>NC_057745.1:24224766-24269208 GCF_004010195.1 Chiloscyllium plagiosum | reverse complement strand
AAATTCCTCTCCATCTAAACCTTTAACACTATGGCAGTCCCAGTTGATGTTTGGAAAGTTAAAATCCCCTACCATAACTACCCTATTATTCTTACTGATAGCTGAGATCTCCTTATAAGTTTGTTTCTCAATTTCCCTCTGACTATTAGGGGGTCTATAATACAATCCCAATAAAGTGATCATCCCTTTCTGATTTCTCAGTTCCACCCAAATAACTTCCCTGGATATATTTCTGGGAATATCCTCCCTCAGCACAGCTATAATGTTATTCCTTATCAAAAATGCCACTCCCCCCCCCCCCTTGCCTCCCTTTCTATCCTTCCTGTAGCATTTGTATCCTAGAACATTAAGCTGCCAATCCTGCCCATCCCTGAGGCATGTTTCTGTAATTGCTATGATATCCCAGTCTCATGTTCCTAACCATGCCCTGATTTAATCTGTCTTCCCTGTTAGGCCCCTTGCATTGAAATAAATGCAGTTTAATTTATTAGTCCTACCTTGTCCCTGCCTGTCCTAACTGTTTGATCGAACCAGTCTCAGATTGATTTCTTTCCTCACTATCTCCCTGGGTCCCACCCCCCCACCTTACTAGTTTAAATCCTCCCGAGCAGCTCCAGCAAATTTCCCTGCCAGTATATTGGTCCCTTTCCAATTTAGGTGCAATCCGTCCTTCTTGTACAGGTCACTTCTACCCCAAAAGAGATTCCAATGATCCAAAAATGTGAATCCTTCTGCCATACACCAGCTCCCCAGCCATGCATTCATTTGCTCTGTCCTCCTATTCCTGATGGTCTAGTTTTATAAGGAGTTTATAGGGATTGTGTCAAGGCTGATTTTGGAGATGTACAATCACTCCTATATGCATGAATGCTTGCCACTATCTTTGAGAGAAGCTAATATTTCCTTAATTCTTAAGAAGGGGAAGTTCCTGAGGATTGGGCCTCATACAGGCCTATCTCTGTATTAACTTCAGATTTCAAGATTCTGTCCAAGATCCTGGCGCTGAGATTATAAACGGTGTTGCCCCATATTATTAAAGAGGACCAGACAGGCTTTATAAGGGGCTGTAGATCCTCTAATATTATTAGAAGGTTGCTGAATGTGGTCCAAGTTTGTCAGCAACAATCGATTCAGTGGTTGATGATTTCCCTCGATGCAGAGAAAGCAGTTGACCGGGTGGAATGGCCATATCTTTTTTATGTCTGAGAACAGTTTAGGTTGGGTGGAGTCTTTACTAGGTGGGTGGAGGTTTTATATCGCCACCCTCTGGCCGCGGTCATCACCAACGGGGTGAAGTCTGGGAATTTTACGATTGGTAGGGGTAGTTGGCAAGGCTGCCCCCTCTCACCATTGTTGTTTATGTTGGTGATAGAGCCGCTGGCACAGGTCATTCGTCAGAACGTTTACATAACCGCTCCGGATGTGGAATCGGGGGCACGCTGTACACGGATGATGTCCTTCTGTTTTTATCGAACCCGATGACCTCCGTACCCCATTTGATACAATGTATCAATTCATTTGGGGTTATTTCAGGATATAAGATTAACTTTGCAAAATCGGAGGCTATGCCTTTGGGGAACCTTAAGGATGTGCCAGAAGTTGAAGGTGGCCCTAAGTTCCCTTTTAAGTGGTCACAGGCAGGGTTATGATACCTTGGCATTTTTATTACCCCCAAGTTTGATCTGTTATTTCGGACTAACTTTGTTCACTTGCTAGACAATATTAGGCGAGATCTCCAGAGATGGGAGGCTCTTTCAATTTCATGGCTGGGCTGAATATCTCTCATTAAGATGAATGTTCTTCCTCGTTTGCTTTATCCCATGTGTATGCTCCCTATAATGTTTCCCAAGTCAACGCTGTGGAAGCTTATGGGGTGGTTTGGTTCCTTTGTCTGGCATCGTGGGCAGCCCCTCATCAAACTTACTAAATTGCAGTTGCCTCAAGGAGGGGGAGGAGTTGATTTCCCAGACATCAGAAGGTATCAATTGAGTTCCCTGCTGTCCTTTGTCTACGATTGGGTGGGTAACAATGCAAACTCAATATGGCTGGATATTGAGGCCTCCCAAGCAAAGTGCCCTCTTATTAACTTATTGTTCATGGATAAGATGAGGACAGTTATGGACCACTGCCGGCATCCCATTGTCATTAGTACAGCCAAGGCATGGAGGGTGATGCGTCAGAGTGAGGGTTGTTTATCCAAGACTTCGCCACTTACACCTATAGTTGGCATTCCAGGGTTCCAACTGGGGATGATGGACTCAGGGTTCAAACTATGGGCAGTGAGAGACGTTTCTAGTTTCGGAGACTTGTTTGAGGGGGAGGTGATGATGTGTTTTGAGCAACTGAGCTGCAAATACAGGTTGCCCAGCAGAGATCTTTTCCATTTTTTTCAGGTTAGGGATTTCATCCAGAAGAAGACTACACTCCTCACTAAGCCCTATAAGCCCAATACTGAGAGGTTGTTGCTACGCTCCACAAGGACCCTTTCGGTTAGTGCCCTCTATCATCTGCTGGGTGGAGGGCCTGGCAGGATATTAACCGGTTATGTGAGGTCTGGGAGCAAGAGCTGGGAGTGGAGATCTCTTCTGAAACATGGGAGAACATATGGGAGAATACTCGAAAGATCTCAATCTGTAATAGGACATGCGCTACGCAGTTAAAAGTTCTGCACAGGGCTCATCTGGCACCAGACCATCTGGCGACGTTTAAAAAAGGGGCATCTTCAGTGTGCCCCAAATGTAAAGTAAGTGTAGGTACTCTTACCCATTGCTTCTGGACCTGCCACAGGCTCCGTGTTTATTGGAGCGCTGTGGCGGGAGAGATAGGGAGGGTATTGAGGACTGAAGTCAAAGTAGACCAGATATCTCTCCTCTTAGGACTACCGAATTTACCATCTTTAGACGGGCATGGGAAGAAACAATTTAATATTCTTGCACACTGTGCATGGAAGAATATTCTGATGAATTGGGTGTCTGAGAATGCGCCGGGCTTGCTGGGATGGCAGAAATTAATTATGGAGCACATTCCCTTGGACTTTTTTACAAACATGGTGCACCACACAATAGACAATTTTTAGAAGACATAGCAGCTCTACTTGAGTTATTTGGATATAGATTTGTCAGTTATCTTAACTAAATGTTTGTTTAACCAGGATGATTAAATTTGCCAAGCCCTGGGCTCTGGAGGGGGGCTCTCCTGAGTTAATAAGGGTCTCTATACAATGCTCCCGTTCCTTTGCTTCGGAGCTTTACACCAAGCCTAGCTGTTATGTATTCTGTGGGGTTTTTTTGTTTTTTTTTGCTTTTCTTTTTTTTGGTGTTGCTTTACACAGTGTTAGGGTTTGCTTTGTATTAGAGGGTAGGTCAGTAGTTAGTAGATAGTAGTTGTATTGTAATTTGTGTTTTTTTTCTTTTTATTATACTTATATTTGTTATTGATTATTTTTTCAATAATTTTATATGTTTGTAAACTTAAAAAAATTGGCTAATTAATAAATAAATTTACAAAAAAAAAGAGTTCAAATCAAACTCTTAATTTAACATATAATAGAGGTCACTTTAACTTTCAGTCATGGTGCAAATTGGGTAATATCAGATTGACCACGCTGTTAATCTGGTAAATGTCCATGTGGCAAAGGATGAAGCAGGAGCTGGTCAGTCTTTCCCATAGGTTTAGTTTTAGTAGCTGGTCCAGCAGACTAATGTTTCCTTCCACAGACCAGCCCTAACAAGATGGAAACTGATTCTCATGTAAGCATTCAGATCTCTCTTCAGTTAGCATCAACTGCCCTTAAATCATCACTAGACCATGCACATATACACACTCAATTGATAGAATATTTGTAACATTAGCCTACACTGCCCAATTTTTAGTAACTGTTGAATTTAATGATAAGAAACAATCAGATGTATTCTGCAATGGATGGCTGGGTGGACTCTAATGGTACAGTGGTAGTGTGTTCAAATCTCACCTGCTCCAGAAGGGGAGTAATGAATAGTTTGTTTAGGAAATGTCTACAACGGATGGCTGATCTATGTTTTGCACTAATTGCTGGAAGCTCAATGGTCTTTGTCACTAAATAAATGAAATTTCATTCTGCTTAAAGCCAAATTTATACTTTTAGGCACCAAGAAGTAGACATTCCCCATTCACAGAAAAAGTTAACATTTGAGCCTATCGGAAAATTGGCCAAAGGAGTTCACTGCCAAAATCCCAATTTTCCATCTGGCAGATTTTGAGCGAATAATTTACTGACACTTCAAAAATAGACACATTGTGTTTACTGAAATTTATTAACTGAAGAGTCCCATTCGGAAAAGCTGGCACCTAGAAAGAAATTACATTTGGTGTTAATAAATAGCAGGTCAAAAGTCATATATACCATTCTGATGTTACATATCCCTGCTTTAATCTTATCATCAGTACATCACCATATTTAATGCAACAGAATTCACTCAAATGGAGCTTTGCCTATTTCATCAGGCACCTAATGACACCACTCACAAATTTCCATCCCCACCTAATTTGTTTGTGCTCTTTGTTGTCTCCCAGCCCAAATGAATTCCAGGGATCAACCCAAAGTAAATTGCTTCAATCCTTAAACACACACCTCTTCCACTACTAGCTCAGCTATGACAGTAAACCCATTCCAATAAATTGTGAAAAAAAAGGACACTGGGGAGACAATTTAGGATTGTTTCATTCCTCTATCCTGAAAAGCAAGATCCTTGCCCATTGATCAACATGGAGTGTGCACATGAGTAATTTTATAATCTTAACATACTGCTGTTGGGACTGGTGCCAAAAGTTCAACAACCTATATTTATGCACCAGCTGTCAATGGAGAAGATGATGTTTGTGTGTTCCTGCTGCAAGGGGCAAGAGAAGTGCTGACCAGGAGACAGGGAAACAACTAAAGCAATGTTGAAGAGACAAAATATCTCAGTTGAGGTGGAGGAATTCCTACTGCACTGTGGTGGTCTGATGTGCAGCGAAACAGAAATGTGAGGAGTCTTTGGCAAACTAGCTGTTCTGTTCCATGGTGAGAACGGATCCACATAGAATTAGACCATGTCACTTCTTGAACCAGGGACATATGACAGTTGTGCGTGGTGCAAAGATGATATTAACTTACTGTGGATGGAGAAATGGCCTAGTTAATGTCGTCAACAGATTTTTCTTCAATTATTCATTCTTTTGAATCTGCTGGTAACAAAGCAATGGTCATTAATGCTGTATGATTTCAATTGATTCAAAAGCCTACACAAGACATCAAAAATGAACCAGGAAATGGTTAGTACCACGTACTTATTGTTCCAAAAGCCAAAAAGACAGACAAAGCTTTCCAGAGCCCACAAGAAAATTCCTCAGGAGATGAGACAATTAGTGTGGGGGCGTAATTCAAATTATATCCTGTTTTGCATCCTGCGAGTCAAGTCCATGCATGCCAACCTATCGAGCTGACTGAAACTAATGGGCAGTTTCTTAAAAAGCTGAGATGGCACTTAGCAACTGATATAATAGTGATTCAGGACATAAACTTACTAACACTTCAAAACCAGTCGTTAGGCTGAAAGTGCAACATGATATTGACTTCTTGTCGCTCATTCTGTAGGCATACACAAAACTGAATCATTTTTACTGAAGCACAGAAACAGAAATAGACTTCTATGTAGTATTCAATAGTTGCATATTTAGAACTGAGTAAAAGAAGATCCCAATCTGAAGCAACGATATCCATTTCAAAGAAGAGCCAGGCTATTCTCTCAATGATTATGATTTTGAAATTTTCTTTTACTAATTTGGAAACAATGTGAAGTCTTCTGTTATTTTTACCTTGAAAGACAAAAGCCATTTCTATTAGAAGGTTACAGTTGCTTTAAACCTTAAAATAAAAGTGATTATTGGTGCTTCAAAAGAGATGGTTAGCATTGAACTTTAAACTACTATTACTTCATCAGTGAAGTGGTGCAATCGTAATTCAAAAAGGATTTGCATTTATGTGGCACCTTTCACAACAGCTTTAACACAAATGAAATACTTTGGCAAGATTTTTAAGAAATGCGGCAACTAATTTGGACCAGTAATGCCCCATAAACAGCAATAACACAATGATTGGATAATATGCTTTGAAGTTATTAGTTTGCCAGACACAAGACTCCCCAGTCTAATGGCTCTGCAATGGTAAGCAATCACTAGAGGAAACAGTATAAGGATCTAGAACCGTAAAAGCTTCACTAAATAAATGCAACACTCGCACTGACACATGGGAATCGCTCGCCCTAAAATGCAAAAAGCAGAGAAGAAGCACCTGTAAAGGTGCCAACATTTCGAGTGTCACTGAGTGGAGCATGTGGAGGCCAAGCACAAGCAGTGGAAAGAGTCCGTGCTGAATTTGGAGACACCATCCCACCAACCTGCCTCTTCAAACATTACCTGCCTTACCTGTTGCAAAGTCTGCAGCTCAAGCTCTTAAGTATCCAACCACTACAGAATCCACCCAGCCACACACATATACCCCCTTATGCCCCCCACCATCACCATCAGAGTGGAAACAAGTCATCTTCAAGCTTGAAGACTGCCAAAGAAGAAATGCTTGAGAGCTGGTTGTTGACAAGGACAGAAGAGGGAAATTTCTGCTCCTCTTCATTATTGTACCATATGATCTTATATATGTCAGTGCACTGAGTATAGGACTTGTGATGGCATGTTACAGCTGCACAGGACATTGGTTTGGCCTTTTTTGGAACACTGCATTCAATTCCAGTCTCTCTGCAGTCAGAAAGATGTGGATAAACTTGAAAGGATGCAGAAAAGATTTATAAGGACGTTGCTGGGGTTGGAGGGTTTGAGCTAAAGAGAGAGGCTGGATAGGCTGGGACTATTTTCCCTGGAGTCAGAGGTTGAGTGGTGACCTTACTTTATCAAACTTTGAGGGGCACGGATTGGGTGAATAGTCAAGGTCTTTTTCCCAGGGAAGATGAGTCCAAAACTAGAAGGCATAGGTTTGAGGTGAGAGGGGAAAGAAATAAAAGGTACCTAAAGAGTGAATTTTACACGGAATGAGCTGCCAGAGGAAGTGGTGGAGGCTGGTACAATTAAAACATTTAAAAGACATCTGGTTGGATATATGAATAGAAAGGGCTAAGTGGAATATGGCCCAAATGCTGGCAAATGGGACGAGATTAATTTGGTTGGCATGGACGATTGGACCAAGTGTCTGTTTCTGTGCTATACAAATCTGACTTATGACTGTGCCTATCCAAGGAAGTGGGTAGAGCCTATTGGCCCAAAAAAGGAAGCTTATTGGCCCATCAAGATTTCAAGTGAGTTGGGCGGTCTAGGTCAGCTTTGCTGCCAGGACTGCTGAAGCTAGGGTCAGGCATTAATCTTTTCTACAAATGTCCAGCCATGATTGAATCACTTAAACTTTCTTGGGAGAATCCCTGGTGCAACTACCTCTATTTGGAGTTTCCGGGATTTTTGATTGGCAGACATGGCTGACCTTCCAATCTGCTTCCAATTTTGGAACAAAGGTTGGGGGACAGAGGACCCAAAGATATTGATGTCAAATGGTGTGTCAGTTTTGGGACGTTGCTGTCAGTACTACCCATTATGGGGAGGTCTGGTTTATGTTGTCACTAACACCTCCCACCACTGTGCAAAATAAATAAGATAGTAGATAGGGTGTAGCATCAGTGATGTTTGGTGATGTCAGATCACATGAAACTGGCACATAAGGGAAGAGAGTTCTAATTGAGTCCTACTGAACCATGTCTCTGTAAATATTGTAAATAGAATCATAGAATTGTACAGCAACAGACTAACAGACCCTTCGGTCCAACCCATCCATGCTGACCAGATCCTAACTTAATCTAGTCCTTTTGCCAGCACTTAGCCTATATCCCTCTAAACCCTTCCTATTCATATGCCCATCCAGATGCCTTTTAAATGCTGTAATTGTACCAGCCTCCACCACTTCCTCTGGCAGCTCATTCTTTCCACCCACCACCCTCTGCTTGAAAAAGTTGCCTCTTAGGTCCCTTTCAAATCTTTCCGCTCTCACCCTAAACGTATGTCCTCTACTTCTGGACTACCCCACCGCAGGGCAATGACCAAAAAAAAAACGTTAATGGATATAGTGTAAAAACAAAGGTAGTTTTCAAACAAAGCTTGAATTGCCACATACAAACCATCTGAGTGCATCATAAAGGGATAAAGCAAGAAAAGAAATAAAGACCAACCCAATAACACAAGGAAAAAGCAGACAAAAACACAGGGAACAAGACTGAAGCAAAGCTTATGACCTAAAGATGTTGAACTCAATGTTGAGTCCAAATGACTAGAAAGTGCCGAATCCAAAGATGAGGTTATGTTTATCAAATTTATGTTGCATATCACTGGGACACTGCAGCAGGCCAAGGACAGCGAGGTCAGAGTAGGAGCAAGATAACAAATTAAGATGACAAAGGGTGGCACGGTAGCTCATGGTCAGCACTGTTGCCTAGGAGTGCCAGGAACTTGGGTTCGATTCCACCCTCAAGTGACTGTCTGTGTGGAGCTTGTACATTCTCCCCATGTCTGCATGGGTTTCCTCCGGGTGCTTCAGTTTCCTCCCGCAGTCCAAAGATGTGCAAGCTAGGTGGATTGGCCATGGGAAAGGAATGGATAAGATGGATGTCCTTTCGGTGGTCAGGATGGGCTGATGGATCTGCTCCCATACTGTAGGGATTCTATGATTGATAAGTGGCCAGAACCTTGAAGATTAAATGGAGGTGTTCTTTAGAATAGCTATCCCGTCTGTGTGGGTTCTCCACCAACATAAACAAAACCACATTGTAGGCAGTGGATGCAATGTGTTCAATTGCAAGATGTCCAAACAATTCAGTTCAAAGGATTGTTTGGGACCTTGGGCATTGGGGGATGGAGGAAGTGGAAGTGCACGTGTGCAACTCTACATTGATGTGGAAAGGTGTAGTAGGGAAAAGCAGAGGGTTTTGGGGTGCCTGAGGAATGGACTAAGATGCCACAGAGTGAATATTTCCTTGTTGAGAGATTTATTGAAGATCGGCTTAAAAGGCTGAGTGGGATTTTCCTGACATGATGGGGTCAGAGCAGCTATCTGGAGGTGAGGACAAAATGGCTTCTGGCAGCTTACAGGCCCTCCACCCTGCTGCTAGATGGGGGAGGAGCGAGGACTGTGCAGCTAAAGGCCAAAGTCCAAACTCTAGAAAGGTCCCTCCATCTTAATTTACTTTAATGCATTTTAATCTGAGTTTAAAAAAGAATATAGCTGAGACCTTGTTGAAGCACTCTCCTCCCACTTACTATCCATGTTATGCAGCTGGGTGGCTTTCTGAAGCTGGAAACCACTGAATGACCTTTCAACTTTGGGAGCTCAATGACAGGTCTTGAATGGAATTGGGAACACCTTTACATGTCATGTAGGGACATACCCAAGTAAAATTCTTAGCTCTAATTGGTTTCACACAGAAGAGGATTCCCGAGCCCAAAACAAATCCAGAGTCCTTGTTCTCACCTCTGTGGTGAACATTCAACTTTCTGCTCCTGTGATGACAGACAATTTCTGGTCAATGGTGTATTTCTGAAGTGGCTGTGCTCCTGCTCTAACTATTAGGAGTTGATGAAATCATTAATTTTTTACAGCCATCAAGTTAATTTGTGATCCAGCAGCTTGACAGTGAAAATTGACAAAAATCACAGACTCAACGCATTCTAAGTGCATGAAACCAAAATTGTCCAGTTACCATCTGTCCCAGTCCCAATTCCTCTAGTTGCCCACTGACAGGTGTAACCTTACACATGTTGAGGATAGGACGGTTTAACTGTTTATATAAATAACTTTAATTACTTTCAGGAGAAATAAAAATAACTGATTCATTGAAGTAAAACCTTTGGCTAATTACTGATGGTTATTCAAGACATTAATCTATGTACTTTTCTTTTAGATGGAGGTCAATTTGCTGTGCATTTCAGTCATTTATAATAGTATGTTATTAGTTATGAGAACTGATGAATGCTTAAAGAGCTTGTCTAACACCTGTTGTTTTAATGACAGTGTTAATCTATTTAAAGTAGGTGAACTTAAAGCAGGGCTCTTGTGGTAGAATGAAATTGTCCCTACCTCAGGACTAAGTCCCACCTGCTCCAGAGGTGTGTCATAATGTCACTGAACTGCTGATTAGAAAAATAGGTTAATCAAAAAAAACTTAAAGCAGGGCTCTAGTGGTGCAGTGGTAGTGTCCTATCTCTGAACCAGGTGACCTAAGTTCAAGTCCTACCTGCTCCAGAGGTGCGTCATAACATTGCTGAAATGGTTGATTTGAAAATATCTGTGTATAAGTCGTGGAACTCTTACAGCACAGTGGTAATGTCTCTACTTCTGTGATAGGAGGTCAGGAATAAAATCCCATCTGTTCATCTCAACAGGCTGATTAGGAAAATGACTCTATATATAAAGGTAGTACCCGCAAAATTCAGGTGAAAGGAGCTATAAGATTCTTCACTGAAACACTGAAACTGAGTACAATGTCTTGTGTCTATACTGTTAACCACAAAAATCTGGAACTTCCTGTAAGAGAGATTCCCTGCTTCTCCACAGCATGTTCTGTCCAAGTTCTCCCAGACAAAAATCTTAGTAATTGCTTGGAATTAAATAAACTTGTACTATTAAACTACTATTAAGCTACTTAATAATCATTCTGACCATGAGGGGCTAAGTTTGTACTTGTGCAGTACCAAATTTCTTCATTATGATATTAAAAGAAATCCAAAGATTTTGAAAATAATAGAAATATTTATTTAAAAAGAATTGCATTTCAGAGTCTACCTTTTTTGACAATTCATCTATGCTATGCAGGTGACGCAGGCTGGGTCAGGATTTATTGCCTATCTTTAGTTGCTTTTGAAAAGGTGAATGATGAGCTACCTTTTTCTGGAACTCATACAATTCACTTGCTGTGGTTAGACCCACAATGCTGTTCAGGAGGAAGTTGTAGTGTTTTGACCCTGTACCATTGAAAGAATGTCGATATAGTTCCAAGTCAGGATGGTATGTGTCTTGGAGGAAACTTCCAAGCAATGGTGTTCCCATGTATCTTCCACCCTTGTTTTTCTGAATAGTAGTGGTCCTGGGTTTAGAAGGTGCTACCTAAGGTGCCTTGGTGAATTTCTGCAGTGCATTCTGTGGATGGCATTTACTGTTACGCTGCATCAGTGATGGAGGGAGTAAACGTTTGAGAAGATGGGTGCCAGTGAAGCAGGCTGCCTTGTCCTGGACGATGTCAAACTTTATTCTTTCTCTCTGTGAAATTATTAAAAAGTTCAGGATAATCAGTGCCTTTAATGTCTTGGCTCACTATCTGCAAGAATTGTACAATGTAATTAATTGCTTCATCAACAAGTTGAATACTGAGAATCAAAACCAGAAATTACTGGAAAAACTCTGACCCCAGTTCTGAGGAAGGGTCACTCGACCCAAAACATTAACTCTGATTTCTCTCTGTAGAGGCTGCTAGACCTGCTGAGATTTTCCAGGCAATTTCTGTTTTTGTTTTGGATTTACATCATCTGCAGATCTTTTGGTTGTTTTTTTATTGAATACTGGGGATATTGGAAATCCAAAATAAAATCAAGGATTGCTGCAAATAAGCAACAGGTCTGGCAGCATCTGTGGAGACAGACAGAGTTTGACCTGTCATCATATTAATTAATTAATTCATGTTCAATTAACTTCTAAACCTCCTCGTTGACATTATTGTTGCTGAATACTTTTATAGTCATTGGCAGAAGGCAATTAACATCAGTAAAGATGAAATCCACATCACATAGATCACGAAGACTTTGAGAGCAGTTTCCTCTCAGTTGACCACAAAACCTGAGCCTTGGTTTTAAACTCTTGTGCTGTTGAAAATATGTTGGAAAAGTAATTGTTTGAAAATGTGCACATCTGGAATTCAGTGAGAATCTTCAGCAATGGAATTGGCTGAAGAGGTGACAGGGATTAGTTAAGAATGTAAAATTAAGTCCTTATGTTTTTAAGAACTTCTGGCAGTATTGACAGATTCAGAATCGTTATTTACATGGGTAAAGGCACCCATTGTTTCACTTCTGAATGGACGTAGTGTACAAACAGAGAACTGGGTTTCCTTCATAAACAGTGTTAAAGAACAGTTTTGTAAAATTGCCAGCACTGTGATATTTTCGTCACTTATTTTCACTGACCCCAATTTAAATGGACTAACTCATTGCACTGCAGGAAAAAAAAGGTCAAACTTTTATTTAATCTAAAAAGGCTCTACTATCCAACATTCCTGTGTGTACAGTACATATTGTTTATACATACGTAATAAATATTTATGCCATGCATCTTGTGGTTTACATGTGGGGTTTTTTTGACCTCAAACTCTATTGTGGAAGCCTCCATAACCACTCTCAAAGCTACTTGCTTTCAATTTTCATGGAAAAATGTATGTAATCCTAGAAGAGGTACCTCTAAAAGTCCAGAAAAAAACCCAGATAATCCACTATGAGGAGAAACAAATTATAGCTCTTCAATCACCATAAATTATGAATGCAGAGAATTTTGGCCACTTTATAAATGTTGGATAAGGCCCAAAGTACTGGTGAGACATGGCACAGAGAAAGAATCATAGGCTGGATTGAAAGGCAATGGTATGGAGTCTATTGGATTCAGGCAAAAACAGTGAGAGTGATGTGTCTTCATAACATATCCTTAGTAATCTGAAATAGTTCAGCAATGCATCTTAGAAGAAAGAAAAGCTGAGGTTCAAGGCTGATGGGATTACAATCTTTGCAATATATTGTAACACAACTATTGCATGATGCTCAAGTGTGATATATGTAGGAGAAATTAGTTAATAATGATGGGCTTGCTCTCACTGTCTTAATACGCAATACAGAAGGCACTGGCAGGGAGTCAACTCTTGGAATTGCCATGTATTGAAAGCTATGGATAGAAGATTACTATAATAATTTAATCCCTACAGTGCAGAAGCAGGCCATTCAGACCATCGAGTCCACACCGACTCTCTGAACAGCATCCCACCCCCCCTCTACTCTATCCCTGCAACTTTGCATTTCCTATGGCCAATCCGCCTAACTGCACATCTTTGGACTGTGGGAGGAAACCCATGCAGATTCAGGGAGAATGTGCAAACTCCACAGAAACAGTCACCTAAGGCTGAAAGTCGAATACGGGTCCCTGCTGCTATGAAGCAGCACCTTACCACCCCTACAGTTTTCCTGTGAACATATTTTCCCCAAAGGAGCACTAGTCCATTGAATTATCGGGCATCGTTAGGGTCACTCTATTGCAAGTATAATAATCACCTATTGTACTCCATGCTACTTTCTCCCCACCCCCACCTTCCTCTAGCTTATCTCTCCATGCTTCAGGCTCTCTGCCTTTATTCCTGATGAAGGGCTTTTGCCCAAAACGTCGTTTTTGCTGCTCGTCGGATGCTGCCTGAATTGCTGTGCTCTTCCAGCACCACTGATCCAGAATCTGGTTTCCAGCATCTGCAGTCATTGTTTTTACCTGCAAGTATAATAACACCAGTCAAAAATGAACTATTCAATATACATACCAAAACTCAGAATGAAGAGGTTCCTCTGTGCCGTTCAGGTTTGTCACTTAGGATAAACTTTTGCTATAAACTCGCACTGTAAACTTTTGCTATAAATTCTGTGTCTTACAATTGTGTCCTCCACAACCACCTGATGAGCGCTCCGAAAGCTAGTGCTTCCAATTAAACCTGTTGGACTATAACATGGTGTTGTGTGATTTTAACTTTGTACACCCCAGTCCAACACCAGCATCTCCAAATCATAGGATACCATTAGTACTAAAGCCAGTTTTCAACAGACTCTCTACTCACAATGCTTCATCCTTACTGTAATGCACAATTGATTGATACAAGTGTTCTTAGATGAATAGTATCTTTGCTGTACAAATTCACAGATTAACTTTATGGTTATTCCATCAATAGCAAGCTTAAAATGTGCTAACATATTGCCTTGAGTTTATCTATGTGCTCAGTTAAAAAAAAAACTTTAAGAAGATAGAGGTTCTTAGTATCCCTATGAAGACAGATAATGGAGTGAATACCCTATAGATAGGCATTTCTACCTAACGCTGCTCTAATGCCTAGGGTTAACTGACAACACGGTGAAAATTACAGGGGTGGCAGTTCTGGAGAAAATAGTAGTCGTTATGATACTTTGGTTGGAAGTGTCCTGTATCAACTGTGATAGTAGCAAGATACTCCACAGGCCCTGTGACTGAACAATCAACTTGACGCATGCTGAGCAGAATTGACAGTGAAGAGATAGGAAAGGAATTTTGATTTTGCTTGCTGTACACAGTGAGGACTGTGAGAAACCTCAACACTCAAGTGGCTGGAGAAGTGTTGGACATAAGTAAAGGATATTCAATCAGGTTACATTCTTAAAAATTACAGTTATTATCCTAAGGGTGAGATTGCGGAGGAGTAATTGTTCACCTTCAACCTTGAATAAAGGGAAATAGAGTGACACTATATACAGATCAGTTAACTCCTCCATGATGAAAGGTATGGAAAATGATCAGGTTAACATATTCTTCCTTGTCAATTGCCACCGTATGTTCATAGTGGGCCAAGGGAAACACCTCAGTCATAAACGATCAGATTAACAAACACCTCCTCAAGGATTGCTCCTCAAATGCATGTTGCAGGATACTTCCTATTTGTTGTCGAACCCAGTTATAAATCATCTACCTCCTGTGCTCTGCAGTCTTGCGCCATTTCTGCACTCCTTTTTGATGTATCCACCAATGCCCTTCTTGTAGACAACAAAAAAACTCTGTGTACTATCATCTTTTCCCAGTGGCCCTTCTAAATCATTCTATTTATTAAACTCCCTCAGGCTAGATCTGACTGAAAGTAAAATAGTCACCCTGCCACTTGACTTTGGAGCAGTAGATGTACCATATAGATTCTCTAGCTGTGACCTGACTCAACTTTAAGACATTAAAAAAAGAATTATTTTTCAATTACATTTTTTTTGCTAATGACTGTAAATCCAGTTTTGTGGCAGGTAAATGTCAGTACTGACCAAGGATGTTAGCATTTCCTACTGACATTGTAACTCATTTTGCTCAGAGCCCTTTAGTGCAAAGATTGTTGACTGCGGCAAAGTATTACCCAAAAGCCTTAACTCACAGATGAAAGGAGCACTGGGAAATACTAATTGACACATTATTAGACTCGCCATGAAAGCAAACCACAGATTTCATAGCCATTGAAGTATCAAGACTTGTCAACAGGTCATCTTGTGGCACAAATGTCTGGAATTCCCATAAAAATATATTGAAATACATCAATTCTCAAAGAACATGAACACATTTCAGTGGGTCAGGGAAAGGGGGTGTGGTGAAAGTCCTATGGCAATTGCATGAGATTATTCAGTTCACTATCTTTGGTCCTACCTGATTAAAAGTACATTTTGCACTTTTGACTTTGGCAAATTTAGTAACCTTCCCCTCCCCTATTCACTCCCCACCTTTCCCCCTCTACCCCCCAACCGCCTACCTCCCTATCCTAAAAAAAAGCACCATTCCCTTTTAAAAGTTTAATCTCTTGTCACTTTTGAAGCATTTAGGCCTGCATTTAAATCCTCCAAATCAACTTAGTTTGGATCTTCAGTCATCTTTTTCACTTAAAGCCAGGACGGTATTTCACAACAAAACTAAATGGAGATTCGGGGAAAGGAATTTGATTCACACACCAGAGTTTGAAAATGAGATAAAGTGTTGGCAGCTCCATTTCTTGTGTACTCAGGACTAAAATGTCTGGCCTCCAGAGAAGCTGTGAAGGAATTAATCCTACCTCCAGATAATCCATCAGGGAACATCCTTCATTATGATGTTAAAAGCTCGCCTCAGTGCTCAGGACACTAACAATAGAGAGCTAGACTCTTTGAAATATACACATTTTTCCCAGGTTACAAACTTGAATTACTTGCCTGTAGTTCACATTAAAAGAACCCATTTGTGACTCAGCCCCACTGCCTTCAATTTCCTTTGGGTTACCACATCTCCTGAAAAGTAACACCTGTCTTCTTTACAAAGGCTGCAATTTGTGTGAATCTAAAGCTATCAACTCAAATGCGTGATCATAAGCAAATCCATTTCTTTAAAGATTTGTTGCTATTTGTTGCAGACATGGTACAAAAATTGTACAAACAGCTTATTATTTAAGATCTACAACTGAAAATTAAAGCACTCATACACTTGTTATTGATGCACCATAATGACATAATGAAAAGCAAGAAAGAAAGGAAAAAGTAAAGGAAATTAGTCATTTCTTTTGTTATGATAATGAACTTGTTGAACTATGTAACTAGCATTAACAAATAATCGCTTTACATATTTCACTATGACATAAATTTGTTGCTTGAGTTACAGGATAAAAAAATGTGTTGGATACAATAAGACAAATGACCTTTCTGGGCCTGAAAGTGACATTTGTTGCTTTAAAGCTGTTTGCATTTTTACAGTAGTCATATAGGAAGAATAACAAAAAATTGCTTCTGGGCTTCAAGTGAAAAAGTGTCCTCTATCTGCCAGACAGATGTATCCAAAGGTGGCACCACTTTATGCCTTCCAAAATCTATATGCAGGTGAATGAACATTTGCAGATCGGAGCTAAGGCCGGTTTGGTCTGGAGGTGTGGCCCGGTTTGGTCTGGAGGTGTGGCCCGGTTTGGTCTGGAGGTGTGTCCGGTTTGGTCTGGATGTGAGGCCCATCGCAGTCTGGAGGTGAGGTTGGGTTTGGTCTGGAGGTGTGGCCTGGTTTGGTCTGGAGGTGTGGCCCAGTGTGGTCTGGAGGTGAAGCCCAATTTGCTCTGGAGGTGAGGCCCGGTTTGGTCTGGAGGTGAGGCATGGTTTGGTCTGGAGGTGTGGTCCGGTTTGGTCTGGAGGTGTGGCCGGTTTGGTCTGGATGTGAGGCCCATTGCAGTCTGGAGGTGAGGTTGGGTTTGGTCTGGAGGTGTGGCCTGATTTGGTCTGGAGGTGTGACCCAGTGTGGTCTGGAAGTGAGGCCCAGTGTGGTCTGGAGGTGAAGCCCAATTTGCTCTGGAGATGAGGCTCGGTTTGGTCTGGAGGTGAGGCACGGTTTGGTCTGGAGGTGTGGTCCGGTGCGATCTGGAGGTGAGCCCCGGTGAGGTCTGGAGATGATGCCCAATTTGCTCTGGAGATGATGCCTGGTTTGGTCTGGAGGTGAGGCCCAGTTTGGTCTGAAGGTGAGGCCCAGTTTGGTCTGGAGGTGAGGCTGAATGTGGTCTGCTTGAAGGACTGTGATATTGTATATTTTTTTATTTTGTCATTTTTCTGATTTATTTCAAAGATTTTGTACCTCAGTCGCTTTGTACATAAGATAGCATGAAGTGTAATGCTGAACTTCTTCTTTCTTTGTTTTCTAATTTATTCCTAAAATCCTATACCTAGGTACTTTTGGCCATAAGATGGTGCCTAGTGGCGATTTTGTAAACTTTTCACTGCACTCATATGAGCATATGCTACTTCTAATTCTCTAAAAAGGTGTGACAGCAGAACACATCTTGTAAAAGCCTACAATCTCAAGCTTCAGTTCCATGTGATCAGACATTATCTCATAGATTAGGAGACAGTAAGGACTGCAGATGCTGGAAGTCAAAGTTAATACATGTGAAGCTGGAAGAGCACAGCAGGTCAGACAGCATCTGAGGAGCAGGAAACTCAATGTTTCAAGCCACAATGGAGTCACAAAGGGTATTGGCCCGAAACATTGACTTTCTTGCAATTCAGCAAGTCTGACCTGCTGTGCTCTTCTAGCTTCACATCGATTGACATTATCTCATAGATCCTCTCACAGATGCTGAGGAGCAACATGCCCTTTCATTATTTTCATCGCTGTGCAGACCTCCAAGGTTTATATATAGCTTCCACACTGAGAGGGAATGCTGCACAGGAGTTATTCTGAAAGGTATACTTAATCCTTTGCATCACACTTTGTACCATGTAATAATCCAATTGAAATAATTCCACAGAAGTGGGTATTCCATCACCAGATCAGTGTATTTTTACACGTGGAGAGTCCTTGACACTGATCCAGCTCCCTCAGAGCCAGCTCTCAGAGGGACTAGAACCTCTGACAATCCTGTTCTTTTTTTCTCTTTCTTTTTTCTCTTCTTTTTTTTGACAAGCAGTGCCCTTCACACACTACCCTTTCTTTCTTTTTTTTTAAGCACTGCCCTTCACTCCGGTTTATTTTTATTTATTTATTTTTTTTTTATCAAAATAGAGTTGGAGGGAGAAATAATGCACCGCGTGCTCCTTCTCCAAGGACACCCGGGCTCTAACGTAACCGCGGAAGAGGGGCAGGCAGTCGGCCCTAACGACCCCTTCCACGGCCTGCTGCCTCGACCTGTTGATGGCCAGTTTGGCCAGGCCCAGGAGCAGACCCACGAGGAGGTCTTCAGACCTGCCCTCGCTCCTCCGTACTGGGTGCCTGAAGATCAGGAGCGTGGGACTGAAGTGTAACCAAAAGCAGAGGAGGAGGTTTTTAAGACTCGACCTGTTGATGGCCAGTTTGGCCAGGCCCAGGAGCAGACCCATGAGGAGGTCTTCAGACCTGCCCTCGCTCCTCCGTACTGGGTGCCCGAAGATCAGGAGCGTGGGACTGAAGTGTAACCAAAGGCAGAGGAGGAGGTTTTTAAGAAAATCAAAAAGGGAGTGCAAACGCCCACACCCAATATACACGTGGTCCACGGACTCCACAGCGCCAGACAATCCTGTTCTTATCTGTCAGCCAAAGCTCCCTGATTAGCCAGCTTAACAGCCCCAATCAGGGAGCTCATATTCTCTGAGGTCCACCTGGCTGACCTCATTACAATCACTACACCAATGCATCATAATGAACAGAAAAAGAACCTTCTTGGAAGAAAAGAAACTTAGTCATCCCAATAACTGTTCACGCCAGGTGTTGGGGGCAACCAACAAAAAGGATGAGCATATTTGATCTCATCATGGCCAATCTCTCTGTCCCAGAATCTTCTGTCCATAATAGTATAGACTACTGCACAGTTCTTATGGGGATGAGGTCCCATTGAAATTACCGTACATTGTGATATTGCTAAATCACCATGCTAAATGACACTTACTTGGAACAAATCTAGCAACTCAAGACAGGGCAACCCTAAGGCACAGTGGACCATCAGCAGTAGCAGAATTGTATTCTAAAATGCTCTGTAACTTCATGACCTGGCATATTCCCCACTCTACTGATACCTTCAGGCCAGCGGATTAACTCTGATTTGAAGGGCAACGCCAGGAGCAGGATCAGACAAAGAGGTGTCAACTTGGTGAAGCAACATCACAAGACTACTTGTTTGCCAAAGAGCATAAGCAATATGTGATAGGGTTAAGTAAGGCCACAACCAATAGATCAGAACTAAGCTCCTCAGTTCTACACATCCAATGGTGTTGGACAATTAAAATTCTCACTGGAAATCCCTATCCTCAATGATCGGGCAACTCAGCAGAAGGCTGAAGCACTTGTGACAATCTTTCAACCAGAAGGTACTCAGTGGATGATCCATCTTAGTCTGTGCCAGAGGCTCCCAGCATCATAGATATCAGTTTTCAGCCAATTTGAGCCAATCTACATGACATCATGAGCTTGACTGAAGGCACTGAACCATGAATAAGTTACAGGCCCTAATAACATTATGGCAATAGTATTAATGGCATGTGGTCTAAAATCTGTGCATCCTTAGCCAAGCTGCTTTGGTATCAACTTGACAATGTCAAAAATTGCCCAAGGTATTTCCTGTACACAAATACTGTTACGTTAATGTACACTTGATCAGCAAAATGATGGAAGGTGTCATGGATGGTGCTAACAAGTAACATTTGTTGTGCAATACTTTGCTCATTGATACCCTGTGTGGGCCTTGTCAAGGCCAATTAGCTCCTGAACACTTCAGGCCTCAGGAACACTAATCCATGACTAAATGCAGCAAGATCTGGACAATATCCAGGTTTGGTAACATTTGCAGCACGTATCAATAACAATCTTCATCAAAATAGAATTTTGAAATTCAATGTCATCACTATTACCGAATCCCCCCTATCAACATGCTGGGGGTTACCATGGACCTGAAATTAAACTGGACTAGTCATCCAAGTACTGTGATTAAATAGTATGTCAAAGGCTAGGAACACTGCAGTGAATATCTCATCTCCTGACTCCCTAAAGCCAGTCCACCGTCTACAAAGCAAAAGTCAGGAGTGTAATGAAATAATCCCCTCTTGTCTGGATGAGTGCCTTTTCAACAAACAAGATGTTTGACACCAACCAGGACAAGCTTGGTTCGAGACAAAAAAAGTGCTGGAATCCAAGGAAGAGGGGTTACATCCAAAACGTTGATTTCCCCACCTCCTGATGTTGCCTGGCTTGCTGTGTTCTTCCAGCCTCCTGCCTGTCTACCATCCAGGACAAGGCAGTCTGCTTGATTGGCACCACATCAACAAACAATAAGTCCCCCCACCATTGGTTCTCAGCAGCAGCAGTATGTACCACCTACACGATCTGCTGTAGAAATTCACTAAGATTCCTTAGACAGGATCTTGCAAATCCATCACCATTACCATTCAGAAAGACAAATGCAACAGACACACAGGAATACTATATCCTGCAAGTTCCTCTTCAAGTCACTCATCATCCTGATTTAGAGTTATCTTGATGTTCCTTCGGTGTCACTGGGTCAAAATCCCTGGAGGTATCTCCCAACCGAATTGTGGTGGACCACACCAAAACACTGCCACAGTTCAAGAAGGCAGCATCACCTTCTCCAGGGCAACTATGGATGGGCAATAAACATTGGTCCTAACAATGCTATCCACAACCTATGAATGACTATGTATCCTTTTACCGATAATAGTTCTAGATCAACATTTAAGATTATATTTTTGAATGAAAAGAACATTTTATATTGTTAAAAGCTGTCTCAAAATTTATGAATCAAGGTCCTGCTATAATATACTACTATTCGAAGAACAGCCCAATTTCAACCCAATCAAAGTCACTTATACAGATTTAAAATGGGGTTCTACTTATATGCTCATAATGGCATAAAAAACTGTGGTAAATATGTCAAACTCTTTGCTGGGCATTTTAAATGATATTCCTAGTTTGCTGAGCCAAAATGTCGTCCTGCATTCGTCAATAAGATTGCTTGAGATAAGAGTAAATGTCATGCACTTCACACATCCAACCAAATTGCTGTACGCAGCCTACAAAATAAAAATCAGAGTGTGAAATCCAAGTGGTTGTAAAAACATGACAAAACTTAATACTTGGTAAGTTAAGTGTACATAGGAGGACGACTGATTAAAAATTGGACGTCATATGAGAAACAAAATTTTAATTGATTGCACCAGACAATAGTCACTAGAGTCAGCAAAGTATTTTATTTCTATTAAATTTAACATTATAAAACCCTGAGCAAGGATACACTTAATCTGCTGCGCCTGACATTGCCAGGAGTGTGGAAACACTGAATGCCATTGATGTCACATTTTGGAAGCTGTGGGTCAACTTTATGCTGGAGAAGTGCCAGCTTTCATTGTGCAGTTGTATGGATTGGAAATTTGCACATTAAAGGAATGACTCACAGCTGGTACAGAGTGAGAGGAGGAGGTGTTCTGTTCAAATCATGTATTGGGCATGTTCAACAGACAGTTTCTTCTGACATAGAGGATGTCAACTCAATCATATCGGGGGAAAAGAGTCAAAAATTATATTGTGTTTAACATTGTTTGTTGAACTGGAATACAGCTTCATAACACTCAGGGAGTTGTTTCACTTAATATTCACATCTGCACTTGAACTATTAGTCAATGACAGTTAAACTTATAGACATAGCACATTAGGCTGGCAGGAATCCATGTGGTGAGAGATTGACTTTCCCGCACCTCTTCTGGTATTCATAACTTACTCTGTGTGATCTATGAACAGAGACAGCAGGGGATCGGTCCTGAAGTACTCCATTCCAGGGCCTTTATTTAGCCAAATATTTCTCCTCAGAGTTAGTGATTCTCCATCATCATTTCCAGAACTGGGAAAAATGTTAATGGAGATAACTCTGTGCGATTTAAAGGGCTGAACTGTATAAATACCTTCTACTAATGATAGTGGTGGAAGCTGATATCTTTGTGTGGTGATTGTCTTAATTGCTTTATTACAGTAGAACAAGCAGAGCAGCTGTTGCAGTTTTTATTTAAAATTGCTTAAAGATTAAAGTTAAAGAGCCACTGAAGTTTTAGGAAGTGTCTTTTAGACTGCTGTGAGTGACATAGTGCCATTATATCAAAAGTCATGTTTGTTACAACAAACTGAAAGACATTCAACTGAAAATAAAGAGGGTGTATTTATTTTATGTGTACCTAAATCATGCTCAGTTTATCTGATGCATTGTACACTAATTTTAATGGATATGTTTGCAGATTGTTTCTTCTGGCAATTTTAGGGACTTAATCTGCTTGGACACTCCTTAGTAACTTTACCTCACTAAAATCATTGGGTATGCCTAGCTGTTTCAACATGATTGATATGATAATTGACTTCTCCCAGAGTTCTGGTCATTGCTCCAGCCAGGGGGAATGTGACTGAAGTTTGTTTTCAATTTTCAGTTGAAATTGGGCCCATTGTAAAACAGACTCTGACAAGTTGCTGTTTTCTTCATGCTGCTTGGCTAGGACCAATTTCACCTGTAAGATTTTCTGTCATTTCTTTTTGATAAATGTCCTTATTAACTTCTAAAACCATCTCGAGATTTGACCATTCTAGTACTCCTCTGGCCAGCATTCTTTCCTTAAACCTTCCACAACATCAGCTCATTAGGAATCCTAATTCACAGATCTTTTCCCACATCAGCTCCAGGTGACCCAGCGCCTCTGACGTCACTGAATGTTGTTAATTTTTCTTCTCCCAAAGTCTCAAATAGAAAACCTCTTCTGTAAATCCCTGTCAGAACTGGCTCTTTCCCATTTCTCTAACTTCTTTCACTACAATACTTCTTTTACACACTCTCATTGCTGTGACTGAGATCTTGTGTGTGTGAATTCTCAACTTACCTAACACTGACTAAAGCCTCTGCTACATAAGCCATACCATCTGAAGTTTCCTCTGTAAGCATTTCTGTCTCCAACCTTTTTTGTTCTCTTCAAACCTGCTTAAAATCCCAAGATGCTGTCAAATAATATCTTCTTCTGGAGATACAATAACAGCACATCAACCTCCAGGCTAGAAGCCTTGGATCAAGTGCTGGGCTCGGACATTTTAGCTATGGAGAATATGTTTGTGATGCATGCAAACAAGTTGACTCTAGGCTTGTGTGTTAGTATGTCTGATGGCACATGGGTAAGCGCAGGAGAATTCCTGGTCAGCCATCATGCAGAAGGTCATGACAAACCTTGCTGTACTTTGCCCATTAGTGTGCAGCAATCCATGGTCCAATCCTTGAAATTGAGTTTGGAAGTAAAGACAGGACATTTCCATCTATGGCTCATTATTCATCCTTTGATTATGCCTTCATGAAGTTCAGTATGCCAGAGGTTGCAGCAATTTGACAGTGCATCTCAGTCAGCATGTCAAGCTGATATGATAACAGTTCTGTCAATTTGAAGCTCAGTGAGCCAGCTCAGTACCTCTCATCCTCACACAACTGAAGATGTTTTCATTGGTTGGCAACAATCCCCACCGACATTGCTTAAACAGCTAGCAACTACTTCCAGATCAGTTGCAGGTTGATTTAATCTGGTTGTTTCAACACTTCTACAAGTGATTGGTGATATCTACAGGAGGCAGGTGCTGAGGGATTTACACTGACCTCCCCATAAACTTATTTGTTCCATATGTACTGTGCAAGGGGTAATCCTCCTTGGAATACAACACGATATGGAGAATGAACAGATAGGACACTAAACAGGTCATATTGTTGCAAAGAGGAGGAGGATTAGCGCATGAAGGACTTTAGTAGATGCAGCCAGGATGGTCAGAGACCAATTCTCCTACCTGGACCTCAGTGAGGAATAATAACCCCAAGAAAGATGTCCTCACTGAGGTCTGCTGCAGTCACAAGTGCAAGCTTAGAGCAGGGGAAGGATCGCAGTGCTTATCACTGAAGGTGACCACGGAGACAAGCTTTGTGCATCTGTTTTCTTCCAGGAGAACCCAGAAATTTTTGAGACATCTCACCGATCGTTTTTCACTTTTACATCAGAGAGGTCACTGCTGCCCTCTTAAAGGTCATTCAGAGTCAACGAACCTTCATTTCCTCTTGCCAAAGACTAGTGAGTGTGGGGCTTCATTAGGATTGCACCTTTCTCCATGGTGCAGGATATTACTGACTACTCACACATCATGCAGCAGGCATTAGCTGTAACTGTATTCTTTTGAGAAATGGAAAGCGATTCCATTCCCTCAAAGTCCATTTGGTGCATGACTACAAGCAGATGGTAGTGTAGGTCATTGCTGGGTATGCAAGCAGCAGCTATAATGCCAGGATTCTGTATCTGTTTGATGTTCTAGCTGCAGTTGAGCCATTCCAGCCAACTAAAGCATGGCAATTGTATGACTACGAGTATCCACCAATGACACAGCAAATGGTTTAGATGCACAAGACATGCATAAATGCAAGGAGTAAAGTAGACAATAGACAATAGGTGCAGGAGTAGGCCATTCTGCCCTTCGGGCTTGCACCACCATTCAGTATGATCATGGCTGATCATCCTTAATCAGTATCCTGTTCCTGCCTTTTCTCCATAACCCTTGATTCTACTATCCTTGCGAGCTCTATCAAACTCTTTCTTAAATTAATCCAGAGACTGGGCCTCCAATGCCCTCTGAAAACCAATCTGCTGTAAACACATTTTACTGGCTGTCTGGAATTACATGTCAGCTGCTTGGAATATCTCGGAGGATTCCTTCAAAATTTGACAGGGCAAATGTCATGATTTCTCATGATGTGTAGCCCGCAGCCATCCTGACCATTAAAGGGGGCAGTCAAGCCATCAACCATCAACGTGGTAAGCTGTTGAGTAGAAGAAGTTTGAATAGTGTCCTTTTTCTGAGCAGTTCCATACCGGTGGTTAACTGGTTCTGCACTAAGAGTATACAGGGAAGTAAGACATTAGTTTGCATGGAACAGGCATGTGATGTGGAAGATGTTCTGAACGTACCTATTGAAAGGTTTCCAAATCCAACTATGATTTATGACTCCCATTCATGCTAAAAGCTGTTGCAGCTCTATAAGAATTGCACTGAGCTTGGAGATGCTCATCCCTACAGTGGAGCTAGAGTGCAGGATCGCTCCCTGCATCTTTATCTCGTGCAAACAAAAGAACTTGGGCCCCAGAGTTAAGGAAAGGAATCCTGAAATATGGTCCCATTTCCATTTTAAAATTGTTCCAAATTGTTCTGATTTTGCAGAAAGGCAAACTTATGACTGAATGGTCTTCTGACTTCCACCCACTCACCCACCCCACAAATATAGGATATCTCCTCCACCTGCAGCATTGCAAACCTTTGAAGCTTGATCTCGCCCACAATTTAACATTGTTCAATGTTTCACAGGTCAGTTTCACTTTTTGCATGGCTCCCACCATCTGTTGCAGGCACAGAGCAGCTCCTCTTTGAGCAGTGCAGACTAGTGTCAAGCAGGACAAAGGTGGCTTGAAATCATGGTAACTACTCAATAGCACAGTTAACACAAAAATCCACGCAAAGATCTATGGATGTTGGGAATCTGATTTGTTGGAGAAACTCCTGTGGGATGAACGGTGGCTCAGTGGTTAGCATTGCTGCCTCACAAAACCAGGGATCCATGTTCAATTTCACCTTTGGGCAACTGTCTGTATGGAGTTTGCACATTTTCCCCGTGTCTGGGTGGGTTTCCTCTGGGTGGTCTGGTTTCGTCCCACAGTCCAAAGATGTGCAGGTTAGGTGGAATGGGCATGCTAAATTGCCCATAGTGTGCAGGAACGTACAGGCTAGGGTGGGTTAGCCATTGGAAATGCAGGGTTACAGGGATAGGTACTGGGGTGTGTCTGGCTGGGATGTTGTTTGGATGATCATTGTGGACTTAATGGGCAGAATGGCCTGCTTCTACACTGTAGGGATTCTATGAACTCATCAGGTCTGGCAGCATCCATGCAGAGAACACAGAGTCTGACTAAGACCAGAAACCATTCAAAACTGCAGGCAGCCAGAAGTTGGCATGTTATCTACTTGAATGGGCATTGGTTCACCTTGCCTCACGATCCCCACCCTTACATTAAGGAGCGATCAAACTTAGTTCCCATGCTCTGTGCAAAATACTTCTGTTTTCTATGAGACAAAACAATGAGTAAAAGTGCCACAAATAATTTGATGAAATCTTGGGATATTAATTGAACACTAGAGCACACATTATTCAAACATGAATGAACATTCCACAGGTGACACATGCATGAACAATGACATTATGTATTAGATAAGCTCCATATTGTACTGCTCCTTTTCATTATCAGAGACTGTCATTGTTGTGTTTGGAACTGTGGTTTTGGATAGAAGAACTCAGGGTGACATCACTTGCTACATGTTTATCAAGAAGAGTATTTACTGCATGGTTTGTTCTAATATGTGGTGCTCTCTCTGCCCAGTGATTACTTTCAAACTTTGGCAAAATCTCACACTGGTTCATGGCAAAGGGATGAACTTTAGCGTTGTTTTGTGGTCAAAATAATAGCTGAAGAATGTAATTCAACTAATTAGGCTGTGTTCCAGGAATGAAGATGACTGAAGCACACAGAAGTGACTGACTTCAAAGTATCATCAGCAGCTGTGAATCATGATTACAATATTTAATTTTGCAAACTAGTCGTCATCTGCAACAGTAATAATAGGAAGATACATGCCTATAGTGGAAAGAACACACTTCATTGATAACTGTTAGAGTATGAAACTTTGATATGAATGTGCAGCTGAATTAAAGGGATACTGTCAACTTACTACACTGTCCTGTTTGTATCAGGCTGACTGGAATGATGTAATTGTGTCACCAAATGAGGATCGTTTTCAGCAATTTAATTATGATGAATTCAGATTTTGGAGAAAAAAAATATACTGGACTAAACAGAGCTTCTGCTGCAACAAACTTTCACGAGTAGACTCTTAAGGAACTGATCCTACAAGCTACGCTGTCAGAAAATGACAACCAATTTAGTCATTTTTTTTTCAAAAACAAAAGAGACAGCCTCCTTGTTCTCCACAATTGTGCAATTTATAAATAATGAAAATCTTTTGAGTGTCCCTATTTTAAGAAATCACATAATTTCCAGCATACCAAATAGTTAATCTGGTCAGTGCAACAGTCATCTGAACAACTAAAAGAAGCATTATCATTTGGCAATATATCTTGTCAAATAGCTGATTGATATTTTAAGCAGGTAGTGTAGTCTCATAGCGTTTCACTGTCTAACCAGTATAGTTTATATTGTAAATTATGTAAGCTAGAAGTGATTTTATACTTCAAGACATCAGCAACAATAAAAATTTACATTTATGTAGGACTTTTTAATATAGTTAAATACCCCCAAAGCATTGCTAAATTGACACAATGACACATAATGAAATATTATAACAAGTTAACAAAAAAAAAGTTTAAGAAACATTTAAAGGATAAGAGACAGGTAGAAATGTAGAGAGGTTAAAAGATGGAAATTCAGGTCATAGGACCTGGGCAGCTGAAATCTTGACTGTCAATAGTGCAGCAATACACCTGAAAGGTTGGCACCACTGGGAACTTTCTCCATAATATCACAGTAATGTTTGTCATGTAGTGGACAAATATGGCACACTTTAAAACAATGGGTACACTTTTAAAGTATTTCCTTGATTGCAAAGCATTTTGGGATATCCTTGTAAAGAACATAGAACATACAACAATACAGTGCAGAACAGGCTCTTCGGCCCTCGATGTTGCACTGACCTGTGAACTATTCTCAGCTCGTCCCCTACACTATCCCATCATCATCCATGTGTTATCCAAGGATTGTTTAAATGTGGCTGAGTTGACTACATTGGCAGGAAGGGCATTCCACGCCCTTACCACTACCTGCCTCTGACATGTGTCTTAAATCTATCACCCCTCAATTTGTATTTATGCCCCCTCGTACAAGTTGACATCATCATCCTAGGAAAAAGACTTTCACTGTCTACCCTATCTACTCCTCCAATCATCTTGTACGTCTCTATCAAATCCCCTCTTAGCCTTCTTCTTTCCAATGAGAACAGATCCAAGTCTCTCAGCCTTTCCTCATAAGACCTTACCCTCAGACCAGGCAACATTCTGGTAAGTATCCTCTGCACCTTTTCCAATGCTTCCACATCCTTTCCGAAATATGGCGACCAGAACTGTACACAATATTCCAAGTGTGGCCGCACTAGCACTTTGTATAGTTGCAGCATGATATTGCGGCTCCGGAACTCAATCCCTCTACCAATGAAACCTAACACACCGTATGCTTTCTTAACAGCACTATCAACCTGGGTAGCAACTTTCAGGGATAAATGTACATAGACTCCAAGATCCTTCTGCACATCCACACTACCAAGAATCTTTCCATTGACCCAGTAGTCTGCCTTCCTGTTATTCTTCCCAAAGTGCATCACCTCACATTTAGCTGCATTGAACTCCCATTTGCCACCTGTCAGCCCAATTTTGCAATTTATCCAAGTCCCCCTGCAACCTGTAACATTCTCCAAACTGTCCACTACTCCACCAACTTTAGTGTCACCTGCAAATTTACTAATCTATCCACATATGCCTGCATCTAAGTCATTTATAAAAATAACAAACAGCATGGTCCCAAACAGATCCTTGTGGCACACCACTAGTAACCGGAATCCAGGCTGAATATTTTCTATCAACAACATTTGCTGCCTTCTTCCAGAAAGCCAGTTTCTAATTCAAGCTGCTAAATCACCCTCAATTCCATGCCTCTGCATTTTCTCCAACAGCCTACCATGTGGAACCTTATCAAAGGCTTTACTGAAATCCATGTATACCACGTCAATTGCCCTACCCTCATTCACATGCTTGGTCACCTTCTCAAAAAACTTAATGAGGTTTGCGAGACACGACCTGCCCTTGATTAAATCATGTTGACTATCTGAAATCAAATTGTTGCTTGCTAGATGATTATAAATCTTATCTCTTATAATCCTTTCCAAAACCTTTCCTACAATAGAAGTAAGACTCACTGGTCTATAATTACCTGGGTCATCTCTACTACCCTTCTGGAACAAGGGTACAACATTTGCAGTCCTCTGTTACTAAACGTGTAGACAATGATGACTCAAATATCAAAGCCAAAGGCTCTGCTATCTCCTCCCTAGCTTCCCAGAGAATCCTCGGATAAATCCCATCCGGCCCAGGGGACTTGTCTACTTTCACTCTTTCTAGAATTGATAACACCTGTTTGTAACTGATCTCAATCCTTTCTAGTTTAATATCTCGTACCTCATTCTTCTCCTCAACAATATTCTCCTTTTCCTGAGTGAAAACCGATGAGAAATGTTCATTTAGCACCTCTCCGATCTCAAATTCCCACTTCTGTCTTTGACTGGCCCTATTCCTACCCTAGTCGTCCTTTTATTCCTCACATACCTATAGAAAGCTTTTGGGTTCTCCTTTATTCTATTTGCTAAAGACTGCTCATGTCCTCTCTTTGCTCTTCTTAATTCTCTCTTTAAATCCTTCCTAGCTGATCTGTAACTCTTCATCACCTCCTCTGAACCATCTTGCCTCATCAACACATAAGCCTCCTTCTTCTGCTTAACAATAGATGCAATTTCTGTCCTAAACCACGGTTCCCTTACCTTATCACTTCCTCCCTGCCTCACAGGGACATACCTATCAAAGACACGCAATATCTGTTCCTTAAACCTACACATTTCCATTGTCTGCATTCCCAGCATTTTGCTACCCCATTCTATGCATCCTAAATTCTTGCCTAATCACATTATAATTGCCCTTGCCCCATCGATAACTCTTGACCTGTGGCATGTACCTATCCCTTTCCATCGCTAAACTAATCGTAACTGAATTATGGCCACTCTCTCCAAAGTGCTCACCTACAACTAAATCAAACACCTGGCCTAGTTCATGACCAAGCACCAGATCCAGTGTGGCCTCCCCTCTTTTGGCCCTTGGACCTACTGTGTCAGGAAATCCTCCTGTACACATTGGACAAAAACTGATCCATCCGATGTACTAGAGTTACAGCATTTCCAGTCAATGTTGGGGAAGTTAAAGTTCCCCATAATGACCATCCTGTTCCTTTCACTCCTACCCAGAATAATTTTGCCAATCCTCTCTTCCACCTCCCTGAAACTCTGTAGAGGCCTATAAAAACCTCCAAGCAGAGCGACCTTTCTTCTCCTGTTCCTAACCTCATCGTACGGTATGCTGTAAAAGATGCTGCACAAATCAAAGTTAGTTTTTTCTTTATACACCAGCAATTTCCCATGACCAGCAATGTTGTGGATGACAATATCATCTGATGTCAGTGGTCTTGATTAGTGTGAGAATACTGCACAGAACAATGCCTTGTTCTTCCTGTGAAATACCATGTAATCCTACAACAATGAGCTAAACTACTGCACAGGGACTGCACCCTAATATTACAACCGATGGACAACATGCAGATGTTGTCCAATATTATGCTTCCAAGACTTATTATGTGCTGTAATCCTACACGTTTCCAACACTTATCCACTATGTTGACATTGCACAGAATTACATGATAGTTAGATGCCAGTGTTGGCACAATTGCTGACAATTGTGTCTCTAACGTAGAACATTTCTGTCTGTAGTACCACTCCATAAATTTGAGCACATAAGCTAAGCTGGCACTCTAGCACTGTGCACTATCAGCAATTCTGTCTTTTAGATTAGTCATTAAATCAAGAACCAATCTACACAGTTAAGTGGATGTAAAAGTTCCCATAGTGCTAGTTGAGCAAGAGTGTCGGTGTTCTCCATGGTGTCTTGATCAATTTTTTTCTCCAAACCAGCAACAGTAAAACAGATTGTCTAATCATTATTTCAACTGTAAAGCTCCCCAAGGGTAGGTATTATGACCCTTGCTTTTCTTGATATACATTAGTGGTCGAGAACATGGTGCACAGGGGGATATTTCAAAGTTTGCAGATGACAGAAAGCTTGGGAACATTACAAACTGTGGGCAGAACAATGCAGAACTTCAAAACGACATAGAAAGGTTGGTAGTGAAAACAGCTGGGTGCAAATGAGTTTCAATATGGAGAAATGTGAAGTAATGCACCTTGTCAGGAAAAACATGGAGGGACAGTAGAAAATAGGAGCAAGAGTACTTAAGGGAGTACAGAAGCAGAAGCAACTAAATGTTTAGTACCCGATTCACTGAAGGTGGCAGGACAGGTAGAGAGAGCAGTAAATAAAGAATCCAGTGTCCTAGGTTTTATTAAATAAGGCATCAAGTATAAGAGTAAGGATACTGTACAGAACTTATACAAGACACTTGTTAGCCCTCAGCTGGAGTATTGTGTACATTTCAGGGTGCCACACCACAAGGAGGTTGTGAATGAATTGGAGAGTGTGACAAAGAGTAGTTCCAGGGATGAGAAACTTCAGTTATGAGGTTGATTGGAGAAGTTGGGTCTGTTTTTCTTGGAGAGAAGGCTAAGAGGAGGTCTGTAATGTGCAAAATAAAACTGTTTCACATAACAAGTGGTTTGGGTCTGGAAATGTGTTGGAGGTAGAGTCAATTGAGGCATTCAACAGGGCATTGAATGATTATTTGAATGGAAACAATGCACAAAGGTATGGAGAAAAGGCAGGATAATGGCACTAAGTCACAATGCTATGTTGAAGATTTGGCATGAATGCAAATGGCCCAATGGCCTGATTCTGCACTGCAATGATGGTGATTTCGTGATAAGTTGTTTGCGGGAACTTGCTGTTCAAAAATTGGCTGCTGTATTACAACAGTAACTACACTTCAAAAGTATGTCATTGCTCTTAAAGTACTTGAAACCAACCCACAGTTTTGAAAAGCATTCTTAAAATGAAAGTCTTTCTTGATTTCCTTTCAATGGCTAAGTATATAGCACAGGCAAGGAAGGGCCGATGTAACATGCTCAATAATAGGTTAGCCCAACTGAGCTAAGGCAGCAGTAAGGTTGCTGCAATTGGCTCTGGGAAAGGAATGATTGGCAGCCTCCCAGCACCTATTCAATGCTGGCTGTTTGAAGTGTCTGTGAGTGAAGATCAGTTAAAGGCAGGATCAAGGTTGGCAATGATGCTGATGATATACAGTAATAGCCTGCCAATATTTACCACCATAGCCTCACAGATGAATAATAGGTGCATGGTGTAGGTTCCAAGTGGTGGTTAGCACCCACAGAATTGTAGCCCAGTAAAGAGTCAAAGTCTCAGGAGAAAAAAAGAGATAAAATTGTAAGGCAGCAAATCACAATAATAGTTATCAGAGGGCTAAGAACTATAGATTTCACTTGAGAACAATATTTGGTCAGGTAATTTAATAATTGAAGAAATTATAATTTAAATTTTAGTCTTTAGTTTTTAACTTAAATTTAAATTTAAATTATAATTTAAGTTAAACACTAAAGACTAAAAACTATTTATCATATGCAATATGGAAACAATGTTATTTAAAATATCTTTTAAATATTAATATAAAATAAAATACACGACTGAAATATTTTAATTAATATATCAAAGGATTTCAGCTTGTAACAGAAAGGTTCTTTTGCCTTTGAGAGAAAAGTTTGCTTCTACTCCTCCAGTGCATTTTAAGTAATGTGGCATTTTTTCCTTCTGTAGCTGAATTAAATAACTTGTTAGCCCTGAAGAAAGTGTACCAAATTTCCATGGATCAAAGCTTATTAGAAGCCTTGATTGAAAGAAAATAATGTTGGTTTGGTGTTAAGGGAAATCATGTCAAACAATCTATTTGAGCTCTTTGAGGAAGTAACACGTGCTGTGGATAGTCAGGAGCTGGTGGATGTACTGTACTTAGATTTTCAAAAGGCATTTCATAAGGTACCACATAAAAGTTTGTTGTGGAATCTAAAAGCTCATGGTATAGAGTAACACACTGGCATAGACAGAAGATTGGCTAATTAGCAGGAAACGTATTAGGGATAAATGGCTCATTTCTGGTTAGCAATGATATGCTGCTGGGATTGCTACTGGGATCTCAACCTTTTACAACTTCTGTGAATACCTTGGATAAAAGAATGGTAGGTGCCAAATTTATAAATGACACAAAGGTAGATCGGAAACTACGTTTCAAAGGGGACATCAGAAAGCTGCAAAAAATTATTAATTATTTAAGTGTGTGAACAAAGATTTGGCAAATGAAATAAAATGTGAGAGAATGCAAAATTGTTAATTTTGGGAGGAAGAATAGAAAAGCATATTATCTAAATGTTAACATAGTGCAGAGCTCTGGGATGCTGAGGGAGCTGTGTGTGCAAGTATATGAATCACAAAAGCTGAGTAATGCATGTAAAAATGACTGGGAAAGCAAATACAACGCTACCATTTATTGCAAGGGGTATTGAATACAAAGTGGAGAGATTAGGTTTCAGTGTCCTGTGTCATAGGGCACTAGTGAGCTATCTGGAGTACTGCATACAGTATTAGTTACTTTATTTAAGTAAGGATGGAACTGCATTGGAAACAGTTCAGAGAAGATTTACCAGAGGAAGGGCTGGACAGTTTAGGCCTCTATCTGCTAGAGTTTAGAAGTGTAAGGGGTGATTTGATACAAACACAGGGGTTTAAAAGGGTCATTGTGGAGTGGATGTAAGATTATGTGAAAATTTAGAACTAGGGGTCACAGTTTAAACGTAAGGGATTGCCTATTTAAGACAACTGAGGTGAATTTTTGGGATCAAGAATCTGGAATTTTCTTGTTAAAAATGTCATGGAAGCTAACGTTTCAAATATTATTAAGGCAGAAGTGGATACATTCTTGGTAAGCAAAGGGACAAGTTGACAAGTAGTGGGATTGTGGATTTAAAGTTAAAATCCAAACATCCATAATTTTGTTAAATGGTGGAGTAGAGTCAAGGGCTTGATTCCCTGACTCCTGCTATTCACTCATGTTTGTGTGTTACTAAACTTTGGCCGGTGCGATATTGTTAGTATTCCATTGAAGGTATATAGTCTTGGGCGCAGTTAATGTGCTGCTCCCTTATACTCTAATAGCAATGAAGAACATATGATTTTTTCTTAACCTCCACCAGTAGTAACAATGACAAAGATTATTACTACTTCTTGTGGGTGAAATAATTCTGTATTCTTATTACTAAAGGGACAAGTGTGAAAAAAGCACCAAAAATCCACCAACATTGAAATATTCTAGTTAGTATCATTCAAAACTTTTGTGCAATTCCAAGAGTTTCAGAAGACAATACTCGTAAATAGACTCTGAAGAAGATTCAATACGAAATTGTTGACTGAGTCTTAATTCACTATTTATTGTCCTCGTGTCAAAATCATTGGTGCTATCAATATTTTTGTATATTGATTGTTCATTTCATGGCAGGTTGTTCATTCAGACATCTGGAAAAACAAAAGAAACACAACAAGGTCACATGGCTTCAGAAGAGGCATGTTGGGAAGGAGAAGGGAAGAGTATAGAAAAGGGGAGTGAGGCAGCATCAGTGGCAGAATAAAGAGACATGGAGTAGAGAATATTATAGCCGGATCCTTCCTGCTTCCTTCTTAATAAGTTAAAGGACTCCAGAACAAGGCTTGTTATTTAAAGAGGGGAGATGCTGGTCAGCAAAATTATTATTGAATGCAATTTTACCCTAATATATCTGACTTCCATTGAGGTCAATTGACAGTAAAATTAGGCAAGATGTGAAATGGATGTCCAACTAAAATCCATCTGATTACCCTCCATTGGGTCAGATTAAAGTGACCTCCATTTCCACAGATGGAAGAAAATTAGTTCAGCAATGTTATTCTGCGAGTTGTCCTATCACTTTGCCTACAGATAGAATAAGACAAACTGCATTTATATTTCAGTTCTTATGCAAGACAATTTCAAACAGTTGCCTTTGTTAGATATAGAAAAATTTGATGCCATCAACTAGCTTTGAAAATGTTTCTCTCAGGCAGTTTTGCAATATATCATACACGATGTACTCATGATGAATGAATAACACTCCAGAAGGTAAAGCATCTTTCCTAATATTTGAATAATTTCACACCTCTTTTAATAATGATAAGTATGAATGGATTTTGATCTCCATTATGTTACAGCTGCAAGCTTGCAACATTCTCCAACAGCTTTGTAATGCAACAATCATACAGGAGCTCTAATGGCCTATTATCTGGTATTGAAGTGGTATTGATGATGAAAAGACCTCACTCTCTATTTGAATGGAATTTTCTGAGCTTGCTTCAGCTTCTACCCAGGCAAGAGGTATAGACTATTAAATCTGTAAAATACTTGTGGCAGAAAGTACATTTTTCATCCAGTTCTAATTTACGCACTTCATTAAATATTTGACAAGAAGCAGAAAAAATAGTCACATTTATCTGTCGACTGGATTAACCATTGTTTGAATATAACATGTTAAAAATAAAAGCAGAGCATAACTTAGAGAGCAATGAATCAAAAGGCTTTGCTCTTTGTTCTTAATATTATTGTTCAAGCAATTTTTGCAGTTCTGTGCAAGAAGTTATATATTGTTATACATGGAATGATACAGTAAAAACTCAAATCAGATAGTTGGAGCAACGGGTGACATGGACAATATGATAGTAGCTGTCAGAGTTTATTACCACCGCTTAAAGCAATTGTAGGAAACTAGATCTCAAACTCTGTTGCTATGGGTTTTGTTTTACAGGGTCTATACCTTGCCTGGAGAGAAGCTGAAGCAAGCTCAGAAAATTCCATTCAAATAGAGAGTGAGGTCTTTTCATCATGTTTGTCAGCATACAAGATATTTGTGCACGGTCCTATTCAGGAATCTTGATTTAATGCTTATGTAAGGGTCCATGCACTTGTTGTAGAACTTGTTGTGAAATTGGCTGCACCGGTGCATGACTTGCCATGTGGTTAACTCACTGAGTAACTCATGCTGTGAATAAATAGCAAGTACCCTTTGGCAGTGTTATTTGTAGAGCTTCTTCATTACACAGGGGATTGTTGCTGATTTTTCTTTTTTACACTGCTGGTCATTAAGTCTGGGCATCATTAGGACTACTAAAGTGTCAGTTTTGACTCAGTTGTTAGTATCTAGCCTCCAAGTCAAAAGGTTGTACATTTAAATTCTACTCCATGACTTGAGTACAAAAAAGGCTGAGGTTGATACTCCATGCACAATACTGAGAGGTTATTGCACTGCTGGAAGTGCAATCTTTCAAAAAATGTTAAACTGAGGCCTAATAGACTCACATAGATGTAGAAGATGCCATGGCATTATGTTAAAGAAGACATTACTTCTGGTGTACTACCAATGTTTATCTTTCAATCGACATCACTAAAACAGATTATCTGATAATTATCACATTGCTGCTTTCAGAATCTTGCTGTGCTTAAATTGGCTAATATATTTCCTATGTTACAACAGTGACTACAGTTGAAAAAAATGCTTCATTGGTGGTAAAATGCAATGAATGGTGGTCATAAAATATGCAATTTAAATGAAAATGACATTTTCCATTTGCAAACCTTGACAATTACTTCTGACTTTTGCTTCAATGTTCCATTAGATCCAGACTGCATTAGGTTGTCTTCAATGCAGTTAGAGAGCAGATACATGTGAATTTTTAGGTCCATCTTTGGGAGATAAGGAAGACCAGTTTGGAAAACAGAAGGGAGGAGAAGGCTTTGGGAGCAAAGGGTTAGGAAGGCACTGTGCAGCACTCATTGTTGATCTTCAGGTGACATTTCTCCTCCCCAAACTTCACACAGAACAATGTCACAGGTGGCATCATTTCTTTATTTGTTTATAGGATGTTGGCATCGCTGACTAGATGGGTATTTGTTGTTCATCCCTACTTTTTCCAGAGGGCAATTAAGAGCCAACTACATTGCTATGGACCAAGAATCACATATAAACAAGACCAGGGAAGAATTTTCCTTCCCTAAAGGACCTTAGTGATCAATTTTTTTGAATGACAATTGACAGTGGTTGCCATTTCTTTAATGAGTTTAAATTACACCACCTGCCATGGTGGGATTTTGAACTCATGCCCCCAGAACGTGAACCTGGGGTTCCAGATGACAAGTTCAGTGATGTTACCACTGCACCAGCGTTTTACCAATAAAGGACGAAATCACCAAGCTTTGTCATCTATTACAACCTCAGCTTTGATCTACTGAAAGAACAGCACTACCGACGATGGTCATGGTCAAACTGGTCCTTAGTTTCTCTGTTCCAGGATGTATTATGAGATATCCCCAAAGAGAGTCAAGGGGAGGCAATAAGTTAGTTATATTATTGCCGAACTGTTAATGTAGGGGAAATGTTCTGGGGACTTGGGTTCAAATCCTGCCATGGCAGATGGTAGAATTTGAATTCAATTTTTTAAAAAAATCCGTATTAAGACCATGAATTCATTCTTGGGGAAAAAAAAACATCTAGTTCACTAATGCCCATTAGGGAAGGAAATTGTTATCCTTACATGATCTGTCTACATGTGATTCCCAACCCAGGAATCCTCTGGCCAATTAGGGATGGGCAATAAATGCTGACCTTCCCAGTGATGCCCTCATCCTGTGAATGGAAAAAAATAAAACATTCCCTCTCCTCCGGGCAGCTTCTGAAGTGTAAATAGTCTGTTTGCAACACTGGGATCATGCTTGATCTCAAGGTGAGCTCCTGACCCAGAGCTGCATCAGAAAAATGAGTTTATTGAGGTGAAGTTCTGATGGGCATAGACAGGGTAGAAATGTTTCCCCTTTATAGAGGGGTCAGTAACCAAGAGGCACAATTTTGAGTTAAGTAGCAGAAGTTTAGAAGAGATTTGAGGCAAGTTGATTTCAACTTGAGGACTGTGCATGTCTGGAACTGACTACGGAGAAGGATGGTGGAGGTAGGAACCTTCAGGTCATTTAAAAAGTATCTGGATGTATACATGAAATAGCATAGCATACAAGGCTGCAGACCAATTGCTGGAAAATGGATTTAGAATAGATGGATGTTTGATTACTGGTGCAAACAGAGTGGGCTGAAGGGCCTCTTTTCATGCTGTAAAATCTTTATGACTCTATGGCCTCTTTTCTGTCCCTCTAATACATGCAAATTCACATGGCTAAGTGGTTAACACTGCTATCTCACGATGCCAGGGACCTAGGTTTGATTCTACTCTAAGGCCACCGTGTGTGAAGTTTGAGTATTCTCCCCCTATCTGTGTGGGTCTGCTCTGGTTTCCTCCTACAGAACAAAGATGTGTGGGTTAGCCATTCTAAACTGCCCATAATGTCCAGGGATATGCAGGCTAGGCAGATTAGCCATAGGAAATGCAAAGTTATAAGGTGCGGTGGGATAAGTCTGGTTGGGATACTCTTCGGAGAGTTGGTGTGGGCTTGATGGCCTGTTTCCATGCTGTAGAGATTCTATGAAGAAATCAACTCCTGCTTCAGATCCTTAAACTTTAGCTGTCTTAACTAGTTCATCGTGGACTTCTCTTTCTATTTGCTACTGTGAAATTTATTAGTGTTAGTTTGTTAAATTATTCATTAGTACATTATTATTAATATAAATATTATATATGGTATTGCAATTTGATTGTGCATATTTGCTGAGTGTTCACTATTCACTGTATATGATTAGTTAAGCCTTATCGTGGTCACTAAGGGAGAAAGACTGAACTAAATCAGCTGCTGTAAGTCTGGAAAATCCATTCTAAACATAGGAGAGTTTCAGTGCACACAGAACCTAGAATGTGTCATCTCTGCATATCTCTGAGCATTAACTACAACAATTATTGCAATACATTAAAGAGGTTATATAATTCTAAGTTATTTTTGTTGAATTAAATTGCAGGTAACCCCAAGATTGCAAGTTGCTTTTGACTGGATCAACAGATATTTATTAATTACCTTGTCAAGGGGTGATATTACTTGCCTCTGGAGTAGGGTAGTACATGGACCTGGGTCTCCTGGCTCACAGGTAGGTACTCTACCACCACACCACAAGAAAACTTAAAGACTGGTTCAATATTGCCTGCACTCCATGCTCTCTATCATCATTTTAAATGAACACACCAGCTCCTTATTGTCCACTTTGGCTGAGACTACAGGTAGAGCATCATTGCAAGCCAATACTTGGTTTCCTAGCAGCAGTCATAATTCATTTGTCCCTTTCTAGCATTTTGTGCCTTTAATCCAACCAGGTCATCAGCTCACAGGCTGTCTATTATGTTACTACAAGTGGATAATCCCTTCCAGCCATAGCTCTTGACACCTGATAGAAAACCAGGCACAACTGCAGAGGTAGCCTCCAGAGTTCTGTCAAAGCACAACTGCTCCCCCAGTGTCACACTCCTCTGACCTAGTCTACCCCACATGTGATTTTACTCCAATTGCGCACTTTCTCCCTATTACCTCCAAAATTATCCATCCAACCACTTGATTAGAAAGGCAATCGATGACAGTGCTTATTGCCACTTTCTCGGGGAAATGTAGACCAATGAAAGGTTCTGACCTGAAACATCAACTCCCTTGCTGCTTTGATGCAGCTTGATCTGTTGTGCTTTTTCCAGCTCCACACTTTATCGACTCGGAGAAATGCAGGCAGTCTTGTCAGTGGCACATATGGTGGTCATTTATTGAATTGCTTCATGTTTACTTATGAGAGTCTGTTTACTATTGATCTTGACTAGGTATGGATGCCGAGCAAAAGAATGGACACCACAGAAGCTACAAGAAGCTGACATGTAAGCATGAGTCCAGACATTTTGGGATTGTAGACATATTTAAAAGTGCTTGCAAATATAATAATGAGTGTCATCTCTACATTGCTCTGTTATATAAAAAGCCCAACTTCTGAGATTGAATGTAGATTACATTTGTTGTATCAAATGTATTAAAAGGTTATCCAAAGGTTTTATTGGAGTCACAATGTGGATATCTGGTAGATAGTATATTGGATTAGCCAATTGCATGTGAAGAAATTTGACCAGTTGTTTGTAATACTTTGATATGCAGTGTTGGGTCTAACTCTTCATGGCCTGCTCAGCCTTATTTGCAACTCTGAAATTTTATTATATAAGTTGGAGAAGGTTGGCACACACAGCACTTGAACTCATATTTATCCAATTTCAAATGTTTTCCCCTTTTTTCTCATTACAGCACAGCTGTTAAATTATAAACTCTAGAGAAAATGGACAAGATGAGAATACAGCAATATGGACTCTTGCCAGATTAAAGAAACATTGACAAGTAGACATGTTGACAAGACACAGCTTGTTCACTTGCAAACTCCAGCACTAAACAGATAAGTCAGCTTTTTGCAATATCTTTAACAAGATGACATTTACAATGCGATCTATACAATATTGGATGCAGCTTCCTACAGCTTTCGTACATCTCTTCTCTCAAACTGTCAATTTATTATTCATGGGCACTTTCTGCAAGTTTGCAAATAACAGTGACAGTCACCTGTTGTAATTTTTATTCAAACTGACTTAATTGAACAACCAAAAGTGTCTTTGAGCTAATATTTCCAGGATGTGTCCTGTTTTCTCTCTGAAGACGGGACTGAATGTCACTTTCATCTTGTCTACGCTGGGTAGTCATTGAATCATAAACATGTGCAGCACAGAAACAGACCCTTCAGTCCAACTCATTCATGCCGACCAGATATCCTAAATTGATCTAATCCCATTGACCCATATCCCTCTAAACCCTTCCTATTCACATATCCATCCAGATGTGAGGTGTGATTGTTCACTTCTCTCAGGTCATTCATTGATCTGCCTTTTCTGGACATCTGAATTAGGGATCTTCTCAATCCCGATGAGACCATTGTATGTTATCTGTGTCATAGGATTTAAAAGTGGCATTTCCAAGTTCTGGTTCTTGAGCAGAGGGACCATTGTGCAGCCAACTTCGCCTTACACAAATGAAAATGAGAGCTACTGTTAAGTCATCTGATTTCTTATAACCATGCTGATCTCCCTGGATAGAGTGGGCACCATGCTAATAATTTCTCAAGGGATGGGGTAAAGGATGTTGGATTATCTGTAACATTCCAAAACTTTGAATGTAGCAGAGATTTAGAAGTATCTGTCCATTTAAAAGCAAATGGCTGCATATAAGGATATCATTTTTGGAAGCCTGTGCTGGAGGGCATGTGGTGCAAAGGAAATGATGTTCAGAAGCCATACAGTGGCAAAATCAGTGTAAAGATAGTAAAGTGAGTCTTTGGGTTAAAGAAGATAAGGCACAGCATCTCAGCCCATTGGTGTCATGACACAAGGTCAATCCTCTTCCTTGTTGTTCTCCTTGGCATTCCAGTGTCTTTATCCTCAGAGTCAGCAGTGTTGGAAGATGAAAAGGAGATAGCAACATGGGCCAATTCTGACAGCAGATCTTAAGAAACCTATGTAATCATGCCATACACAAAGAGAATGATTCAAATATGTATGTAAAGTGTTGTCCTTCCACTTATCATGCTGGAGCATGCACGTATAGTTGACTTGTACATTTGGAAGGATGAAGCAGTACAAAAACATTGAGGTTTTTGTGTTTTGCTGATGTTACTTGAAGGGAACAGAATAAATAGAAAGAAAAAGTGATGGCCTTGCAGATATAGGCATCAGTCAGTTCTTTTGTACAAATGTGGACTGCTCACTAATATTTTGAATCATGGAAAACAAATACATAAAAGTTACAAGAAGTGATGCGGAGTTGAAATTGAACATGAGTGTAAATGCAACATAGACATAGAGACAATTTGCTACCTGCTGAAGAACACACCATGTGCTTGGTTCTGTTGAAGTCAATGGACCTGAACATTTGGTGGAAGATATATCTTGTGACAAATGCAGGACCACTTGTTTCTCATCTCTTTCCATGTCAAATCCTACCCCTATAACCTTCATTGACATTGTCAATGCTACCTGTATAAAGACAGATTGCCTGGAGGTATCTTTATAACAGATGACAGTGTTCTGCAACTGGCTCCATGCTGATCTGAAGCTTGCAGTGACATTTGACCTTAGTCATCAGCTGGTAGATATGCTTGGAACAGCAAATACTGTTGGTGGTATAATGATAAATGCAGGTAGTCTGGTTCTGCGGGTACACTGTTCATCCTGGTATTCCCTTTCGTGTCACTCGACATGGGGCATTTTGAAGATTCCAGATTACATTAATTATAACTTCACTGAACAACTGCCACAATTCCCTTAAGCTAGTTGTACACATGAGTTATGGCCAGTTTGCATAGTGCATGCTTTTTTGTCAATCTACAATTGCAATTGGGTTTGTCAAAGAATATCTGGATACTTTTGATTTTTCCTTTACAAAACATAAATATTTCTTATGAGCTATACAAAGACCAGAAAAATGTTCAAAAGGAAATTAAAATTCTGTTAGCAAATGGAAATGACAGTTTATAAAAGAAGAACTACATCCAAAAAAACAAGCAAACAAATCAAAGTAGGACAATTTGCTGTTAAACCTGCTCCCTGAATAAGACCGTGGTATATTGAACCACTCCACATTTCATTCTGCACCTCATGAACTTTCAGCCCTTTGTTTGTCAAAAATCTATCTATCTCTGTCTTAAAGCTTCCACCATATTTTCAGAAAGAGTTCAAAGACTCACAATTCTCTGTGAGAAAAAACATCTCCTTGTCAATGTTTTATATAAGTGTCTCCTGATTTTTAAACAGTGACCACTAGTTCCTGATGAACCTACAAGAGTTCTTTTAATGTGTTTACTGTCAAGATCCCTTTGGAATTTATATATTTAAAACAAATCACTGCTTATGCTTTTGAAGTTCATTGTTTAGCAGACGAACCTGTCCAGTTTTCTTCTTAAGACAACCTGCCCATTCTAAGTATCTCCCTAATGAACTCTCTCTGAACTGTTCTAATGCATTAATAATCTTCCTTAAATAAAGACCAAAACAGTACACAGTACTCCAGTGCCGTGTGTAATTGAAGCATAACCTCCAAAATTTTGTAATTAATCTTTTGCTTGTGATAAAAAATAGCATTGTTAGTTTTTTCTGATTACTTGCTGTACTTGTTCCTAACCTTTTACAATTCATGCACTAGGACACCCAGATCTCTCTGCAACTTAGAGCTCTGCAATCACTAATCATTTAGATCATTCGTAGTTTTATACTCTTCTTGCCAAAGTAGACAATTTCACATTTTCCTACATTATACTCCTTTTGCAAGATCTTTACCAATTCACTTAAGCTATTTATATCATTATGTAGTTTCCTGATATCCTTTACGCACTTATTTTCCGATTTATTTTTGTCTTGTCAGCAAATTTCAGAACCATACCTTCAGTGCCTTCAAAGTTATTTATAGAAATTGTAAAATGGCAAGAATCTAACAATGATCCTTGTGGCACACCATTCATTACATTTTGCTCATCAGAAAATGACACATTTATGCCAATCACAGTTTCTTGCTGGCTAGCCAATCTTTATTCCATGCCAATTTGTAAAGCTACAAACCTTTTATTGTACACAATCATCTTTGTTGTGGAAACTTCTCAAATATTTTCTGGAAATCTAAGTATAATTCCATTTAATCGAAAACACATTATCTTTTCAAAGAATACAACACGTTGGTTAAACATAATTTATCGTTCTCAAAACCATGTTGACTGTGCCTGATTATCCTGAATTTACCAAAGGGTCTGATTTTAACATTTGTCATAGAGTCATAGAGATGTACAGCATGGGGACAGACCCTTTGGTACAACCCATCCATGCTGACCAGATATCTCAACCCAATCTAGTCCCACCTGCCAGCACCTGGCCCATATCCCTCCAAACTCTTCCTATTCACATACCCATCCAAATGCCTCTTAAATGTTGCAATTGTACCAGCCTCCACCACATCCTCTGGCAGCTCATTCCATACACGTACCACCCTCTGCATGAAAAAGTTGCCCCTTAGGTCTTTTATATCTTTCCCCTCTCACCCTAAACCTATGCTCTCTAGTTCTGGACTCCCCAACCCCAGGGAAAAGACTTTGCCTATTTATCCTATCCATGCCCCTCATAATTTTGTAAACCTCTAAAAGGTCACCCCTCAGCCTCCGACACTCCA
>NC_057745.1:24158310-24220936 GCF_004010195.1 Chiloscyllium plagiosum | reverse complement strand
TTTTAAACTGCTGTTGTTTTGACCTTTTTTTTCCCCAAAGTTCCAAAACAATGCAACAGCATATAAAACAGTAATTGCTGCTCCTAGAATTTGAGGAAATCACCTCCAACACCTAAAATACCTCAAAAAAAGGAGCAGCTCTTACAGCCAGAAATTGTTCCCGTCCTACAATTGCAACATTTAAAAGGCATTTGGATGGGTATATGAATAGGAAGAGTTTGGAGGGATATGGGCCGGGTGCTGGCAGGTGGGATTAGATTGGGTTGGGATATCTGGTCGGCATGGACAGGTTCACATCAGGAAAAATTTGTCTTTAATAATATCTTTTAACATTTTCCTGATGACAGATGTAAAGCTAACTGGCCTGAAGTTTACTGACGTCTGTCTCTCCCCCTTTTTGAATGATGTTACATTTGCCATTTTCCAATCCAATGGAAGCTTCTTTCAATCCAAAGAGTTTTGGAAAATTAAAATCAACTGATCTACTAACTTACAAGCCATGTCTTTTCAGACCTTAAGATGAAAGCTACCCAGGCCTGTGGACTCACCATCGTACAGTTCCATCAATTTACTTAGTACTAATTCATTATTTGCTATAATCTTCTTTAGTCCCACTTTTCCTTCATTTTCTGATGCTATGTTCTTTTCTGGGATCTTTCTTGTATCTTTACAGTCATAGAGTCATAGGGATGTACAGCATGAAAACAGACCCTTCAGTCCAATCTGTCCATGCAGACCAGATATCCCAACCCAATCTAATCCCACCTGCCAGCACCCGGCCCATATCCCTCCAAACTCTTCCTATTCATATACCCATCCAAATGCCTTTTAAATGTTGCAATTGTACCATGCTCCACCACATCTTTTGGCAGTTCATTCCATACACGTACCACCCTCTGTGTGAAAAAGTTGCCCCTTAGGTCTCTTTTGTAACTTTCCCCTCTCACCCTAAACCTATGCCCTCTAGTTCTGGACTCCCCAACCCCAGGGAAATGACTTTGTCTATTTATTCTATCCATGTCTCTCATAATTTTATAAACCTCATAAGGTCACCCCTCAGCCTCCGATGCTCCAGAAAAAACAGCCTTAGCCTGTTCAGCCTCTCCCTATAGCTCAAATCCTCCAAACCTGGCAACATCCTTGTACATCTTTTCTGAACCCTTTCAAGTTTCACAACATCTTTCTGATAGGAAGGAGACCAGTGTGAAATATCTGTTCAATACATCTTCCATTTTCTATTTGCTGTTATTAATTCTGTTTGCTCACTTTCTTAGGATGAACTTGTGCATCAACTCCTTTATTTTTAAAATATTTATCGAAACTCCTACTACCTATTTTTATGTTTCTAGCTGGCTTTCCTTTATATTCTTAATTTTCTGTCTGCCTTAATCTTTTAGATATTCATTGCTGTTTGTTACATTCTGTCCTATCTTCTGACTTGTTACCCATGAGCAATTGTATGCTTTTCTTTCAGTTTCATATTAGCTTTAACATTTTTAGTTAACCACAGATGGTGGGTGTCCCGCTTAGAAGTTTTCTTTCCCATTGGGCTGTATCTAATAAATCGATTCTGAAAAATGCCCTTAAATTGTCTTTAAGAAATTCATTAACAATTTAGTTTCTGTTAGCTATTCTGAATGAATGAGCAACTTATATCATTATCTCATTCTGGACAAAAAGGATATTGCCTTACATAGCTTTAACACATTTTACAATACATTGTTTTGAAATGAAGCTCTTGCACACTTTGGGGGAATTTTAAACAGAGAACATTCGGAAGAGAATCAGCTGCAATGTCAGATTTACACCACACCTGGTTTTTCTTTCCGTTTATGGTAATAGAATAATATTGGATGTGGCGTAAGATGAATGATTCGCCCAATCTCATGAGTTTCTGCCTAGTAATTAGGGTTAAAGTTACACTGTTGTGTCTGTAGACTTTAGCCTGACCTAAAAAGTTACCTGGAATATTGGATGTTAAATGCTGCAATTTAGTAAAATGAACTCTTTTATTTGCCCTCAAATGAAAATCTCACATACTGATCTGACTAACTAGAAACATGTTCCATACAGACTACCAAGAGTCTCAACAGGTGCAACAATAGTTGTGGTGCATGGTATTTAATGGAAGTGATTTAATCTGTCTTGTCCATTAGCTGGAGTGTTGGTAAGAGTCATGTGCTATAGGAGTGTCAATCAGGCACTTCCCAGGATCAATGATCCTGGAGGTTGAAGTCATCAAGTCACCAAGAGCTGCCCGACCATGTATTGTTAGAACATGTGCAACAATGTCAGAGAACTCTCAAGTAAGTATCAACTAATATAGATTATTTTTCAAGAGTCTTTACAGACAAAACGCTAATATAAAATATTAGGCTCTGTTTGGAAGATACTATCATCTCTGGAATATTTTCATAAATCACACATTCATTACAAATTGAACATCATTTGATGTGTAGTCCTTATACCAGCCTTCCAAAAAGTTTGGCTTGTTCAAAATGACACATTCAAAACTTTACTTGACTCCTGTCTAGATTTTCTGTCTCTCTGTGCCTTATTTGTTATGTTTGGGTGAAGTCTCTCTATGTCTCATTTAGCTCAGAGTAATACAGAGATAGTCCTAAACACAAACAGTTTACGCATTTGACTTGAAAATTTTAGAACTTTGCAGGGCTTTCAATGCACATGTAGTCACACCTAAGAGCAACATGTCTTACCTGTCTCCAGAATTTTCTTTCTGAGAGTCAGCAGCCAATCTCTTGGTTCCTTTGCTCTATTTACAGGCTAAAGTGATCAAGCATTGTATGAGGATCTGTGATCAGAAAAGTATAATCAAACATACGTTTGTGCCTCTTAAGCAAATGCTTTATTTTTAATGAACTAATTCTCAATAACAAACCAATATACATCAAGGCTTGTTTTAGAGTTCAACTTGTTTGTTTCCATGTTTCAAAAGGAGAAAAATATGAAGAAACAATCAAGCACTGTAAAAAGATCTGTGATCAGGCAAGTTTAATCAAACAGTACACTAATATTTCAACTTAAAATTTTGTTTTCAAATAATTTCCCCCATTGGATTATGTCTGTTGAGTGTACATGTACCTTTGCTCAAATCTTCGTCCCCAAAACTGGACTTCTCCTCAATCCTTGCTTTGTCCACCCCATGATTTAAAATTGCTGTGTTCAACCATTTGATTCCTGCTTCTGGAATTATTCACCAGTTTGGTGCAACGTAAAGTAAGCCAGCTTTCAAAATTCTACTTATCCTATCCCTTCAGTACACTATGTTAACATTTCCAATCCTCTCATTTCTCTGCACGCTCAGGCTCCAAGATGTACATTTCCTCCTTCTTGAAAAAGTGCTTTTTGCCATTTTCTTCAGATGGGGAGCATGATATAATTTTGTTTTGTTAACTGCAATGGAATGAAGATTTGAAAACTTATTGAGACACTGTTTTACATTTCATCCTGGCACAGTCCTGGGTGGTATGGTGGCTTAGTGGTTAGCACTGTTGCCTCACAGCGCCAGGCACCTGGCATCAATTCCACCCTCGGTTGATTGTCTGTGTGGAGTTTGCACATTCTTGCTGTGTCTGTGTGGGTTTCTTCTGGTTTTCTCCCATAGTCCAAAGATGTGCAGGTTAGGTGAACTAGCCATGCTAAATTGCCTACAGTGTTCAGGGATGTGCAAGTTAGATGCATTAGTGTGGGATAAATGTAGAGTAGTAAAGGATCTGGATCAGTGTGGACTTGTTGGGCTGAAGGGCTTGTTTACACTCTATAGCTATTGTATATAAGTTTTGTATTGTTGTTATCACACCGTCAACCGATGGAAGTTGGAACTGGCAGAAGTACAACTGAGTCTCCAATTTCTGACAACTTTGTTTTCTCTTTTTTGAAGGTTACAAATAGAAATAAACAAAAAGGATACGCCCATGTGCTATAATTTTCATGATCATTTTGTTTGCTTTAAACAGTGCTTTTTTTGCAGTGTATATTAGGTTCAGATTGTTTTGCATCAGTGTAGGCTTTTTTTTGAAAAAAGCTATTCCAGCTTGATCTATCGTTTCATGTGCTGGCACAGCCTCATCTGTTGCTGCCAAATATCTTACAGTGATTCCTAGACCATATTGTCAGGAAGTGAAAGCATGGCCACAGCTTCCTCCTGCTTTGCTGAACACATCACAAGCCTAAGTATTGGAGAGGATGAAGCAATAATCTCTTTTGATATTACATCCATGTATGTAAACAATCCAGCACAGGAAACCATTTCTGTGATAGAAGCAATACTCAAAACATGCACAGGAATTCCAACAAATGTTCACTTTCCTCTCAGTGCCACTGTAAAAGCCTTCGCCTGTCTCCTAACCACATCTCTTTTAGCAATGACAGTTATGAACAAACTTAATGCTTTAAGAATGGGTTTGCAAAACTTAACTCCAGTACTTCCAGCAATATGGAAGCATCAGGAAAACTGTTCCCAAAAAGTTGACAGCTGTATAAGAGTGGCACGCATGTGGTCATTCATCCAAATATAAGCCATTTCCACAATAATGTTAATGAAAGATACACAATTAAATTCACAACTGAGGAAGATGGAGGTGGATTCCAGTGTTTCCTTTTATGTTTGTGACAATAGGAGTGCTAACAAACAGTAAGGCAAATAACAATGTAACAATGTTTTTATTATAACTCCGAGTGTCTATTAAAACAAATCTTTGCTTTATAACCACCTTATTTAATTTCTTTACTGTAAATCAGTGAACTTCCAAATTGCATCCAGTTTCCTCAGGAGAAATATATACTTGTCTCCACCTACTTCAAAAGCTACACCCCACAACCAAAAGTAATAAAGATGAAAACTCAAAACAGACACAATTCTTTCACTAATCTCTTGTCTATTGGCACATTAAGGACAGTTTTTTGAGTTCACGTAGCTGGCACAGAAGCTTGTCTACCAACCACACATACCAAGAAAACACTGGCATGATACCCACTATTTTCCAGCCACAGTTCTGTAGTATGTGTGGCCAGCAGGCAAGGCTCCCTGTCAGCATCACAAACTCAGGAAGTTCCCTTAGATCACCAAGGCTATCCTTCCAAACAAAAAAAAACTTGTATAATTGGCCTTGTCACTGACTCTTTCTCATTTATTTAATCTCCTCAGCGAGGCAACATTTTATAGGTTTTCTCCTGATCCTCAAAGGCCGTTGAGTCAAATCCGTCAAGCTAACATTATCACGCAGAGAACTTTATTCATCCTTGATGCTTATCTTTCCATTCATTCAAGGGATTAACTAACTAGTGTGAAAAAAAGCATAGCAGGGGAAATTGAGAGCACAGTTGTAAAATTGGGTCACATGCACAAGTTAAAAACAACTATCAGGCATTCATGAAAGACAATTGTGTGTCTAAACATTGAAAACATTGTGTGTAGTTTGTATATCCAACTGGACCTGAATAATGAATATGTAGTACAAATGTGCTTGTTATTTTGAGGCTATGCCAGTATTTATTGCACATCCCTAATTGCCCAGAGGGTAGTTAAGAGTCAACCACATTGCTGTGGTTCAAGAGTCACATGTAGACCAGACCAGGTAAAGATGGCAGTCTCCTTCCCTAAAAGACATTAGTGAACCAGATGCATTTTTTCCAATAATCAATGGATTTGTGGTCATCGCGAGATTCTCAATTCCAAACATTTTAAAGTTAAAAATCACACAACACCAGGTTATAGTCCAAAGGTATAATTAGAAGCACTAGCTGTCTGAGCGCCGCTCCTTCATCAGGTGATTGTGGAGGGCACAAATCTAAGGCACAGAATTTATAGCAAAAATTTAGTGTGATGAAACTGAAATTATACGTTGAAAAATACTTTGATTGTCTACAGACAATCACCTCCGCAACCACCTGATGAAGGAACGTCACTCCGAAAGCTAGTGCTTCCAATTATACCTGTTGGACTATAACCTGGTGTTGTGTGATTTTTAACTTTGTACACCCCAGTCCAACACCGGCATCTCCAAATCAATCTTTTTAAAAATGAATTCAAATTCGACCATCTGCCATGGCAGGATTCCTGGGTCCCCAGAACATTATCTGGGTCCCTGGATTAACAGATAATGCCACTAGGCCATTGCCAGCCCCTTAAATTACGGAAAATGTCCTAGTCAATAGACATACAACAGATTTTAAATCCAATAACACAAGGAATATAGCAACTACAGCTTGAAGCTGTTACTAGTGGATTGTAGATCCACTAGATCTTCTTAAATGCTTTGAGATAGATGGATTGACTTCGAAGAAATGGCACAGCCTCAATATTACAAAACATATCAATATACAAACCACAACAGCTTTGTCACTTAAAATGGTTAAGGTGAGACCGTTACATCTTTTGATTGAATATCAAACAAGCATTTGAAACAAAGGATAATACCAGCTATAGAGAAAGAGTAAGACAGCAGAATTGCTTTGAATTATTCTAGCAAAGATCCAACACAAATGCACTCAATGGCTGTTTTCTGCTTTGTGAATTTTATGATCCCAATTTTCACAAATATATTTCCTTAGAGAGCGAAACTACTACAGATCTCAAAACCTCTTCTACAGCATTTTGAATGTCACGTTCTCCTATACAGTGATGAATATATTGTTATTGAGACACTCTGAGACCTCAGATATGTATTATGGTTAGAGGAAGTGAAAATTATTTAATGTGGAAGTATGAAGCAATGAATTCAAACTGCAAAATTTGGAGCCTCAGTGTCACTTGTTTAAAATGGAGGATGACTATTGTTATAGGAGGCCATTTTTCACTCTATAGACTCTACTCCAGACTTAGTATAGCTACAGTCTCATCTTCAACTTTATTGAAGATTCTTTGGAACAGCGTTACATGTGAATATTAGTTCCAGTTTGACATCTTCCATCAAACATCATTTTTGTGTACTTTGCATCATGTAAACAACATTAAAGTGTATGGCCAATTGAAACTTTGGCTATTAAGATAAGGTCTCTGATGTACATATTCATAAAATCCCTACAGTGTGGAAGTAGGTTGTTTCACATTTAAGTCCACACCAACTCTCTGAAGGGCATCCCACCCAATCCCTGTAACCCTGCTTTTCCCATGGCTAATCCACCCAGCCTGTACATCCCTGGACACTGTAGGCAATTTAGCATGGGTAATCTGCCTAATCTGGACATCTTTGGACTGTGGGAAGAAACCAGAATGCCCTGAGGAAACCCACACAGACCCACAACTCTATACAGACAGTTGCCTAAGGGTAGAATTAAACCCAGGTCCCTGGTGCTGTGAAGTAGCAGTGCTAACCACTGAGCCACCAAGATAAGGTAGAGACTCTTGTGAAAATAGGAAACTATAAATATTCAACATTGTAGTTTTGCAGTCACCAAAGTGTGACAGAAATCATCATTCAATTGAATTTTTGGGGTATTTCGTAAATAATGGTTCTGAGATTTTATAAGAAAATGAGAAAATTAACCCCACAATTTCATTGTCCCATGTCACAAAAATGTATGTAAACACATGAATATAAAAGCCTCCTGGTGAAGAAAGAGTAGGTTGCAGACAAGAAATAACTCATCATACTTTATAACGATTCTCCTGACTGGTACTGTAAAATAATCGCTGTCAAAGAATAATTTGGGAGGTAATCAGAATCAAAACTTGAAAATTCACAGATTAGCAGCTGGGAAGAGATCACAAGGAAACTGGACAATGCAATGAAAATAGAGAAAGCTCTTCAGGGACCTTCAATGAAACATAACCAGCAGAGAATGAAAATAAAGTAAGAACAAGGGGGAAATGAATTTTATTCCAAGAAAATCTGAGCTGGCAATCAACAGTATCTCTCTCTGACCCATGTCAATCCATTCTCAGGGGTGGGCAAAATCTCTAGCCAGCTGGCCACATCTGCATTTAGAAATAACATGGGGGTAGGAACATCATAAATGTTCAAAAATCAAACAATTGAAACAAAGATAAATGCTGGTACAAATAAGCATAGTGTCTTTATTATTATAGTTATGCCATCATAATGAAGCATTACAATAATGAATCTAAATGTCCCATTTTTCATGTAAGACCAATGGTAACTGGTGTACTTGGCTGGGAATGTTTTTCTCTGGAGTGTAAAATGTTGGGAGGTGACCTTATTGAAGTTTATAAATCATGAGGGGTATAGGTAGAGTTAATGAGAGGTGTCTTTTCCCTAGGGTGGAGGATTACAAGACTGGGAGGCATATTTTTAAAGGGAGAGGAGAAAGGCTTGAAAAAGACATGAGGAGCAAATTATTAACAGGGAAGTTGATTCGCAGGTGGGATGAACTTCCTGAGGAAGTGATGGATGCAGACATAGTTAAAATGTTTAAAATGCACTCAGATAATACATGTAGAAGAAAGGTTTGGAGGGATATCGGCCAGGTGCAGGCAGGTAGGACTTGTTTAGTTTGAGATTATGTTCGACATGGACTGGTTGGACCAAAGGGTCTGTTTCCGTGCTACATGACATGATGACTCTATGATTTTATGTACATAAGTCATACAGGTTGAGGACATGGATAGTAAAGCATATGGTTTCCTAAAAATTACTTGCAGTTCAAGGACAAGTAGATTACATTGAGTTTATATAAGACACTAGGTCAATATCAGCGAGAGTAGTGCAACCAGTTCTGAGTGCCACACTTTAGGAAGGATGTGTGAACAATACACAGAGTGCAATGGTTTATGAGAATGTTTCTAGGGATGAGACGTTTATAGTTTGGAGAAGATGGAACTGTTCTCTTTGGATAGGAGAAGATTGAGAAGATTGCAGTATTCAAAATTATAAGAGGTCTGAAGTAAGCAAGGAGAAAGCGTTCCCATTTCATGAAAGGATCAAGGTCAGTAAGGCAAAGGTTTAAAGTGATTCGTAAAAGCAGCTAAACTGGTATACAGAACCCCGTTAGCAAGTCATTAGGTTGTGGAATGTAGTGTCTGATACAGACAGCTTGAATCGAAGCATTCAGAAGGGAATAAGATGGTTATTTGGAAAGGAACGATGCATAGAGATATGGGAGAAGGCAGGAGAGTAGAATTTCCTGAGATCTTCATTTGGAGAGCTGGCACAGACAATGGGCTGAATGGCCTCCTGTTTTGTAGTAATTCTGTGAACGTCAATGTGAACTATACAGTTGGCAAGTCCACTTTACAGTGACATCAAATCTAGTGTCATTTTTCTGGAAATACATAACAAGGAGCTGATCAGTTCACAAAGATGTAACAAGATCTGTTGTATTTCAGCAGGGAAAATGTTTGTTTGCATATAAAACTAGGATTTCCTCCTGCCACCTTGCAGATATTTAAGGAGTTAGATTCATATAAAGAAGCATAATTTTCTCAAGTTTCTTCACATTGTATTTTTCCTTGAAGGTGCTAATTGAATGTTGGAAAACGTTCTGTTAGGTTGTTTCTTTCTGTTATACTCCTGCATTCTGTAAATCTCCAACATTCTTACAATGTTATACTGATGAATACCTGTCTCTTACTATTTCATTATGGGTTGTTAAAAGTTTAGTGGATGGTAGCCAGGGAAGGTTAAATGAAGCAAAGTATTGAATTAGAGATCTGGCCTCCTCATAACAGCCAAGATACCATTTGATATTCTGACCTAATGTTGCACTTGAATCTATATCTCATCTGAAAGTCAACATCTCGACAGCACGGCAATGCCTTGTCATCCTTAACTTTTGTGCATAAGTCCTGCAGTGGGAGTTGGAGCCAGAACCATCTCACTCAGAGGCAAATATACTAACGACTGATTCTCAGCTGTCACCAGATTCCTATTTCTCCATTCACCTTTGAGGGTGTACACCAGTATTTTAAAAAGCACTTTCCCAGGATCTTTTCACTGAAATGAAATAACTGATTGAGAGATAGCCAAGATTTCTTGTGGAGACCTTCAGTCATACACATCTTGGAACTCACTGCAGATATTGTAGCATTTCTGTGACTGTATTTCAATGTCATTCGACAGGCAGAATTATAAATCAGGTTTGGTTGAGGCTACAAATCTATAACACTCAGGTTATCTTGCCAATCATTATTAATCTTTTACTTTTTGGTTCCAACTACTAGAAACAGTTCCCTCTTATTTGCCAAATCAATACCCATCATGATTTTGAAAACCTCCATCAAATCTACCCACACATTTCTCTGTTCTATAGAGATCAATTCTCTCATCTCATCACTTAATTGCACTATCTCATCCTTGTTACAATTATATATGTGACTATAAAAATTTACAATGCAAAACATTGACAGGACATACATGCAGATGCAAAACCATTTATCATATTGTAGATATATAACCATTCTAGTGGTTGCAGGAACTCTGTTATGTATTATTATGCAAACGCAGACCTGAAGATCCCAGGTTCAGTTTCAGATCTGCGCTGTCAGGCAGCTAATCTAAATCAGGACAGCAGCAAGTGCAGTATTTCTTTCCTAAACATCATGAGGGGGCAGGGACAAAAAGAATTGCGGATACACTTTTTTGAAAGTCTGCACTGGTTTTGGCGAAGGCATGGTTAGCTCCAGCACCAAATAGCCTGGCAATATTCAGTGTGCTGAGGGAGAGTGACTGCTCAGTAAACAAACTAAAAGGACTGCAAGCTCTCATAGAACCAGCCCTTAATAAGAATCAGTTGAAATGAGAAAAATGTGGAAACAAAACTACATGAATTTAGAACATCAAAATGAGGCATTACGATAAATAAACCAAGTGTACTCCCTTTCTGTGCCCCATCTAAAAGTGGTGGAGCAATGGAACTTGAGAGTATGTTGCAATAAGTCATAGAAAATGGCAGAATGGGTTACATACATGGACAACAAAGCATACGGTATACAGTAGTCCTATATTCCTGTACTTGAGTACCTGTGACAATAAAATCTACATTTATATTTAATCATGGCAAAGAGGACTAAGGTAAGGAACTCTTCAGCACATTCAGGTGACAAATAAGAAAATAGGGAAACAAAATGCCTTGAAAGTTAACTTTTAAAACCAAGATGAAAAATAAATTGAAACTTTTCTTTATCGGTATTTCATACTTAGAAAACTGAACTGCAACAGTCTTGAAGGCACACTTGACTTGTGCTGCTCTTCCATGCATTTCCACATGGTCCCTGAGAAACAACCACATCCAAGGCTCCACCGTGGGCCAACAAAAACTTACTTTGAAGTACTTCTGTTGGAAGCTGGTGCAGCTGCAGGCTAGATCGCTACCTCCCACAGGCTGTAGTTTGTCCAGGTCCGACCTACACAGCACTCAAAATGTCTATAATCCTCCAAAAGGATAAAGGCCATGATAGAGTGAGAGAGTGGCTATCTGTGCCTTACAGACTTTTGAGAGATCTGTATTGCCAGTGGCACGCAAATTTAAGAACTTGCTGAAAATTCTAGAATGGTATAGCTTAAAGTAATCTTTTAAGATAATTTATGCAAATTAGAATGTTCTTCTAGCCTGGGAGTATAAAAGGCAGGCAAATGGTTCAGTTGGGAACATGCCATAGAAAAACATGTCATGAATGAGAATCTGAATGATGAAAGGCAATCTCTATGACTATTTTGTTTTCCTTTGTATTTAATAACACAACCGCTGAGGGTGAATAGATCTCACTTTTACATAGCATTGAAGAATTTCAGCAGAGTTTTCCCATGTCTAGTGCAGCAAGAACAGGAGGAGGCACAGGGCTGGTGAAATGGTGAGGAGCTATGTTAAGCCATTGGCAGATCACGCCTACCCCCATGTCTGGAGGCCAACAGTGGTGAGTTCAAGTGGGGGGAGTGGGGTCTCCATGTCCCAAAGAGGGAACAGCAGGGAGGAAAGGCCTCCCTTGTCATCCATTGGAGCGGTTTGCCATCCTTTCCACAGAGCTTTGTTGCTTGGCCATCTGGAATATTCAGTTACAATTTCATCCAACTGCTTTTCTGCTTAGAATCCTTACATTGCAGAAACAGGCCATTCAGCCCATTGTATCCACACCGACCCTCCGAACAGCATCCCACCCAACCAACCCTGCATTTCCCATGGCTAATCCACCTAGCCTACACATCTTCAGAGTGTGTGAGGAAGGCAGAGCACCCAGAGGGAGCCACACAGACATAGGGAGAATGTGCAAACTCCACACAGACAGTCATCCAATTCAGGATTTGAACCTAGGTCTCTAGTGCTGTAATGCAGCAGTGCAAACTACTGAGCCACCATGCAACCTAATATCCTTGAATTCTTTTTATTCATTCAACAGATGAAGATATTGTTGGTGAGGCTAACGTTTATTGCCCATCCCTAATTGCCCAGAGGGCAGCTAAGAGTCAACCATACTACTGTAGGCCAGACCAGGTAAGGATGGCAGTTTCATTCCCTAAAGGACACTAGTGAACGAGATGAGTCTTTTCAAAGGGTGGCATGATAGGTCAGTGGTTAGCACTGCTACCTCACAGCTCAAGGGTCTCAGGTTCAATTCCAGCCTTGGGCAACTGTCTCTGTGGAGTTTGCATATTCTCCCCTGTGTCTGTGTCAGTTTCCTCCCACAGTCCAAAGATGTGCAGGTCAGGTGAATTGGCCATGCTAAATTGCCCATAGTGTTAGTGCATTAGTCAGAGGGAAATGGGTCTGGGTGAATTACTCTCTGGAGGGTCAGTGAGGACTGATTGGGCCAAAGGACATGTTTCCACACTGTAGGGAATCTAATCTAAAAAGTGACAATGGATTCATAATCATTATCAGACTCTTAATTCCAGATTTTCATTGAACTCAAATTCCACTCTTGGCCATGGTGGGATTCAATCCCAGAAAATTACCCATGTCTCTCGATTAACAGTCCAGAAATAATACCACTAGGCCACTGCTTTCCCCCTATGGATTGGATGACAAGCTTGGAGGAGGCAGATTAAAAGTTCGCCTCTGGGCATATTGCAGAATTGTTTCTGCCTTTAGACAAGTATATGGTCAGAATGCTCAGCTCCCAAAGCCCACAGGAAGTTCAGGTTTCTGTACCTAATGGATATTCGGCTTTGGGCCTGCTTCAGTGTCTTGTAGGATTCAACAAAATCTAAAACAAAACAAATCAGAGCTGAGTACTCCGTGAAGGAATTACCAAATTACTTTGAATGCACATTCAAGGGATAGTTCAATTACAATCAAAATAAAGCAGCACATATACATCATGTGCTTCCAGCCCCCCCTCCCCCACCCGCCCCCCCACCAAGAATAATTACGACTTGGAAACCAATGTATTTGGGCAGGTGTGGAGCAAACAGAGGAAAGTGTAGGCGTGTGTCGGTACAGAACCATGGACTGTTGGCTCCAAGGGCGAAGCTTGCACTGTCTTATAAAGTATAAGCCACCTAAGTTAAACCAGATGTGCAGATTCATTGCCAAGTCTAAAACCATTTACTGTAAGTGCAGTGGTGAGCAGCTACACACCTCGGTTTGTCCAGCCAGTGGTGCGTGCTGTTGGATTCTCTGGAAGGTCAACTAGTTAGCAGAAGTTTGATCATCCAATGGCACTCAGCCAAACCATCCAGTACTCCATAACTCAGCTTCAATCCATTCAGATGATGGCAGCATGGCTGCTTTAGCAGGGTTTTTCCACTAAATCAGAAGAGACAAAACACTCAACATAAGCTAAATGGCCGGGATTGCTGCTTGGACATCCACTATAAATATAAGTTACACCAGTGTTTCAGAAACAGTGATCAAAACACCCACAAAGTTCCACTCAGAATCGTGCTTTAAAACCAATATCTATGATTTGTCTTTCCCAATACCAACACATGGAAAATTCCAGTTACAGTGCTTATCAAGATTAGTGCCTTGAAAGAACCTTATCAAGGTTAGCACATTGAATGAACAAGGTGAAGGCTGTAGATTGTAAATCCTTTATTAATAAATTTGCCCTGAGAATGTTTTACATTCTGGACTGGAACTGCAAAGTCTGAGGCTAAAATGCAAGAACATTTGTTCCATAAAAATAAGAGAAGGACGTTCAGCCCTTCAAAAGCTTCCATTTAGCCACAACAGCTTGCAGTTATATAATGCCTTTAGTATCATGTTTCACTGGAGTATTATAAAGCAGACTTTGACAATTAACTATTAACGTCATCGACCCATTGTGGTTCTGTTAGTGTTATTACCCCTGTCAAACAAAAAATCTCTCTATCTCAGCTTTGAAATTTTCAACTGATCACTGCCTTGTCCCAAAAAACAAATTGTTAAAGATTCTGAAAATTCTGCTTCCGAAGAAGTGAAGTGCAGCTGGCATGAGTTGCAAGATATAGAGAACACAGCAACAATTAGGAGAAATGCTAGGCTTGCTGCACATCTGCCAGCTTCAATTTCCACGGATTGCTGATGCTGTAACAGCTCACTGAAACATCCCAGTCTGTGGCAAAGCTATTGCTGAAAGACTTTAAAAATAAAGTACCAGCATTAACAAAGATAAAATGGCAGGTCTGCTATTGTGCTGCGCATTAGCCAGCAAGGAGATTTCATGGCTCAGTCGAGGAACCATCTTTGGAGTGGGTAAGAATACCAATAAATCCTGTTAGGCAGGCCACAAAGGAAGAACTACCACAGAGGTTAGCAGTAAAATGCCTTGAAATCACACCGTGTAATATTTGTAATGGGCGCATTGCCACGTCCAGATGAAATTCCTTTATCCTCTATGTGATTTCAAGGCAAAAGTAGCTTTAGTGTGTAAACATCAGATTAGATTGAAGTGACTTTAGCCTTAAGAATTCTACAAATTCACTTTGCTAGCTTGATGGGTTTTTGTTCTGAGTCTAAATGCTTTGGGAAGGTTCACTGGTATTTATAATTGTTATCATGTTATAACAAGCATATTCTAAATCATTTTTTCTTGACGATTAAAACTCAGCACTATAATTAAGTAGAATAGGCTGTAAAACTATGACCAGGAAAGCTCTAAATCTTCCTGCCTCAAGTATCATGGCATGCAGCTCCACATATTTACAATACGTTAATAGTGAAAATAAATAAGCACATATGAAAATAACATCTGGGTCAGTCACGTTCCTCAGATTGGTAAAGGTGTAATGTGACTGATTCACTTCATCAAGCTGAGTATTCCTCCACACATTTACCTCAAAAGATTGATCGTACAACTCACACACAGTAGATCATGAAGTCGAGTTTTCTTACAGAAAATTTTGGACAACTACTGGAGTCATGATTCGGTGTGGGCTGGCACCAAGATGTAGGGCAGACGGAAATGTTTGCAAATATATACATAATATATATATAAAGTTGCTTTTCCATTTTGCTTTTCCTTACTGTTACACTGCTTATTTGTAACGTTAACACGTTCATTTTCAGTAATAAATCAACGACAATTTATACAAACTACACCGCCAAGCTGACTTTTTGCAAAGTAATCTGGATTGACGTAGTTTAATAACTAAACTAGAGGAACAAATCAAACCTGATAAATCAGAGCTGACAAAAAAGTGTTGCAAATCTTTATTTATGTTTCCTGACATCATTGATGTCACCTGGGGGGAGGTAAGCTGATGATTTAAGCTTCCCGTGAATCGTTTCTCTCAAGCATTATTTGCAGTGATTTCCTGTTTTTAATGCCTGCTTAGTTTTGGACCCTGCCCTTTTCGAAAGGCATCACCTACTTGCTGTGTTGCAAACTTCCGTTCCTTCCCATTATTAACGATGGCTTGATTTAGATTTGTCTCTTCCTCAGCCGCATCCCCCCCCCCCAACCACCACTACCTTCCCCCAACTCCTTTCATTTCAAAGTACCTTCTGAAATCCTCCCACCTCCTCCAGGGAAATGACTGTGGTTTGCGCCAAGTACCTGATCGAAAAGAAAGTGTTCAAGTAATGCCTTGTCTCACAAAGTAAAGTATAATTTATGTATTTAATATCAACTCAGCCTTGAAATAGCCGCAGCACCAGGTGAAATTTAGTACAAAAATATAAGGCGGTGCAAAGTTCAACATCAGTGGACTCTCTGTTGAACCATTACTACATTAAAAATCATGCTAAATTATTAACAAAAGTAGTCCTTCTAATTGGTCATTCTAATACTAGAGACATTCCCACTAAGCCAACAACATTTATGTTGGAAATCCGATTTAATCAGACATGTGTGGGTGTTATTCAATTTTAGCATTCATATTTGTGACATTCTTATATTAAGCAATTTATTTGGAAAGAAAAGTACCATCTCATGAGTTAACAGAAAGCAATCGAGCCTTTCACCCTGTAACAGACCTTCCTGTTTTTTTTTCAGTTCTGTTCCCTTTCCATGCCTCTCTGCTTTTTTTAATTCACTCGTAGGATGTGGGTGTCATTGGCTGGCCAGCATTTATTGCCCATCCCCAGTTGCCTTTGAACGAAATGGTTTGCTAGGCCATTTCAAAGAGATGCGGTCTCCTCTACATTGGGGAGACTGGACGCCTCCTAGCAGAGCACTTTAGGGAACATCTCCGGGACACCCGCACCAATCAACCACACCGCCCTGTGGCCCAACATTTCAACTCCCCCTCCCACTCTGCCGAGGACATGGAGGTCCTGGGCCTCCTTCACCGCCGCTCCCTCACCACCAGACGCCTGGAGGAAGAACGCCTCATCTTCCGCCTCGGAACACTTCAACCCCAGGGCATCAATGTGGACTTCAACAGTTTCCTCATTTCCCCTTCCCCCACCTCACCCTAGTTCCAAACTTCCAGCTCAGCACTGTCCCCATGACTTATCCTACCTGCCTATCTTATTTTCCACCTATCCACTCCACCCTCCTCCCTGACCTATCACCTTCATCCCCTCCCCCACTCACCTATTGTACTCCATGCTACTTTCTCCCCACCCTCACCCTCCTCTAGCTTATCTATCCACGCTTCAGGCTCTCTGCCTTTATTCCTGATGAAGGGCTTTTGTCCGAAACATCGATTTTGCTGCTTCTCGGATGCTGCCTGAACTGCTGTGCTCTTCTTGCACCACTAATCCAAAACCCATTTCAAAGAGCAGCTGAGAGTCGACCACATTGCTGTGTGTCTGGAGTCACAGATAGGCCAGACCAGGTATGGGTAACAGCTTCCTTCCCTGAAGGACATTAGTGAACCACAAGGGTTTTTACCAGCAATCTCCAATACCATGATTAGATTACTTACAGTGTGGAAACAGGCCCTTCGGCCCAACAAGTCCACACTGACCCGCTGAAGCACAGCCCACCTAGACCCATTCCCCTACATTTACCTCTTCATCTAACACAATGGGCAATTTAGCATGGCCAATTCACCTAACCTGCACATCTTTGGACTGTGGGAGGAAACTGGAGCACCCGAAGGAAACCCACGCAAACACTGGGAGAATGTGCAAACTCCACGCAGTCAGTCGCCTGAGGTGGTAATTGAACCCGGGTTTCTGGCACTCATCAGTAGATTCTTAATTCCCAATTATTATTGAACTCAAACTCCACCAATCTGCCGTGGTGAGATTCGAACTCAGATCCCCATACACTACCTGAGTTTCAGGATTAACAGCCCATTGCTAATACCACAAGGTCAACACTGCCCCATGCTAAAGATCTATCACATCTTTATCCTTATTACATCAGGTGAAATGTTAGCTTTCTGAAAAAATAGATTGGATTTTCTGGCAGGTGTTGGTATACCAATGTCAGCCCCATTTGGGAGTCCCAAGTCAACAGACATTGTCAACCTAATGGACCAAGGCTTCATAACTGGCCACTTCTGTGTCAGTAAAAAATTAAAAGAAATAACATTTAAAGATGGTAGGCAGGCACCCAATGGGGCAGACCCAGTAAGAGGGGACCTCAGTGACATCAGTCTGACCCACTGGGAGATCTGCTGAGGCAGACAGCTGAAGTTGTCTCAACATTGACCATCAGGTAAAGAGACCTGATGTTAACACAAGCTATCAACTGGCCAAATCAAGTACTGGATTTCAGCCTTTCAACCTTGCAGCCCCATCACGGGGTTATGGAGCCACTAGTTCTGATGGCCCTGACTTATCTGCAGAAGACCATGTCAGGTCAGCTACAAATAACAGGAGGTCACGGTGACAGATGTGAGATGTAGCCAGCCTTCGCTTAAAGTTGTTACTGTGTTTCTAAAAATCACAACTTTTAATGGAATTCTGTCGGGCATTCGTTATCAGAAAAACACAAATATTGAAACATTCTACTCTAAGTTGAAATCTTTTACATTGCTAAATTTCAACATTAACGACTTGTGTTGCCATAGTCTTACTAGACCATAGGGGCTGCTCTCTTATTTGAGAGGAGCAACTCGTGGTGATTTAACCTGAGGGCCACAAGACCTTAGGTGAGGGAAGACTGATGACTGGATAACAGTTAAAATAACTCTCTCTCTTGCTCTCCCCCACACACACGCACAGACATATAAGTCTTTGGGGTGAATTTGCATTTGCAGATACATTCTACATTGTTCAAAAAGTACACAATCTGTAGTCAATCTGTCCATGTGACATTTTATAAATTCCTACTTTGGAAATAGAACCAACCTGATTCAAGGTTGAAATATAGACAGACTCTAGCCTCCCACGTTTAATGCACTGTCTGAGCTGAAATGTAACTATTTTTTATAAAACCTTAAGTTATCTCGGGAATGTGACTTGAAAGAAGTTCTGGGATTTAGATATTATTGAATCGAAACCTGCAACCCATTCTAAGTGATTATAGATTGAACAGCAATGTAGGTTTGTTTAGAACATCGTATCAGTGTATGACATTTTGATCTTTTACTATAAATTCTGTGTTCTGTGATCCAGCCCCACTAGTTACCTGATGAAGGAGCAGCACTCCAAAAGCTTGTACTTCCAAATAAACCTGTTGGACTATAATTTGGCATTGTATGAGTTAAAATAAAGTATTTTAGAAAATATGGAAGGAAAATGTAACTTAAAGTACCTCGTTCACTCTGATGATCCTGCTCCCTGATCCTCCTAATTGTTGCAGACCCTCCTCACCCCTTGACCATTGAATTGGTGGCCCATCTCCTGTTACCACCTGTCCAGTCTCACCACAGAATGAAAATCCTGCCTTTTGCTGTCACTTTCTCCCAAAGTGGATCCACCAAGCTGTAGAGTGCTGGAGAGGCTGGAGCATTAAGTATACTCAAGGCTGAGATGGACAAGTTTTTAATCATTAAGGAAATCAAAGGTTATGGGAAGAAACCACAAGGTGGAGTTGAGGATTATCAGATCAATCATGATCTTATTGAATGGCAGAGCAGACTTGATGGGCTGAATGGCCTACATCTGCTCCAACATTTTATGGCCTCGTGTTCTGAAGAAATCTCCTGACTCTCGGTACCCCCTTAATCCATCAAGTCCAATGTTTCAGGCTGAATAGGAGTTCTTTAGAACCAAAGAACCACTCTGAAGCAGAGTCACATTCAACCTGAAACAATAAACTCTGTTTCTGTCTACTTTTCTACAGTAGCAAACACTCCCTTTTGGCATCGTCTTATAGTGCAGTAGTGCCCACTGCTGAATTATGGAGTAGCTAAGACTACATTCGATCAGATTACTCACCAACCCTCTCCCTCCACCACCCCTCAACCCCACAACCCATAGGGGATGGAAGCCCAGCTCCTGAAAGTTACCAGCCGATCTAATTGCTGAGTAGACCTCACAGGACCAGAGCTCAGTACTGGCCAGTACACTTGGATCATGGACACCAGGCTGAAAGTCTAGGGCTTTTATTTAGGAAGGAATTGGGTACTCTATGGTTGGGGGAGAGGTTGGGGGGAATGGGGGGGAGCAGAGTGGATTGGGCTGAGATGGTGAGCTGTAGATTGGCCATTAGGATCCATGAAAGCTTTTCCCCTGCCCACTGCCCATCCCAAATTTCACTTTGATAAGAGATGCATCTCCAGCATCAGCAGGTTTTAACTACCCAATGAGCATGCACACTTCAAAGATCGTGGAGTAACTCTCAAGTCACATCACTGGCACCACCAACATTGAGCCCTTGTTACTTCAACACAAGCTTTAGACTTCAAATGGTGAATTTGGAAGGAATGTCTTTGGATTCACTCCAAAGTGAAACAGCTGGAATGGAAACTCTACTGAATGAAGCTTTGCTCTTGGCATTTTACACCAAAGTTCAATCAAAAGTTAATGCAAATGTGACGTCTGTGTAGTAGATTGGTTATACAACAACAACATAGTGCTTAACTAATCCCAACTGATAGGTAAAAAAAACCTCCCAGAAATGCAACAAAGACCATTTCTATATCACGCTCTTTAATTTGTGTCCTGAAGGTTAACAGCTGATTAGAACAGCTGTCTTGTTTGTAACCAAGGCTGTTCAATTTGTACACGGCACTCCAGTGTGGGGATAAACTGGCTGCCATTATAAAACCCAAAGGGAAAGCAGCACATTAATGAGCTATTTACACTTTGCATTGATGCAGGCAGGGAAATTGTTAGCTTCCCACCCTTCTGTCAGAAAGCCCTTGCCATAAGATCAGAGTGCAGTTAAAATATTTTGTGGATTTGTCAAGGTAGAGTTCAGAAATGATGACTTGGTGAATGGCTGTACTGTGCCAGATTATGTATCGCTTATTTGCCTGTCTTGTCATCAAATAATCAACACAGGACAGATCCAGTACATCACAACACCATAACATTCTCCGTTTCCTGATAATTACATCAGTTGGAAGTTTCTTGTTCTGTTGTAATAACCAAGAGTGGATCAGCAATGACTAGCACTTATTATATTGACACTGTTTTATCTGAGTAAGTTTGTAGGACGCAATAATATTGCCTTTTTTTAACAGGATCTGATGTACAGGACAGACAGTCTTCCTTTACCACAAAACCACGAAGACTTTATCTAAAAATATGCCTGAATAATAAATACCTCTTTGAAAGGAGGGTTGTGAGACTACTGAACCTAAATATTTTGATGTTTTTCATCAGGTGACCAAGTCATATTGATGCTATCTCATATTGGCTGCTTGTTTTCCTCTGTGACCTGGCACATTAGCAAATAGCTCAACGACATAAAAATAAGACTGTCACCTCATTAGTTGAAAGTCTGAGTTCAGGGCACGATGACCCATTACAATTTGCAACTCGAGACCTTTAGAAATAAATGGGGATGTCAGCTGCAGTTCTGTTGTCAGCCCTCTCTCTGAATCAAAAGCTCAAGCACAGAAACAAGGCTAAATCTAGTGAGGGGGTGCTGTACAGTCAGATGTTCCATCCTTTAAATGGGACACTATATGCAGATGGCCATGACTAATTCTTATATAGGTCGTCTGCTGTAATGTGTGTTTCGATAATGTGAATTTGCTGTAACATGATGACTAATTGCGGACACCATTTCTAAAGTACAAACTTTTAAAACATTGGTTCGTTATAACACGATTCCAACCCCATTAGTTTAAATGGTGCTTCTATTAAGTGATTTTATTATAACACGCGATTGCACTAGAATGGAACTACCGTGTTATAGCAGAACTGACTGTATCTTTATTTTTCCATGACACCAAGTTATAATCCAACAGGTTTATTTGAAATTGCAAGCTTTCAGAGTGCTGCTCCTTTGTCAGGTGAAGTCTCGTCACCTGTTGGACTATAATCTGGTGTTGTGTGACTTCTGACTTTGTCCGCCACAGTAGGCATCTCCACATCATTCTTATCTTTAAGAAGAGAAAGAGAGATCTCCACAAACGTTTGGTCAATCCTTACCCCTCAATTAATGTACTAAAAGTAAATTATCTACTCAGTTGCTGATGTCCTTCTTTATCTCATTTCACATTGGGCAGGATAGCAGTTAAGATAGTGTTAAATATCAGGTACCAACATTTTCCTCCCTGGATCCCAATTTGATTTCCCTTCATTACTGGTCATTGCCAGTGATGGTAGACTATTTCTTGGTCATTGCCCACCCATAATATAAATGTTAATGGTAGGCAAAGCCCCAAGTCCTGGTAGACTTCTCTAACTTTTTTCTCACTGCATCCAGGAGCAGTCAAATGAATTGAGGTAATAACTCCTGGAGGTAGCAAAGAAAAGACCCTGCAGCCTCTTGATGGAGAGAACATTGAAAAAGCCTTTCATCCCCCTGCATTGTACCTCCAGCATCACAAAATGTATTTATCACTGGGTCAGTGATGGATTCCAACTTGGTGTCAGGAATCACATTGGAAGCTTACACTGAACCCCCCCAGTGACTATCACCTCAGATGATAGGGTCAAGGAGGGCAGAATTTATGTAGTGTACAGAAGTCTCACTCTGACTCAACTTATCTCTAAAAAGGAAATAATGACTAAATAATATTTAATGTAATAACAGATAGAGCCCTTTTCTTTGTAGACAAAAAGAACACATACACAAAATACGTCTGTTTCAACTCAACAAAATAGGTGACAGACATTCTTGGTTTGTTCCTCAGGTGTTGTTGGAGGGTGCGGTTTTAAATTGAGTTAGGGGTTAATGGGTGGTTTGGAGGATAGTCAGGTCTGGGGAGTAAAAGAGGATCTTGGTTTAAGCTGAGTATGTGATTGGAAAGGTAAATGGGTTGGATTCAGAGATAGTCAGGTCAAGGAGTGAAGAGTCAGGTCAATTTGGGTTTGGGTTAGAGAGTTATTTCAGAGTTCAGAATGACAAAGGAGATTGTAGTTGGTGATTAAGAAGATTGGTCCTGGAGATGTGGATATTAGACTACATTTTTTTCTGTTCGATGTTCCTTGGCTCATTACTCAGGAGAGTACCACAGAACTGTCTGAAGTCCCCTAACTTAATTCAAAGAATCATAGATTCCTTACGGTGTGGGCGCAGGCTATTCAGCCTCTCAAGTCCGCGCTGATCCTCCAAAGAGCATCCCACCCAGACCCCCTACACTATGCCTGTAACCCTGCAGTTACTATAGCTAAGCCACGAGCCTGCACAATCCTCAACACTATGGGCAGTTTAGCATGGTCAATTCACCTAACCTGCACATCTTTGGATGTCAGAATTGCAGACATCCAGGAGAAAGTGAGGACTGCAGATGCTGGACATCAGAGTTGAGAGTGTGGCACGGTAGCTCAGTGGTTAGCACTGCTGCCTCACAGCACCAGGGACCCTGGTTTGATTCCTGTCTGTGTAGAGTTTGCACATTCTTCCTGTGTCTGTGTGGGTTTCCTCCCACAATCCAAAGATGTGCAGGTCAGGAGAATTGGCCCCACTAAATTGTGCAGTGTTACGTGCATTAGTCAGGGGTAAATGTAGGGAATGGGTCTGGGTGGACTTGGGACTTGTTGAGCCTATTTCCATACTGTAGGGAATCTTAGATTTTCTTTTAATTGAATTCAAATTCCACCATCCACCGTGGCAGGATTTGAACCAGGTCCCCAGAACATTATCTGGGTCTCCGGATTAACAGTCCAGTGATAATACCATTAGGCCATTACCTCCCCTCCATGTTTGCACCTCTTGTGGCAGAAGGGAAGGTGCTGGGTGTGGAGGGTGGGCTGGTGAAGGATATTGACTTTCTCCTAGTCACAAAGCAAAGGACATAGAAGATTAAGAGCTCATGTGTATCAATACATCAATGTATGGAGTTATCAGGGGTTTTCAGATGTAACTTTAAAGATGCTCTAATAATAACAGGGTAACAGAAACCTCTGAGGAGTGACTGAAGGTATGTATTTCAGGATTGTTGAAATTTGCTGCAGAAGTTGTTGTATAAGATAATTGTTCTAAAAGAGTAAATGATCAAGTTGCATTAAGCTTCACCTCATCTGATGTTCTACAGTCTTGCATGGGGAAAAGAGTAAGTTTGAGATTCCAATAAAGAAGATGTGTTATCATTGACTCCTGATTGCCTAGTTGGAATTAATAATTACAAATATGACAATAAAATTTACATATATTGCTGTCATGCAGTAAACTACATCTTGTTCAGACAAGTGCCTCTCCTCATTAAGACTCTCTGGTGATTCATTTTGTACCATTGTCAGCCAAACAGGCCTTACACCCTGCACTGAAAAGAGGATTAGTGGCAGCTTTCTACCCACTGATGAGCTGACAGTGATTGATTCCGCAGCACATGCAACAGAAACGAGCTGCCCATTCTCAGTACATGATAGCACGATCTGATGGAAGGTCACACATCTTTTTGTCAAATTCATTGAGAACCTCACTGATTAGGTCAGCATTTATTGCCCATCCCAGAGAGCAGTTGAGAGTCAACCACATGGCTGTGGGTCTGGAATCACATATAGGCCAGACCAGGTAAGGGTGGCAGTTTCCTTCTCTGAGAACATTAGTGTACCAGTTATATAACACGGAAACAGACCCTTCAGTCCAACATGTCCATGCCAACCACATATCCTAAACTAATCTAGTCCCATTTGTCAGCACTTGGCCCATATCGCTTTAAACTCTTCCTATTCATGTACTCATCCAAATGCCCTTTAAATGTTGTAATTGGAGCCACTGGACTGTTAACCCGGAGACCCAAGTAATGTTCTGAGAACCCAAGTTCGAATCCTGCCATGGCAGACGATGGATTTTGAATTCAGTAAAAATCTGGAATTAAGAGTTTGGTGACAGCCATGAAACCATTGTCAGAAAAACCCATCTGCCACTTTCTCTGGCAGCTCATTCTGTGTGAAAAAGTTGCTCCTTATGTCCCTTTTAAATTTTTCCCCTCTCACCCTAAACCTATGCCCTTTAGTTCTGGACTGCCCATTCCAGGGAAAAGATCTTGTCTATTTAGGAGAAAGTGAGGACTGCAGATGCTGGAGATCAGAGTCGAGAAAAGCACAGCAAGTCAGTCAGCATCCAAGGAGCAGGAGAATCAACATTTCAGACATAAGCCCTTCATCAATAATCTTGTCTATTTATCCTATCCATGCCCCTCATGATTTTATAAAACTCTATAAGGTCACCCCTCAGCCTCCGATGTTTCTGGGAAAACAATCCCAGCCTATTCAGACTCTCCCTGTAGCTCAAATCTCCTCCAAACCCTGTCAACATTCTTGTAAATCTTTTCTGAAACCTTTCAAGTTTCACAACATCTTTCCGATATCAAGGAGACTAAAATTAAATGCAAATTCCAATAATGGCCTCTCTAGTGCCCTGTACAGCCACAACATGACCTCCCAACTCCTGTACTCGATGCTCTGTCCAATTAAGGAAACCATACATTCTTCACTATTCTATCTACCCACAACTTCACTTTCAAGAAACTATGAACCTGCGCTCCAAGGTCTCTTTGTTCAACAACACTCCCCAGGACCTTACCATTAACTGTATAAGTTCTGCTCTGATTTGCTTTTCCAAAATGCAGCATCTCACATTTATCTAAATTAAACTTCATCTGCCACTCCTCAGTCCATTGGCCTGTTTTCAAAAAAAATCTTATCCTTACTGAGATTTGCATTTGGGCAGCATGGTGGCTCAGTGGTTAGCACTGTTGTCTCAGAGCACTAGGGACCTGGTTTCGATTCCAGCCTTGGCCAGCTGCCTGTGTGGAGTTTGTACATTCTCTCCGTGTATGCGTGGGTTTCCTCCCACAATCCAATGATGAGCGGGTTAGGTGAATTGGTCGTGCTAAATTGCGCATAGTGTTTAGGGATGTGTAGATTAGGTGCATTAGTCAGGGGTAGATGTAAAGTAATAGAATAGGGGCATGCATCTGGAAGGGTTACTCTTTGGAGTGTCGGCGTGGACTTGATGGGTCAAATGTTTCCACACTGTAGGGATTTCATGATAAGACATTAAGACATAGGAGCAGAAATTAGACCATTTCACCTCATTGAGCCTGCTCTACCATTCAATCATGGCTGATACGTTTCTCCCCATAACGCTTGAACCCCTTGACATTCAAAAAAAATCTATCTTTGACTTAAATACTCTCAATGACCTGGCCTCCATAGCCTTTTGTGGCAGTGAATTCCATAGATTCACCACTGTCTGGCCGAAAAAAGTTTCTCCTTATCTCTGTTTTAAAAGGTCTAACCTTTACTCTAAGATTGTGCTCATGGCTCCTGGTCTCACCCACCAATGGAAACATCTTCCCAATATCCACTCTGTCCAGGTCATTCAGTATTCTGCAAATTTCAAGTAGATTCCACTTCATCCTTCTAAAATCCATCAAGTATAAACCGGAGTCCTCAACTGTTCTTCATATGTTAAGCTTTTCATTTCTGGGACCATTCTCATAAACCTCCTCTAAATCCGCTCCAGGGCCAGTACATCCTTCCTGAGATATGGGGCCGAAGATTGCACGCAATAATCCAAATGTGGCCTGACCAGAGCCTTATAGAGCCTCAGAAGTACATCCTTGCCTTTATATTCAAGTCCACTCAAAATAAATGCCAAAATTGCATTTGTCTTCCCAACTGTGTGTGGCACGGTAGCACAGTGGTTAGCACTGCTGCCTCACAGCGCCAGAGACCCGGGTTCAATTCCCGCCTCAGGCGACTGACTGTGTGGAGTTTGCACGTTCTCCCCGTGTCTGCGTGGGTTTCCTCCGGGTGCTCCGGTTTCCTCCCACAGTCCAAAGATGTGCAGGTCAGGTGAATTGGCCATGCTAAATTGCCCGTAGTGTTAGGTAAGGGGTAAATGTATGGGTGGGTTGCGCTTCGACGGGGCGGTGTGGACTTGTTGGGCCGAAGGGCCTGTTTCCACACTGTAAGTAATCTAATCTAACTCCTGATTGAACGTGCAACTTTTATCTTGAGAGGATCCTGGACTCGAACTCCCAAACCTTTTTGCACTTCAGACTTTTGAATTTTCTCCCCATTTAGAAAATAGTCCATGCTTCGATCCTTCTTGCCTGAGTTTTGTATTATTTACATCTCTCAATGCATTTTTGCAATAAAACCAATGGCATCTTCCTAAAGTTGCTTGGCCTGATTTTTATGAACAATAGTTAAATGCACTGAGATTTAAATTGTGAGACCTGGCGAGGAATTACACAAGTGTCTGGTGATTTGCTTGGGTCCTATTTGTTTCCACTAATTTGTGCCAATTTGCACCATTTTCAGTGTGGCATTGTCAAGTAAGTTTGAAAAGATACATGCACATTTTCTGACATCATCAAAATGGATGCAGTTTCGAGCATATAGTTGCAATTGGGAGAACCTGGATTAACATTCTCAACAAAAAAAAATGCCAAATAAAATCAGAGAATTACGAGAAAGAGAATATTGCAAAAAGAATATTAAAAATCAAAACTGCAGGGCGTTCCATTAATAATTAATGCATTACATGCCCAATTAGGAGGGATGTAGCTCAGAAATAATTTCCATTTGCCAAAGCACTGGTTTTCAAGATGCCTTACCCTTCTGTTTTCGAGCATACGTGCCAATTATGGGCAAAAATAAGCCCTTCAGGTCAGCTCCATTCATTGAGAAAGATTGTGGCTGATCTTAAAGAAGATTGAAGGGGAATAAATTGGACTGCATGTATGAAGTATTGCCAAATAGGTATGAATCTCTCAAATAAATTGCTTATGAAGGAAGATTCACAAAATTATATGGGAGAATATTTCAAAGACATTGATCTCAACATTAAATTAGCCTTATCCATAGAAAGTGGAAGAAAGTTGGGAACTAATAAGTACAAGAGAAACCTGATCCAAATCTGCTGCAAATATGTCAACTTCTGGTTAAATCAAGATGGCTTTAGTGTCGGATGAGAACTGAACTCTGGAGAGATGGGCAAGATTATTATAACATTCAAAATGAGATTCCTCTGATTTTGTCAACATTTTTAATTTAATGGCTGTGAGCAGGGGTTCCCAGAGCTCAGGAAACCCAAAACCAAAAAGAGGATGAGAACTGTCATCTATATAAAGTGGTGCTTCCCTATAAATAACAGGGAAACACCATGAACACAGAAATCTGAAATAAAAAGGAAACCTGTTGGAAAAACACAGCAAATCTGGCAGTGTCTGTGGAGAAAGAAGCAGAATTAATGTTTTGAGTCCAGGCTGACTCCTCTTTAGAACTCAAGTGCTTTTTGAGTCCTGCTTCTGGGACAGGTGGCCAGGTTTATTTTCCTAGAGCCTCTCAAGTCATCACAATTGGTTTACACTCCCTCAATGTCATCTTTCACCTCAATTTCTGCATTTTTTTTAAATGAACAGTACTCCCATTTTTTTTTGCCTGCCCAACTGTGTCTTGTCTCTCGACTCCAGCTCTTTTCTTTCACTACATATCCTTTGCATCCCTCTTCTCTATCAACATTTAGTTTTGTAGGTATATCATCAGGTTCCCAGTTTTTGGCTTCAAAGCAGTTCAGATAAACTGGTTACACCACACCGAATCTCTGTCCCTACTTTGGTACATGCTTTTGTCAATGACTGTTTGCTCAGCTAAACAGCTCTGTAGAACCGGCATCAGCAATGTTAGCACTGGCCTGGAGGGATAATGTTGTGAGCCTCACTAGGTGGGAGTGGGGGCCAGAGATCCTGAGCTATAATGTTACAGTTCTGAGTCCTGGCCCTTCTTCATTTCCAGACTCCAAAAAAGAGCATGACAAAATGACTTCTCAGCAATTCATGCCTCTATCGTTCCTGAAACTCGTAACAACTGAAATTCAGGACTAACTAAATGCAACAGGTTATGTGACTACCTTACATTTTGGTGTAACTCACTGATAACTTAGCAAAGCCAGGTCCTAATGTCACGTGAGCAAACAGGCTGTTGTTATTCAGATCATATCTCCAATAAAGCAACAGTTCCAATGTAGCTGTGGCTCATAAATAAGTCACTTTTTTAATTTTAGTAAAAGGTGGATACATTCTATCTTTTATCCAGCAATCATTTTTTAATGTGATATATGAAAAACAAACCATTAACTCTCAGCATTCAATGAACTCAGCATTCCAAATATATTTTGGAAACAGAAGTCTTTAATATAAACTCTGGGCATGCACTTGACATATCACATGATGTTTACACTTGAGAGAAAAGCTTGCATCCCTAAACTGACAACTCTTTGTCTTCCGAATGATAATGCCATAAGCATTAGAAACTGCAGCTGTCTAAGAATATCCTGTGAATTCTTTCCACTACAAAACTTTGCAATAAGAAAGGTAACTTGGCTAAGATGTGGTCCCACTGTGTGTGACTTAGTAGGACTATACTTTAGAACCAATTAAGTTTTAAAACAATGAAAGACCAAAAAAGATCTCTAATTTTCTTTTAGATACATGCAGCAGAGTTGTTATGCCATAATTAACATATTCTCTGTAAAGCAACAAGCTAACTCTAAATACCTTTATCTACTAATTAGTGATTAGTTCTCTTTTTCTGTCTTAAAGTAATTTAAGTTGATCACTACAGAAATTAAACAATGTTTAATTTTTGAATTGTATTCTATGTGACTCCTTCATGGAGCTTTTATATAAATAATTCTGTCTGGTACTTAGTAGCCCTGGTAATGAACTAGTGCCACTTGCTTGCTCTTTGACGACAGTTAGCTGTTATGGCACTATGAGTCTCAAAGATCTGAAATGTCGCCAGTTGGCATCAAGGATATGACTGCTCTGTCATCCTTGTCTCATGTTTTGGCCCTTTGTGTTTGCTGTAGTCTTGTGTGCTCAAGCAAGACCTTAAAATAAGAAAACAAAAAACACTTTCATATTTTCTTTTGAGCACACTACAGAAAGTTCTGTGAGCTATACCCATGCAGTAAAAACAACAAAGAGATCAATGTATCATAGAAACTGGAAAAAAAATAAACAGCCCTGTGTTTCCTTAATAAATTTAACTTTTACAACTGACTTTTCTTTGCTGGTTTAAACCTGTTCTATCATTTTCACGCTTTGGTGTGTCCCCAAAATGTGCAGGATTATTTACTCATAGAATTGCAGCACATGGGGAGGAATTAATTATACTTCCCATGTAAAATCCCTGAAGGGCTGATGTAAAACCTGTAAGGCATCACAATATGTACACCCACCAACAAAACATTCCAACTTTGCATAGTTAGCAGAACTTTGAGGGACTCCAGTTCCCTCGGTGTGCTGAGGAGTGTCAGTTATCGGTATGTCATTAGCAGAGACAGCTGCTTGTAAACATCACAGATGTCAGGAAAACTGCCACAGTAAACAGGGATTTCCCATTCATCTCCTCTGTCACTCCAGGGCCCCCACCTTCCTTCTTGTAACCTTTAGTGTGTTAGTGTACAGCAACTATTAGAAATGGTCTCATATTTAAAAGGAATGGTTTGGTCTGTTCATCCAAGGTTGCATCCTTGTATATCTGAACACAGACCAGACGTTGTTTCCATTTTCTAATCATTTTACTGTTGCTGTTTTTCAGGGGCTAACAAGGGGCTCTATATCAGGACCTACCACAGACAGACATGTCTTCTTGAAAACTTAAGATAATATGCATATCGTCCTCAGACTTTTTATATGTTTATGAAAGAAAAGACTTTCCATAAAGTTTATAAAGTTTATCTTGATTTGAATAAATCAACATTTAAATATACTTTGTTACTTCTTTTGTTTTTTGGTTAATGTCAAAAAGATTTCAAGTTTTCTCAGTTTCAAAACATGCCAAGCCATATCAAAGGGACAATGTGGTCTATAAGAATGCATGGTCATTGCACAAAAAATAACACGCTGATTTTATAAATAAGATTTACATGTTTTCATCTTCTTAAGCAATGGCTGCAAAGCAAACTGTACATCAGTACACAAGCACACTTCATTTATACCACCTCTTGATAGTTATTTTTCAGATTTTAGTGTCTAAAACAATTAATCCACAATTTTTCATCTGTAGGTATTTGGTAATATTCAAAGCTCAACAGGTGAACAAATAAGGTTGACACTAAATAAAGGAGAATGTGTGGATTGCAGATGCTGGAGATCAGAGTGGAAAAGTGTGGCTCTGGAGAGGCACAGCAGGTCAGGCAGCATCTGAGGAGGAAGAGAATCAACGTTTCAGACATAAGCCTGAAAACACATTCCTGATGAAAGGCTTATGTCTGAAACATTAATTCTCCTGCTCCTCGGATGCTACCTGACCTGCTGTGCTTTTCCAGTGCCACGCTTTTCAACAAGAAAATATCAGAAGTCACATGATGCCAGGTTATTGTCCAAAAGGTTTATTTGAAATCACAAGCTTTTGACGTGCTGCCCCTTCATCAGGTGATTTCACCCGACAAAGGGAAGCACTCTGAAAGCTTGTGATTTCAAATGAACCTGTTGGACTATGACCTGGAGTGGCACAACTTCTGACATTGTCCACTCCAGTCCAACACCAGTACCTCCACATCATGACTAAAAATGAACACAGAGGCGAGTATTAAAACAATAAAATGCTTGAAACACTCAGTAAATCAAGCAACATCTGTGTAGAGAGAAATATATTTTACATCAAATTTATAGATTCATAGAGTCATACAGCATGGAAACAGACCCTTCGGTCCAACTTGTCCGTGCTGACCAGACATCCCAATCTTACCTGGTCCCATTTGCCAGTATTTGGCACATATCCCACTAAACCTTCTTATTTGCATACTCATCTTGATGCCTTTTAAATGTTGTAATTGTACCAGCTTCCACCACTTCCTCTGGCAGCTCTTTCCGTTCATGCACCACCCTCTTCGTGAAAAAGTTACCCCTCAGGTTCTTTTTAAATCTTTCCCCTCTCACCTTAAACCTGCATCGTCTAATTTTGGACTCCCTCACCCTCGGAAAAAGACCTTGGTTATTTATCATATCCATGTCCCTCATGATTTTAAAAACTTCTCTAAGGTCACCCCTCAAGCCTCTAACTCTCACAACATAGGTACTGTCGGACTTGTTGAGTAATTTCAGCATTTTCGACTTTCACCGTAGATTTTCAGCATCCATTGTATGTTGTTTTTATTCTAGAACAAAAAAAAGGTAATTACTTTTTTAACTTCTGGGGATAATTCAGTGTCATTTCTGTCTGATGCCCTAATAAGATATAGTGGGTTTGCGGTGGCATTTATAATCATGTTTTTATTTTTACAATGACATCACAAGCATATCTCAAAGACTATTTCAGAAAATGGGGAAAACAGACAAGTTGAGCTCTAAAAAATGACTTGATGCATATATTTCTTGTTTGATATGATTAATTGAAAATAATGTTTTTATTTAAAGGGGAAAAGCTGTTGTGTTCAATGGTTTGATTGGTCTCTGTCTGAATATGTTTATTTTATACAATCATAGGACGTGAGCAACATTGGCATTTCTTGGCCATCACTAGCTATCCTTGAGAATGTAGTTAACCACCTTCTTGAACCATTGCATTCCATTTGGTGTAGGTACATCAACAATGAGAGAGTGAGTTCCAGGATTTTAACCTAGTGGCACTGAAGGAATGGTGATATATCTCCAAGAGTGGATGGTGAGTTGCTTGAATGTTTCTGGATGTTGTACCAATCAAGCATCTGAATACATAATATAGAATCCGTACAGTGCAGAAAGAGGCCAATTGGCCACCAGGCTGCACTGACCCTCTAATGAACATTCCACCTCGACCCAACTCATCTCCATAACCCTGTACTTAACATGGCTATCTCACCTAGCCTGCATATTCCTGGATACTGTGGGCCAATCCATCTAACCTGCACATGTTTGGACTGTGAGAGGAAACTGGACCATCAGACAGAAACTCAGGCAGACATAGAGAAAACGTGCAAACTCCACACAGACAGTCACCCAAGACTGGAATCGAACCCAGGTCTCAAGCACTGTGAGGCAGCAGTGCAACCACTGTGACACCATGCCACTCAGCATTGCCAACATTTTCAGCATGTTCTGTTTTTGTTCTCTGCTGTTTGAATTCTGGTCTCCTTTGCTTTTATGCTCTCTCTAATCCCTGTTGCCTTTGATCTCTCTTATTCAAAATCCTCCTTAAAACCAAATTTCTCAACTTTTCTTTCCATTAACTATCAGTGTTGAAGTAATAGTAATTAAACATGTAAAATCTTCATCCTTTGTGTCATCGCTCTCAGGATAAAGCATCCTATGACTTCTTTGTTAGTTGGAATATGTAGCATTTAAATGAAGTTGTTATTGTTTGTTTATAATCTCATATCAGTTAAATCCAACACTCAGAAGGCACAGAATCTGAAATTGTATTTAAAACCATTTTCGCATGTTCTTTAAAATGAGAATACAAATTAATTATAAAATAATGCAGACTCAGATTGAGTCATGGCTTTGTGATGGTCTTTTTGCCTTTGAATTGAAAGACGGTGGCTGTAGTTTCATGCCAGGGGAATTATTATTAATCCAACTTACTCTCTCAGATGGATGTAAAGATCTTGCAAACTGGTTCAAAGAAAGCAGAGGAATTCTCAAGATCTGGACCAATATTTGTTTCTTGACCAATATTCTAATATCACTGAAAAAGAATATCTTTGTGGTTATCACATGACTGTTCATGGGATCATGATGTGTGCAAATGGGCGATCATGTTTCCTCCATGATTAGACAACAAAAACACTTCCTCAGTTATAAGTTGTCTTAGGACATACTAAGTAAGTGTAAGCCTTTGATTTTGTTCCTTCTGATTAACTATCACTTGCCTGACAATATCTGTGATAAATAAATATAGAATGCTGTGATCTGCCTGTGTAAGAAAACAGGTACAAACACAATTAGTTTATAGAAATTGAGCTGAACATCACGTATTAAATGAACAACAGACTCCGACATTTTAGAGAAGATGCACAATGGCGCAAAACACACCCATGCATTATAATATTTTGCCAATAGTGCAATCTATGAAAACACTGATACATTAGTGTAAATACTGGTGATCGTTGCCCATTTTGTTCACAGCATCGTTTTGAATTTGCTTTTAACATGAGGTATTGTTTTGAAACATGGTGGATGCTTGTCAGGGTTAATTATTAATATTTAAGAACGTAACCAATTTCAACTTTTCTGCGCTGGGTCAAGCCATTCAGTGTTCCCAATACTCTCAATTATGAAATAAATCTTGATACAATATCCAACTATGAGTTGGAGCTAATCCCAAAGGGATTATTCATGTATCCCCTTGACTCAGCATCTGCACACCTTGAGACTTCTGGCTGGAGTTTATCTTTGCTATGTTTTGAGAGTAATGAGCATTGACAATGTTGCTGATTAAATATAGCAAGGTTAGATACATGGTAATGCTCTGTGTATTTTGCCTCAGCAACATATTTGGAGCCTGAGTAAAAAGAGAAGCTCCCAGCTGCATTGTCTTAGAAGCTCCAATTCCTTCTTCAATATTTTGTGTGACCTCTGAATGAGTACTAATCTAATGTCAAATTTTCAGCTTTTCGGTACACTAGACAAATGCTCATTATTAACTGTTGAGGCTGTCCAAATTCATTTCATGCAAGATCCTTAGAGGCAACCTTTGCAGGGACAATAGACAATTAGCAATTTAAGTCAAACTCTAAGTCCTATCTCTTGAGAGAAATGACAATATTCCAACTGGCTATGGAGATTTATAATGTGTGTTGCTCCACATATTGAATTACTTTATTAATATTGTGAAACCACACCTTTTAAAGCAAGTTTATTTTAATAATTGAAGTTTAAATAAAACATCATTGTTATCAAAACAAGTTCCACTTCCGGATCCAATGCTAATAGATTAAATTTGACCAAGTATCAGTGTTTATCTACTACTTAATTCAGACATTCTATGAGTTAACATCAAAATGTATTGCTCCATATGAGAAAATGTGTTTTTCTAATTAATTCCATATGTATCTTAGGAGCTAAGATTTATGTCGCAAGATGCGCTTTGTTCAAATCATACATCTATCAAAAGGTTTGTGTTGGAATTACGTATTTGAGCATTGTAGAGGTAACAGCATCTATAGGTTTATCTTAATGCAGAACATTGTTCCAATCCCACAACTCTTTCTTCAGTACATTGACAACTGCATTGGTGCCACTTCATGCTTCGTTCATTTTGCCTCCAATTTCCACCTCTCAATAACTTACGCATCGCCCATTTTTGGCACTTCCCTTCTTTTCCTTGAACTTTCTGTCTCCATTTCAAGGAACAAACTATCGACTGCTATCCACTCCCATAGCTACCTTCACTACAGTTTGTCACACTCCATGTCCTACAACGACATGATCCCATTCTCCCAGTTCCTTTGCTTATGAAGCATCTCTTTAGCTGATACCACCTTCCTAAACAGCGCTGCTGACACGGCTTGCTTCTTCTATGACCGTGGTTTCCCACCCACTTTGGTTGACAGGGCCCCCAACTACACCTGACCTATCACTTGTGCTTCCGCCCTTGCCCCTTCCCATCACTCATAACAGTGTGATTGGGTTCCCCTTGTCCTCACTTTTCATCCCACCAGCTTCCCTATTCAAAGGATCATTCGCTGCCATTTCAGACAACTCCAGCAGAACACCACCACCAAAACACATCTTCCCCGCACTCCCCCTGTCTGCATCTCACAGGGATCATCCCTTCAGATTAGATGCCCTACAGTATGGAAACAGAGCCTTCTGCCCAAAACGTCCACAGCACCCCTCCGAAGAGTAACCTATTCAGACCCATTCCCCCACCCTATATTTACCCCTGACTAATGCACCCTAACACAATTGGCAATTTAACATGGCCAATTCACCTAACCTGCACATCTTTGGATTGTGGGAGGAAACCAGAGCGCCCGGAGGAAATCCACGCAGACACAGAGAGAATGTGCAAACTCCACACAGACAGTCGCCCGAGGTGGGAGTCAAACCTGGGTCCCTGGTGCTGTGAGACAGCAGTGCTGACCACTGAGCCACTGTGCCACCCCAAGTCATTCCACAACCACCAACACCACTCACCCTCTCCACGGCACCTTCCCTTGTAACCACAGAAGGTGCAGCACCAGGCCCTTCACCTCTTCCCTGCTCACCATCCAATGGCCTAAACAGTCTTTCCAGGTGAAGCAGGATTTCACCTGTATCTCCTCCAATCTTGTGTATTGTATCCGCTGCACACAATGTGGCCTACTCTACATTGGAGAAAACAAACGCAGACTGGGTTACTGCTTTGCGGAGCACTTCCGGTCTGTGTGTGAACAGATCCCTGGCATTCCTGTAGCCGATAATTTTAACACAGCATCCTGCTCACATGCCTACATGTCTGTCCTCGGCAGGCTGCAGTGTTCCAGTGAATCATAGTGCGAACTGGAGAAACAACATCTCATCTTCAGACTGGGCACTTTACAGCCTTCTGGACTTAATATTGAATTCAACACCTTCATATTGTGAATCCACTCCTATTTCTTCTCTTTTGTTTAGCTTGTTATCATGTCCACACTCCACTCCCCCATCCCAGTTGGTCTGCATGCCCCTTTAGAGTCTGGCAGGAGATACACCATTGTTCTGCCATTCTCACATTCCAATCACTTAATCTGAACTATCAACATCTTTTATCCATCAGCACATTATACCCACTAATCACAACCCACCCCCAAACTATAGTATAAACGCTGTCCCCTTCACACTTCACTTCAGCTGTGATGCAGGGCCATCTAGCTTCAAAACGTTAGCTTGCTCTGTCTCCATGGATGCTGTCTGACCCACTGTGACCTCCAGCATTTGTTGTTTTCAGTCCTGATTTCCATTAAATGTTACTTAAAGGGAGTTTTTTAAAAAATGCACATTTATTATTGAGTCTTCACTGTCTAACGAAAGTCAAGAGATCCTGCCCTGGAGAAAAAAAAGGGAAAAGAGAAAGAAGAAAGGCAAATAGACTGTACACTGTAAGTATGATAAAATTGATATCCAGTGATACATGAAGCCGGCAATAGTAAATTGGCAGTGAAATTTCACATCTGCCCTATTTCATTTCCATTGTTGTTTGGATTAAAATGCTTTAATTAAAAAAATGTCCTTCTTAGCTTGCCATTGACTTGGAACCTCTGCCATGAGGCACTCACTGTTGGCAGCCATCTTATCTATGTTCTCATAGATCATAGCACAGTTACAGTATAATCCTCAAATACATAGATTCATGGTTAATAAAATAAGAACACAGAGATGTTCACAGGAGCTGAAAGTAGCTAAAAGCCAATTGAAAGGTAAAATAAACAAAGAAACAGTGGAAAGGTGTATTACTAGGTGAAAAACTTTCCTCTCTCATTTATCTCCTCATTTGAAATGAAAGCCAATAAGGATTTCCACTCAAAGATCACACAAAAAAATGCAGTTGATATAATTAACAAGCCAGAGCAGCTGTGCGTAGTTACATTTTTATCACTATTGAACAGAGATTGTCATAAACTGTATTCCAAACTGAATCTCTCAAAGGAACAGAAGCAAGTTCTTTGAAGGCAGGTTTTGAACCTTATTTGAACATAGCATATGTACATAATGAACATAACATAGTACATGTTCAGTTTTAAGCATAATGTGAAAAAAACATTAACGCAGCTCACAGAATTCTGTGAATTTGAATATCTGAAAGAACGATCTTGTCAAAGATAAATATTTTACACATAAGTGATCCTACTATGACAACACAACTGTGAAGGAAAAGCTCTGAGTTTGTAAATTAACAGCTGCATCACATGCATGGGAGGACAGATGAGTTTGTCCATAATATGGAGAAGGAGTTCAGATCTATCCATTTTGTGTGAAAAGCAGCTGAGATTTTCAAGTGCAACAATGTGGAAAAAAAGCACAAGTATCTGAAGAAAGGCCAGCATTTGGATCAAGGCCAAAAGACAATTTGTAAAAATTGCAGAAGTCATTAGATCAAACAAAAGAAAACACACACAGGGTGGAGAAAACCATGTTTTAGCTATAAGAAGCTTAACACCTTTTTGAATTGATTCGATTTGTTTTATTATTGTCTCAAGTACCTAGGTACAGTGAAAACTTTTGTTTTGTGTGCAGTACAAAGTGCACAAGGATAATAGGACAAAATGAGACATACAATGTTATGGCTGCAGAAATAGCTTATTTTGCATACAAGTGATTAGCTAGGAAGGAAACATTCAGCCTAGAAAGCCTATGGAGTCAATTGCCAGAGGAATTTCAGAAGACAATTCTGACAAATCAAGCATCGAACCAGAAATATGTCAAATGGACATTCCAATGGTTCAACCTGCACTTACAGCAGGATGACAATGTAAAATCTAAAGTAGAACAATGGCTCATAACGTTTGCAATGAAGACAGCAGAATGAAAGCAATGAACATGGAACACCAGACAGACAGTGCTGTTTCCTGTGAGCTTTATAGACCTTTATAAAGTTTATACCAGATGCCGATCCAAAACGAAACAGTCAAAGGTAAAGATCGGGCTCTGTGATGGAATGCAGCTCACCCCAAGAGGACAAATGAATCTGAAAGTCTAATGTTATGGCAAATAATGTTAAATACAAAACTAAAACTACACATCGCCACAGAATTAATTCAAAAGCTTGCAATAATAAAACGTGTCAGTCAAGATTTATAGTGTTTCACAGGCTATGCTGCTAAACAGGCAAACAAACAGAGTGAGAGAGAAGCTAAAAGAAACAAGTGTCTAAGGCAGTAGTATAAATCAGCATTCAGCAGAGAAGATTTGGGAACAGAACCAGCGAGCACCTTATTGCAACCAGCAGATGTTGGAGATAAAGTTGACATCTAGCATGTATACCATTACAAATCCCAATCACAGTAAATATCCTGGTGCTGTGTAAGTAAAGAAACCATCAAGAGTGGGACTAAGTTGAATAACAACAGTTGTTCATGCAAAAGAACTGTTGTTTGCATTCTGCATATCCTGGGTTACTCATTGTTATAAATAATAGTGCACACAAAGATATTTCTTTGTTCGCCATGAAAAGGGGATGTCTGGATTGAAATGCAATCATGTACAAATGTCCTTCTTGGCTTGCTATATCATGTGACTTTTATTATGAGGCACTCACTGCAAGCTGCCATCTTAGATCAGTTCAAATAAAGACAGTGCACTGGCTGAAGACATAACAAAAGACAATAAAGAAATGAACATATAATTATATCATCCAAGACCAATTTTGATTGATTTATTGTCAAGTGTACCTAAGTACGGAGAAAAGCTTTGGTTGTGAGCAGTACAGGCAGATCATAGTAAACAAGGATGTACAGGTCAAAGGTTGTTAAAAAAACTTAGAGGCATACAGGTTACATTGGACAGGGCATGCACTGGGCAAGATCAGCGTTAGCAAGATTAGCATTATTTGAGACTAATGCTTATGGTCCTGGCCACGGCAGTTGTCATACCAGGCTGTTACGCACCCAGACAGTATGCTTTCAATGTGCATTGGTAAAAGTTGGTGAAGGTTCTTATGGACATGCCAAATTTCCTGAGCTGCCTGAGGAAGAAGGGGCGTTGTTGTGCCTTCTTGACCATCGCATCCACATGGGAAATCCGGGACAGGTTGTTGGTTATCATCATTCTGAGGAACTTGACGGTCTCAGCCCTCTCAACCTCAGTTCTGTTGATGTAAATGGGCGAGTAGTCTCCTCCTTTCTTTCTGAAGTCAATGATCAATTCTTTAGTTTTGCGAACATTGAGAGAGAAGTTGTTTTCACTGCACCACATTACCGAGCCCTCTATCTCTCTTCTGTATTTTGACTCGTCATTGTTAGATATCTGTCCTACTTTTTAGGCACTCATGCTCCACCAAAGCCATAATAAAAATTATATGGAAAGATAGAATGATGCTTATTGTTAAATACTTCTGAAATACAAGAGTTTCCTGTCTAGATTGGCATTGGATACAACAGAAGCAAAATTACTGGAGTGATTATCCAATAATATTTTAAAAAGTACTCCTTTGTTAGATGACAACCTTAGCTGAACTGAGGTACTTTTGCCACAAAGTTAGAAAGTCTTCAAGTGCACTCCAGGAATGATAGCAATTAAACCACAGTGGTGTGTTAGTGCAATACTGTGGAATGCCGCACTGTTAGAAGTGCAGTTTTCTGAGTGAAATGTTAAGCTAGGACCTCATCTTTGCTCTCAGGTAGATATAAAACACCTAATGACATTATTCAAAGAAGAGAGGGAAATTCCTGCTTTTTGTTTTGGTGAATAATTATCTTTCAATTGACATATGTGGAGCAGATGTTCTGGTTAGCTGTCTGCTGTTTGCAAGAGATTGATGAATACAATTGGCCATCACTTTTCTTACATTATGACAGTGACAACAGATCAGGTGTGTTTTATTGGCTGCAAATTTCATCAGGAATCCTAAGGGCATGAACAATGCAATATAAATACAAACCTTTTCTTCCTGATTTCTTTTTTGATCTCCTAGGCAGCATTTGTGACTTTGTTTGGCAAACGGGACAGCTCTGGAGACTTGTAAATATTCTGAAATTCTTTAATTGTGAATATTGCCTCCCTGCACTTTGAATCTCATTGCTCTATATGGATAAATCTTCTAAAATGATACACATGAAATATCTCAGAGCAAGGTATTGTTGAGTTGTCTGCGGCTTTATGAAAAAGCTCTGGGAATCTGTTGTGCAGAGTCACATCCTGAACATTTCCATATCAAGTAGTTAGTGAGTGACTCAACAGTTGCACATCCACCAATGCCATTTATCGTATCCACTGCTCCCAATGCGGTCTCGTCTACATTGGGGAGACTGGACGCCTCCTTGCAGAGCACTTCAGGGAACATCTCCAGGACACACGTACCAATCAACCCCACCGCCCTGTGGCCCAACATTTCAACTCCCCCTTCCACTCTGCTGAGGACATGCAGGTCCTGGGCCTCGTCCACCGTCGATCCCTCACCACCCGGCGCCTGGGGGAAGAACGCCTCATCTTCCGCCTCAGAACACTTCAACCCCAGGGCATCAATGTAGCTTCACCACTTTCCTCATTTTCCCTCCCCCCACCTTACCCAAGTTCCAACCTTCCAGCTCAGCACCATCTTCATGNCCTGGAGGCTTCCTGCCTCTATTCCTGATGAAGGGCTTTTGCCTGAAACATCGATTTTCCTGCTCCTCCGATGCTGCCTGACCTGCTGTGCTTTTCCAGCACCATTCTGATTTTAACAGTTGCCTTTCCAAACTTTAATTGTGTAATAGTCAACGTCTTGTCATTTTTCTTTTACAGATTTTATAGTCACAGTGCTGTGATGACATTTCAATCAACATTGAATCAAACCACACATCTGCTTACTACAATCCCCATGTCAAAAGCTTTGCTTACCTTGGGAGAAGAGTCAGCTCAGTGCCAACTGCAACAGGACTCAGTAGAGCAGTTAGTGGACTTAATGCAACACCATTACTGATTCCTCAATACTTTTATACCTGAGGTTAAATGGATCCAATAGTAACTTATTAATTCAGATTCTATAACTTGTAAATTCAGATCAGCAAAAACTAATACAATATTGCTTGTGATAATTCTATTCATAAGTTTTGCATCTGCTGTGCCTCAGTTAGTAATACTCTTGCCTCTGAGTTGGAAAGTTGTCTATTCACGTCCAATAGCAGGACTTAGCACAAAATTCAATGTTAACACTCCAGTGCAGAGCTGAGGGAGTGTTTCACTACCAGAGTGTCAAGTTTCACATGATGCATTAATCCGAGACCTATCTGCTCTCTCGGGTGTAAATACAGTAGTACCATGGTAGTCTAATGAAGCAGAGGAGGAGAGGTATCCTAGTGCCCTGATCAGTATTTATTCCTCAGTAAAGTTTGCAAAAACAATTATCTGATCATTATCACACTGCTTTTTGAGGGAGCATGCTGTGCGAAAATTGGTTGCTACATTCCCTATTTTAAAACACTGATTGAATTTGCTTATTTGTAAAGCACACTGTGTTGCCCTGTGATCATGCAATGCATAATGTGAATACAATATTTATTTTCTCATCAAGGCGAGAAACATTAGTGTTGAGGAACGAACCAATTTCAATTTCAGTCCAGTGTCAGTATCAGACTGGATCATAGGCCAGATACAACAAAGTCAGGTAGAGACAAAAAATAAAAACAGAAGCTGTTGGAAAAGCTGAGCAGGTCTGGCAGTATCTGGGAAGAGAAATCAGACAAAAACTAAACTGCTTTGTCTTAGCGTTAATCTCAGAAAAATGTCCCAATTCAATGAGCAGAATGCTTCCTATACATGTCATCATTTAAGTGATCACAAAATTGGCCAGAAGCAGAAGTAGGTCTTTCAGCCCATTAAAGCAGCTCTGCTATTCAATGAGATCATGGCTGATCTGAAAATCCTCAAGTCCACATTTCTGTCTCTTCTCCATAACTCTTGATTCCCTTACAGATTAAAGATCTATCTTAGTCTTGAATATATTTATCAACCCTTTGTGGTAGAATATTCCATAACCTCATGACCCTCTGAGAGAAGAAATTCCTTCCTATTAAATAGGTGGCCGCTTATTCAGTGATTGTACCCTCTGGTCCTGGACTGTCCCTGAAAAAGAGGAAATAACCTTTCCACATCTAACGTGCCAAGTTCCCTAAGAAATCTTATACTTTTCAATAAAGTCACCCCTCATTCATTTAAACTCCAGTAAGTCCTAAACAACTACTCCTCACAAGACAGTCTCTCTAGTTCTGGGATCACCTGAGTGAACACTCTCTGGACTGCCTCCAATGCCAATATATCTTTCCTTAGATAAGGAAACTGTTCACAGTATTCCAGCTGTGGTTTAAATCCATGCTTACCAGGTAGAAATTGATACAATCCCACTTTATGTTACATGATCCCCACAAAGCCAACAGAAAGCAGACACTTTCAGTGCAGACCATCTTTATATTTGTACCTGTGTCTAGTCTATTGCCTCATGTATTGCATGATCCAATTTCTGTATTTAATACACTTGTTAGAGAACGGAACAATACATTCCCAGATCAGAAATCTACAGGTGATTGTGATATGGGGTAGATTGTGGTCTGATAGGTGTCAGACATAAACTACCAATAACCAAAACAAAAGCTGAAATATAGCGATCAAGAGGTGATGTCAACAAGATTAATTAGTTACAATTCATATAGGGGAATGCCACCTTTACTATCATCAAATATTATTTATTTATCCACAAGATAAATATGTCGTTATAAATTATCTGTGCTGGTCACTTTTCATATTGTGAGAATTTGCTGAGTGCAGAATAATATTTTGATGTCATTTTGACTAAATTAGCACAATGGAACAGCTGCTCACTGTCTACATTGCAACATGTCTTTGTCTGACTTGCTTATACCACCTTCTGCCCTGCAGCTACATTTTATAAGAGATTAACAATTGACAGTAGAAAGAAAAAGGCAGTTTGATTTCCTTAACATAGCCAGTATAATAATGCACAGTTAATTATCTGCCCATCTGATTTTATGCTCAAAATCCACCACCAAAGTGTGAAAGATGCATTTATCATGGATATCAATGCTTTAATTCATAGTATAAACTTTTTATTTTGAAAAGAACTTTCCCCATTTGATATAAAGCTCCTTCTATTGCTGGACATGCAAGTTCTAAGGAGATTTGTTAATGACTGTCATCAATGACATTCTCACTGAGATGATAGAAGGTGCACATTGTCAATTGGTAATGTCATCCGGCAATAATGCCAGCCTGCAATGTTTTCTTTCCCGTATGTCTCTCCACCTTCACCATGTCATACACAACTCTAAGCAGGTACTGACTTTGAAAAGCAAAGCAAAATACTGCAGATGCTGTAAATCTGAAACAACACAGAGAATTCTGGGGATAATCAAAGCATCTGAGGAGCGAAATAGAGTTAAGGTTTTCAATCAGAATTGAAGAATAGTCATTTGAGACTGAAACATTTACTCTTTCTCCACAGATGCTGCCAGACCTGCTGAGTTTTACTAGCATTCTCTGTGTTTGTTTCGACTTGATAAATAACTGGTGCAATTTCCTCACAGGGAGTACGTGCTCTGGAAACTAACTTTCAGATTCAAATTGAAGTTTGTAGTGTAACCATCTAGACTCAGTCTACTCATCATGATCACAGAAGGATGTTGCCAGGGTCAGGATGAATAGGCAGGATGAATAGGCAGGATGATTTTCACTGGCGTGTTGGAGGCTGAGGGGTGACCTGATAGAAGTTTATAAATCATGAGAGACACGGGTAGGGTGAATAACCAACATCTTTTCCCAAGGGTAGGGGAGTCTAAAACTAGAGGCATAGGTTTCAGGTGAGAAGGGAACGATTTAAAAGGGACCGAAGGGACAACGTTTTCATACAGAGTGAGGCATGTGTTTGGAATGAGCTGCCAGAAGAAGTGGTGAAGGCTGCTACAATTACAACATTTAAAAGGCATGTGGATGGGTACATGAACGGGAAGTGTTTAGAGGGATAGAGGGTCGAATGCTGGCAAATGGGACTAGATTACTATAGGATATCCGGTTGGCATGGACGAGTTGGACCGAAGGATCTATTCTGTGTTGTGCATCTCAATGGCTCGATGACTATATGTCTTGCTTCCATTCATGGACTATTAGGCCTTAACACTTCTCTCTGAATTGCCAATTCTGCTACATGTGCAGTCGTTGATGCTTAGAATTTTGGAATTTTGTGTGTTCAATCCAATGCCTTAACATCACCTCTGCATATTCCTGATGAAAGTCTATTGATGTGTCGTAAAATCTATTCCTGAATGAATCTTCCAAGGACTTCTGTGACTTGGTTGAGATGATTGGCCCCCTCAGGAGACCATGAGGACATCCCAATGTGTTTCGTCTGTCATTGTAGAAGTCTCCTGCCATGACCAAGTTCAGAGTTGATTGGTTGTATTGGGATTCTGGTGTCCAGGCATATCGTGATTTGCTCTGCCTAATGATTCTGATTTGAGTGATTTGTGCCTCCATGCAGGGCATGTTGGCTGAGAAGAAGATGCTGCTGTTGAACTGCATTTCTTGCAACTGGATTTGGAGGAACTTGTGAAGGCAGTGTTGGTGGTACTTCTCTAGTGCTTTGAGATGCTGCTGTAGGGTGACCAAGTCCTCAGTGCATATAGGAGCACAGGGATCTACACTGAACTTCATTTTGGAATGAGATCCTGATATTCACAAGTACTCTTTCCTCAGTTTGCCAAAGACTGAGCTGGCACATTGGAGATGATGATAAGTTTCATTGTCAATTTTTGCAGTTGTCAAGAGGAGGGCTCAAACTCTGTAAATTAGTTCACATTTTCAAGGATCTTACTGTTGATCTTAATCAATGGGGGATGTTGAGCTGAGGGCACTAGTTGGAAGGGAATCTTAGTTCTCCAGGTGTTTAGTGAAAACATTCTGACCATCACTAATGGTGTGTATCCTGAAGGCAGCTTGCTAAAGTAGAGTAAGTGGAGAGTGAAACAAGATATTCATAAAATCCATTATCAATGTACCCTTAAGAACTCAGAGTAGCAACTCCACTGGAAATATTCCAGTGGATCTTTAAGTTAAGAAAGTTATTTCATACATTGTGAATCTTTCATATATTTATTGGTGACAATGTTATAAATCTATTATGAGGCAATTCTCCCAAAAGAAATACCATTGCAGTGTACTGCTGCTAATGTTGTATTCTATTTAGTGCCCATAATGTTTTTATTTATTAAAAATAGGTGAAAGATACCTCTGGAACTGAAGTGATCATTTAAAAGCATGGTTTGGTGTATTGCAGGTGTGCATGTTTTGTGTTTTCATTAAGACCCTGACAAAATACCATGGTAACAACTATACCTGAAGAATGTGGCTGCAGTAATTACTATCTTCTTACAAAATGGATTTAACAAACAAGGAAGACACATTTGTTTCTTCAAGAATATTAATAAGTGATTGCTTTCAGCTAAAACATAAATGGCACACCCTTATCTCTAAAGGCAGATGAAACTTGTCTTTGCTAATTTTAGTTGCTTTACTGATGTTAGTGAAGAATAAACATGATATATGAACTAGCTCACAATATTACTGCACTTACCACAGTCACAGACTTATTGGGGACGTATCAGTTTACAAAATAAACCAGCAGGACTTTTGTTAATGTTAATCTGCTTCCTCTCTTCAAACAGATGCCTCGAGACTCCGTTCTTTTCCCCAGTGAAGGGGGATTTTATCTCACGTTCACTCCCCCAGCATCTTCTTATTTTCTACAATCTCCAGAAAACTCATTCTAGTCTATATGCCCAATAATGTAATCTTTAGGAAATGCTGTTACAGAGCTGTGTTTTGAATCATTTTAAAAGTTCTTTTTTGTTTTGATATCCTTAAAACAATATGCATTTTTAAAATGTTTATTTTTATGGACAAAGGCACCTTGCTACAAAAATGTACATACAATCCCATCACCAAAAAAAAAGCTTATACGTATGAGACAGAAGCAATCACTTTCTGACTGGCAATAGTGTAACTTACTTCACTAACTGACTGAACTTTGCTTTCATAGGAAGGAATCATATGTATGCTGGCAAGCCTGATATCACTTATTCAGAAATTTAGGACAAATGTTGCCTTATGTGTCTTATTGTTTCTTATTATTTCTACCTGTTAGACTCGATTAGAAATAATGGCACAAGAATCAAATAAATATGTTATTTTATGCCAAATTTAATCAATAAAGTACTAATTAAACTGGCTTGACTCTTCAGCTATCTCTGTATTCACCTTCAATACCATGCAATACAATATTAATTGTAGTAAGCTGAACTTGTTCACAAAGGGGATACATCTCTATTGGTGATTATATCTCTGTTGGAATTTTAGGATTTCCCTTCACAGATTCGTTTTGCTCCATGTTTGCTATAGGCTCCTTTCCACCAACAGGAGGAGTGATTCTGATATTGCCCTCAAGTTTCTTTTCACTTTTAACCTCTCACCACTACCCATACCCGACCCCTCCCATAACCCACTGAAAAGAGTAGGATGGAACTGAGAAAGTACGGGAACTCCCGTTGAAGGGAGCTGAAACAGACTGTCAATGAAGGCTGATGGTTCAGATTGATAATCCTGAAGCCTCCAGTTGAATGCTTTCATTGCAGAACAGGCCTTCTGCTCCATTCACCAGTTTTTTTCTTTTCTATGATAAATCACATTTCCAACAAACAAAACAGGTGCAGTGCAGAAACAGGTATTACAACAAAACAAAGACAAAGGCATTTATTAGCTCAAAACTGGAAACATTAACATTTTCTTTTGACCAGAACGGCACGAGCTCAGTATTCACTCAAATGATCCCATTGTGATATCATCCATTTCCCTGAACCTTCAGGCACTCGAACCCTTTATCAAAAATATGCCATTGAAAGGGTCAAACTGCAGAGAGCAATGATTAGTTAAATATTTAATTAATAATTAGATAGCTGGAAATGTGGCAGGGTCATGGCAGCGAATACAGTTTTAAATTACCTGTCGTTAGCTCGCTGAAAGAAGCACTGTATTAATAAGGTTAAAACAAAACTGTAATTCGTCATCTGGGGGTTGCCAGGAGTATTGGCCTAAGCACTGGCCAGCTTTGTGAGTTCTGTATAATGCCAACTGAGTTCACAATGCGGGCACACTGCCAGCAGAAACTGGCTTCCCACTGTTTAATGACAATAGATTTACTGCGCTGTTGCTTATGGGTGGTGTTGTGGAAACAAGGGCATTGCTACTCAAATACAGCACCTGGTGACAGCCAGTGACCTTGGCTGCTCCCTTCACCTGCCTCGCAAGCACAAATACATCTTTCATTTCCCTTAGCACTTGAGTAGCAACATGTTTTCAGCAACATCCAAATGTGAATGCTGAAAATCTCATAAATAGCTCTGGTAATCCACGGATTAAAATGCAGGCAATGTCATGAAATAAGAATCGGTTAAGATTTCATGGGAAACGTCCTGTTAGAATGTTAGCGGTGCATAGAAAGGCGCTTTCTTTGTTGATGATCTGCGTGCTTTTAAACTTAGATTAATTTGGTCTAAAAGTCACGTTTACGGCTCCTGTGAAACTATAGATACCGGACCCAGACTGCTATCTGTGTAATGAAATGTGCAGCTGGTAGACCCCAAGTGACATTGCCAGCTGCACCTCTCTGCAGGTCACAGGAAGTGATAACTGAACTTTGTGCATGTGTGTTTAGCACAAAGATGGTGCTGCTCTCCCTGAGCAGACCGTTTGAAATGTTATAAAGAGAAAGTAGGAGCTATACTGTCACAGGTCTGAACGCCACGTACAGTTTCCCTAAAGTTCCCTCTGAACATTATTTATACAGGATAGCTTCAAACATTTGTACACACCACGTTGTTGTCCATGGGTAGTTTGTAGTTTAAACATGTTGCCTTGCAATACGGTGGAAATTTCTCCCAAAGAAGTTGTGAAAGGTTTCAATGCAAAGTGCATTTCCGATTCCTGTGTGATCACACATTTGCATCCTTGAGGGAACATTGTATCCGAGTACAAAATGCTGGAGCTGAATGTCTTTACTTCAGTTGTTATGACAAAGTGAGGAAGGGTGAATCAGCTCCTCTCTTTTACAATTTCTCAGTTGGCCGCAACGAAAACTAATGCTCTTTTTAGCATAAGTTATACCTCCCTCACATTTAAAATGTAATTAACTAGTTCACCAGAAACAATAAGGAGCCAATTACAAGGCTTTCTTGAGTGAAAGGAAAAACAATTTTATTATCTGTTAACCCTGAGGAAAATAATACGGGCACAAGCAGGCATACGCACAATACAGAAATAAAGACAAATAGAACACCGTACAAAAGGAAGTTGGAAGTATATGCAAAGTTTGTAAGGTTTTCTTTGAGGTGACAAATTTAAATGATATCTTGTATCCTTAGCAGTGGCAAATTATTTCACTTGCCTTTAAGATTTCAGTGTCGTCATATTTCTTGCTGATGAGCTCTATCATTAGGCAGTTTCTTTCTTCAGAGAGTTTTCTCCAGGTTGTTCTTGTTGAAAATCCATTTCCCCTGCTCTGCCAGAAGAAGCTCCTTGAAATACACCTGTGTTGTATATTCCAATGTCTGAGTTCCTTGTTTCCAAGTTTGATAATTATAGGCAATGCCTTTCAGCTCCACTATCTGAAATATATCATATTGTGAAAATCAAAATAGGAGATTCAGGTTTCTTCCTAACTGACTAGGTGGGCTGTTGCAGAATCATTTTAAGTCAGTATTATTTTTCCTTTAGAAAAGCATTTTAGCCCATGAATCACATACATTAAAATAAAATGATGAAATTTAAAAATCAGTAATCTTTCTTCTTGTCATGACAGAGCAATCAGCAGTAATTTGATTTGATTTATGATTGTCACATGTACCTAGGTTCAGTGAAAAGTTTTGTTTTGTGTGCAGTACAGGCAAATCATAATATACAATGACAAACAGGCCAAAGGGTGATTTATATTGAGTTAAACTAATGTTATATTGCAACACTGTGCTATGATCAAACACTACAAACTTTTGATGTGCAAATATGTATATGATGAGTATATGACGGTGGCCAAAGTGCAGTGGAATCGGGCATAAATTTGATGCACGCTTTTCAGTGAATGATCCCGGTGAATTGCAGCTACATTGCATTCAGTAGGCAAGCAAGGTTCATAAACTTGAACTGCACATGGTCCAAGGTTTAGCTTTACCATTGGCCATTGATCTAACCTCCAGTGTCATTAGTTCTAATGATGGGAAATGTCTATATGAAATGTTACATTCTAAACCCCAGAGCAATGACCTCAATAGCTGTTGTTTAGCTGCAACACACTTTGTGTTCTAATACTCCAAAAGGTAAATATTTTGTGTTATACACTGAAGCACATGTAAGGTCACCATTGACGTTTCCTATTTGCTTCATCCTTGCCAATGTCAACTTGTGTAAAGTCTTACAGTTACAGCCTTACTAAAAGTATATAGACAACCACTTTAAGAAAATGGTAAAAGGCAACTTTTGATCTACGCAGTCTAAAAGTCTATTTAGTATTAACTCTCTGCCAGTTACAAAGTTCCCAAATATCAATGTTGTCTCATTAATCAGTGCTCATGCTGAATGAAACCATTCTCAGAAAAGTGGGATAGTTGTTTGAAGTCACTAATCCTTTTCCAAAACTGCAACTATCAGCTGTTGGATTGTAAACTACATTCAGAAAATCCCAAAAAAATCTACACTGATTTCATGCTATTTTAAGTGCTTAGAATTACTTCACTTAATGTTTAAAGTAAGTTTTATTGACTGTGATTTTGTTTTCCCAAAGGCTGTGAGTGTGGCAAGCCTAAGCATAACTGTAGATTTCTGCATTCCAGTTCTTATTAAAAATCAACATTATCTGATGTGATCAAATTGCTGTTAAGTTTATTGTTGCATTAGCAGAAACGGAAAAGAAAATAATTTTGGTACTGTCTCATTTTATGAAATCATAATTTGTTGACCTTTCTCCACTCACTCAGTTGTCACTCTTTTGTTCTTGAATATCCTCTTCCTTCAGCATTTTGCTGGGTTGGTGGTGGTGTGGTGGGTGTGGGAGATGGAAGTGGTTTGGGGGGAGTGTGGGGATTAAGGTGGTGGGAGCATTCGTTGAGGTGGAAGCAGATGATCTTCACACAAGGAAAACAGGCAATTGACACAGCAGAGAGCATATCAAACAACTGAGCCATTTGCAGAGTTTCTATTTGCATGATGCATGCAGCACATTGTTCTCTGGATCTAAAAATCTCAGTCCAGAACTGACAATAACCAAGAGGCCTGAAGTGTAACTTGGGGTCCTGCTGAAATTGAACTAGCCCAAACCATGCAGCTAACTAACCCAGAACCAACCTGCCCATTTGGCAGTATTATGCTAGCCCCTTCAAGACACATTGAGCCACCGTGACCCAAATCCATTGCTTGATGAATCATCTCTAGTGCCCTGAGTTTGCCTGCTCAGCTATTGGATTTTCAAGTTGACAATGGCGGACTGAATCAATTTTGAGCTTCCATCCCTAGGCAGGCCTTCTGCTGTCAATTCAAACCCTAACCAGAGCCTTATTATACTTCAGAATCTGTAATCTAATACAAACATCGCTATTAGCACTCCAATACTTGCATTTATTTCAAAATATTCAATCAGTCTTTCCACGGCAGTTGCTGAAGTAGTCATTTTACTTCCTGTAAGTGGGTCTTAAGCTGAATTGGCTATGTGGTGCATGCAGGTAAGTGGTTCTGCACCCTCACATTCCATCTCTGGGAAAGCGGCCTGTGCGGGTAAGTGGGAGCTGGGGAACCGGCAAGCTGGCTGAAGCAGTAAGGCTCATTCTGCCCCAATGGGAGCTGATAGACCGAGCCCTGCATCTCCCAGGGACTGATTTTGGAGACAGGAAGTTGTTTTCTTCCTCACTCATCCTATGTATCCGCTGTAGAAGATACCACAGTGAAAATGGCTTCCAGGCACCATTAATCACCATTCAAAAATTTCACAAGGTGTCTGTAGGCAGTTGTCAATATCATGAACAATGACTGCTCTTCCTTCACCACTGACTTGGGTCGTTGTTGACATAATATAAAATGTGTTTTAGATTAGATTCCCTACAGTGTGGAAACAGGCCCTTCGGCCCAACCAATCCACACCGACCCTCCAAAGCATAACCCACCCGGGGGCAATTTAGCATGGCCAATTCACCCGTACTGCACATCTTTGGACTGTGGGAGGAAACCCCCGCAGACACAGGGAGAATGTGCAAACTCTACACAGACAGTCACCCAAAGCTGGAATCGAACCTCGGACCCTGGTGCTTTGAGGCAGCAGTGCTAACCACTGATTGCCAAAAAAAAGATTAATTATGCTACTTAAATGACTGCACTGATTATTATTTTCTTTTCTGTCTGAAGTGTCTAAGATGCAATGACAAATTGGTATATTTCACCTTCTGATCCAACTGGCTCAGTCAGTGTGTTGAACTTTCTGGCAATCTTGTTGGTCTAGAAGAATTCTCCATATAACCTGAATAAAGACTCGCTGAATTTCTTTCTTTCCAGTGAATATAGTCACTTTTATGGCAAGGCCTACTGCATCCATATTGGAACTGACTTAGACTGTCCGATACCTGCTGGGATGTGAGCAGCAGAAACTGAGCACTCAGTCAGTCTTCATCCCAGCCATTCATTCTGGCTTCCTATTAAGTTCTATGAGCCGGTAATGGCTTCTGGTCCTGACCTGTCCAGTCTTCGTAGTTGGGCAGGGCAGGTTTACTCAGAAATCTGGCATTTCTCTGGGGATTACTCCAATCACTCCATGGAGTCAAACAATCTGGCATTGCAGTGGCCTCTTGTCTAGGGTAAAGCCTGTGCAGGTCTGGGGGCTCAGAAAGTAGAAGATCCATAAGTTCCTGTGGGACATTTACTTCAAGCAAATTGTTCATTTAGCAACATTTCTCTGCAATGCCAATGGGTTGCCGTACTTGAATTGTCTGAACAAGGCTTGCAGAATTTTCAGCGTTGCTAGAAAGTTACATTTGTTAATCCTTGTTTGTTCTGAAGCTTATATATTTGATATGAATTAGCGATGTTTGAGAAGAATCTTTTTTCAATTCCTTTACAGTTCAATGTGTGAGGTCTCTTTGTTCATTTGCTAAAAAGGTTTGTTGCTATAATTTGACCACCACAGCACTATAATTGGCAGAGGAAGCCTATCCACTGAGAGAGTGACCTTTAGCTCCCCTACCTGGAAGTGAACCAAAGGAGGGGACTGTGGACTGTAAAGTAGTTTACAAGCTTCTGAGTAGCATGTTGAGAGCTGGTTTCACACAGATATACAAGAGTGACTCAATCCAATAACGTAGCATGTTAGCATATCAGTGCTCTTTAGAAGCCTTCTCTTTGTCAGCTAAAGAATGCTCCCCTGGCGCTTTCTGGCTCTTTTTAAGAATCCACCCTACCCATTGAAATGCAGCTGTTCATGAAAGAGGAGATTCATTCCATTACAAGGAAGCACTCTAGAGGGCAGGTTTCGAATTGCTGCTAATGGTACTTTCAGCTTGAGTTTTTTAACCCCTCCTTCCTCACACCCTGCACAATAACTTTTTACAAACAAAAGATTTTAAGGAGTCTCGAAGGCTACCATTAAACTATTACAAGCCTCTCCTTCCAAAGTGAACAACATTTCCCCTTCAGCACTGAATTATGTGGCTCACATGCCCAACATGCGTAGCCTAGTTAAGTGTAACATGGAAGGACAATAAATTAGGTACCAAAAGAATGATCACCTCCTTCCACCATTCAGACTTTCCAGATTTAGACTCCTAATTAATACCATATGTACTGCTCTTTGCATTCACACGCAGACTTAAATCAAATAAGAAAGCAATTTTTAACTACATACATCCCTTGTGAGCAGAACACTTGAACTATGTTTCAGAACTATTAAAATGGTTCAAAAACTTCTGCTCCGACAATTGCAACATTTGTCAAAATATTTGACTAATTGATTAATAAACAGTCATTTATCACTTTAAATGTGCGGCTTCCACTATTAAACCAATTTGCTGGAAAGGTCACAGAAAGTTGAAATGTTCAAAAAATGTCGTCCTTAAGGTTGGGGTGGCATGAAGGGGAAAAGGTTGGAAGCAGTTTTACTTATTTGTTGAAAATAGTATCTTACGTATGTGAAGCACACTGGCATATCACTGCCATGTGCCATTAGGTGACTGGAGGTTGTGACTATGATTTGAAAATTCTTAATCTTAACTGTAACCTAAAAGGAGCAGAAGCCTGGTCTTTCACCCTGCAGCGAGAAAAACTGAGCAGTGAATCATCACTCTCCTTCCCTCCACAATGATCCAGACGACTCGGGAGAAGAAGAAACAGGCTTTCAAACTGTTTTTCTTTCCAAGGTCTCACCCACAGATTTTGACTTACAACGACTGGTTTAAATTAGAGTCCAGGTAAATATGTATCAACCAAAATAAAACCTCCTGCACGTTTAGCCTCTTGGATATCCCTTTTTTAAATATGGCTTTTATCAGTGGCAATCGTACTCATAATTTAACATGCATCAGTTACATAATGGTCAGAGTCTGATATGATGGCATAGTGCACAAAATGGTATGGTAGCATGAAGGATAGGCTGCTGGTCGAGTAATCCAAAGACCTAGACCAATGATTTGAACACACAACTTCAAATTCTACCATAGAGGCTGGGCTATTTAAATTTAGGTAATTACGAATAACTGGAGGAAACACAAGTATTAATAACTTACTTATTAATAACTGGCACTGTGGCTCAGTGATTAGCACTGCTGCCTCACAGCATCAGGGTCCCAGCTTCGATTCCAGCCTCAGGCCTCTGTCTGTGTGGAGTTTGCACAATCTCCTCATTACTTGTGGGTTTTATCTGGGTGCTCTGGTTTCCTCCCACAGTCCAAAGATGTGCAGGTCAGGTGAATTGGCCATGCTAAATTGCCCATATTGTTAGGTGCTTTAGTCAGAGGGAAATGGGTCTGGGTGGGTTACTCTTCAGAGAGTCAGTGTGGACTTGTTGGGCCGAAGGGCCTGTTTCCATACTATACATAAAGGAAGCAAAATAGAATTCAAGCCAGTGGAAGTCAAAAGGAAAATCTCCAATGGTGGGAGTCAAACCTAATGAAAATAAAGATGGTTATAGTTATTAGAAACCAATCATCTCTAACCGTATGATGTGTCTACAATTCCTCACAGCGATGTCCTGCTTCACCAATTGCCTCTTCTCCATCATAAAACAGAAGTGGAATGTCACTAATGATTGTATAGGGTTTCATTGAGTACACAACTCTCAGATAATTAAGCAGTCCATGGCTTATATCAAAAAAGAGCTGGACAAATTCAAACCTAAGTTGATAAGTGGCAAGAAACATTTGTACCATACAAATGCCAGGAAATGACCATTTCTAAAATGGGATTTTGGCCATTTCCCCATGAGATTTAACACATTACTATCACTGAATCTACATCATCAATACCTGTGTGGTGGTCATTGGCATAACTGGACGAGCCACATAATACTTGAGTACATGAGCAGTTCAGAGGCCGAATCTTCTGTGGTGAATGACTGATATGCCAAAGCCAGTTCATCTACACCATACAGGTCAAAACTGATGGAATACTTGACATTACTTATATAACTCTGGTTTCAATAATGTTGATGCTCTCCAGTCAATGCAGTCACTTGATTGGCACCCTGACTACCAGTTAAATCACAGTATGGGGACAGTAATTTGTATGATTGATGGTGCAGCAACTTCAGATCAACAACAGATATACTCAAACATCCAAAAGATGACATTTAATTTGCACTTCTCTGCTGCTACCCTCTCAAAAATGATATCTCACTAGTTACCTCATCATTGACAGGCACTGAAATTGCTACATTTGTGATTAGTTATGAACTAAATTCACCACAGAAATTTAAGACCTTTTCATTGCTGTCTAAGTACCTGCTCACTGATCTAATCAGTATTTTATCCTACAAGTTGCAGAAACTTATTCAATCAGGTACTAATTATGGTTGGAGATTTTAAAACGATCAAATTACTGTTTATTAAACCCCTTTTTCTTTCTCTTTTTTTCATCCAATCTCTCTTCCCTTCTTATTGCTTCTCTTCTGAATCTGTTCTGGCCCTGAATTCAATAACTTTAAATAAAACTTTCATTTTCATCTTAGTTTGTTAACTTCACAATTCTTAAGTCAGGTTGGCTAAGGAGATACAGAATTGCTTGCCTCACTGAGTTCATTGATGCACTGTTTTCCTCAATAAAAGAGGTCCCATATATAATCAAAGCTATGGCATTACAATCAGAAAAGAATTCTGTATTTATATTTTGCTTTAATCTGCCTGACACCTTTTGTTTAAAGAAGTTCTGACGAATTTCTACTTAAAAATGTTATATAAGTGGTCCAGAAAGTTGAACTGTTGTTTAGTAAACAGTTCTGGTGAAAGCACCTTCAAAATATCTGTAGAAATGAATTATAAACAGGCTTTTCTCAGAAGAAACTTCCTAGGAATTTTGTGTTGAAGCATTAATTGATCTAATTTTAGTAAGATTATCCTAGTTGTTTAACATGTCTCTCCTCCATAATCTTCAGAATTGTAAACAACATGGCATTTGATGAAGTTAAGTGGCACAACATTAGAAAACCACAAATAAAAATGTCAGACAGAAGAGTGTGATGTGTCATATTGACCTGTGTTCGATTGCTATTCACAATTCATCTGGTTTAAAATAAACTGGTCTTCTCCTGTTCACTTTGGTCAATTTATCTATTGCATTTACTGACAGTATTTCAATATAATGTTGATGTTGTACTTACTTTGCTAACAAACCTGACAAATTACTTCCAAAGGGTAAGATTTCAAAAAAAACTGAATCTGAAAATACGTGAAGGAGCTAAGGAACTTGAAAATCTGTGTTCATTTTGCATGTGTCTTATGTAGCAGAACTGATTTAAGTACTTTCAGAGAATAGATTCAAACCATGCTGTCCAGTTCTAGGGAATAGTGTATATCTTATCATTGTTAAATTCCTAATTCTCCTCATGTTAACAAAATGCACATTGCAGAGAGGCAAAATAAAATCCACTTTATAATATATTCTGACAAAATGTAAAGCATGATGCATGCACTATTTTGACAGAGTAGATACAGTATGGAGCTGGAAAAAGCATGGCAGGTCAAGCAACATGAGGGGAGCAGGAGAGTCGATGTTTCAGGTCAGAACCTTTCATCAGGACTCTGGACTATTTTGACAACCCAGTAAAGAATATTATAAACAAACAATGTGAAATATTAGAAATACACAAATTCTTCTCCTTGTCCAGTAACAGCAGAGAAACTTTACCCAGATCTAAAATGAACTATTACCAAACTGGTAATATCCCTTAACTGAGACTGTCACTTAAGGTGACTTTGTTATCTGTATGTTTCAAGTACTCCCATATTCAAAATGGCAGATGAGCCCCAGATGGACAGAGAACTGGTGAAGTGAGGCATTCCCACTGACACATGGGAATCATTGGCCCAACACTGTCCAAAGTGGAGGAGGACCATCCGGGAAGGCATTGAACACCTTGGGATTTGCTGTCAGGAAAACTCTGAAGCCAGGCAAAAACAGCGAAAGGAGCACGCTGCCTTACCAATGCTCCACCCACCCCTTCCCATGACCAACTTCTGTCCCAAGTGCAACAGAGCCTGCAGTAGCCTCATTGGTCAGTACAGCCACCTACGGACTCACCCTGAGAGTGGAAGAGTGGAAGTCCTGCACTGAAGATTTTCCACCATTGAAGCTAATCTTCCAATGTATCTTTAATGTTACAGTGTGGATATATATCATCCATTTCTCATCCCTCTATTCTAAAGATGCATGAAATTTGAATAGAAGTAGGTCATGTGGTTGCTCAATCTCGGTCTGCCATTCAATAAGATCACAGCTCATCTGTTTATCTATCCCGATAACCTTCAATTCCTTTGCTTAACAAGAATTTATCTCCCTCCACTTAAACACACTTGCTAACCCCCCTTCCACTGCCTTCTGAAGCAGAGAGTTCCAAAGTCGCACAACACTCTGAAAAGTAAGCTCATCTCTGTCCAAAAAGGACAATCCCTCATTTTAAACAGTCCCATCTCATTCTGGACTCATCCATTTCCTCATGGTCATTTACGATTTGTACACTTCAATCAAGTTCCTTCTCATTCTTCTAAACTCCAGTCTCCACTGGAAACAATCACAGACTGTCTAACCTCTCCCCAGAAGACAACATGGTCCTTTCAGGTAATAATCTGGTAAACCTCTGCAGAACTGTCTCTGAAGTATTTATATTCATTTTGACGAAAGGAAATTAAGACAATACGCAGTATTTCAGCTGTAGTATCAACAATGTCTTGTATAACTCAAGTAAAATATTCTACTTCTATATTCAATTTCTCTCAAAGAACAGATATCACCCCATTGAAAGGTACCCCCTTCCCTTGCTGCTGTCCCCACCACTCTGCTGTGACTCACATCCCACAAAACCACTCCTGCCACCATTAGTCACTGTAATCTGGGTCAGTTCATAATCTTGGGCCTATGGTATTATTCTGACGGAAGCCACTGTTGGCATAGCTGAGCAAAAGTGTTTTTGCCTCTTTCTTTTCTAGGATCCTAATCATATAGAAGACAATATGTATGGATTTCAGTAAGGGGTTTGATAAGGTTCCCCATGGTAGGCTATTGCGCAAAATACGGAGGCATGGGATTGAGCGTGATTCAGCAGTTTGGATCAGAAATTGGCTAGCTGAGAGAAGACAGAGGGTGGTGGTTGATAGGAAATGTTCATCCTGGAGTTCAGTCACTAGTAGTGTCCCGCAAGGATCTGGTTTGGGTCTACTGCCGTTTGTCATTTTTATAAATGACCTGGATGAGGGCATAGAAGGATGGGTTACTAAATTTGAGTTGTGAATAGTGTCAAAGGATGTTGTAGGTTACAGAGGGGCAAAGATAAGCTGCAGAGCTGGGCTGAGAGGTGGCAAATGGAGCTTAATGTGGAAAAGTGTAAGGTAATTTACTTTGGGAGGAGCAACAGGAATAGAGTACTGGGCTAATGATAAGATTCTTGGCAGTGTAGATGAGCAGAGAGATCTCGGTGTCCATGTGCGTAGATTCCTGAAAGTTGCCACCAGGTTGATAGGGTTGTTCAGAAGGCATATGGTGTGTTAGCTTTTATTGGTAGAGGGATTGGGTTTAGGAGCCATGAGGTCACATTGTAGCTGTACAAAACTCTGGTGCAACCACCTTTGGGGTATTGCGTACAGTTCTGTCACCGCATTATAGGAAGGGTGTGGAAGCTTTGGACATGGTTCAGAGGAAATTTACTAGGAGGTTGCCTGGTATGGAAGGAAGGTCTTATGAGGAAAGGCTGAGGGACTTGTTTTCATTAGAGAGAAGAAGGTTGCGAGGTGACTTAATTGAGCCATATAAGATAATCAGAGGGTTAGATAATGTGAACAGTTAGAGCCTTTTTCCTCAGATGGTGATAGCTAACACAAGGGGGCATAGCTTTAAATTGAGGGGTGATAGATATAGGACAGTTGTCAGAGGTAGTTTCTTTACTCAGAGAGTAGTATGGGCATGGAACATCTTGCCTACAACAGTAGTAGACTTGCCAACATTAAGGGCATTTAAATGGTCATTGGATAAACATATGGATGAAAATGGAATAGTATAGGATAGATAGGCTTTAAATTGGTTCCACAGGTCGCTGCAACATTGAGGGTCAAAGGGTCTGCACTGTGCTGTAATGTTCTATGTTCTCTGTTCTAAGACCCAGCAGTGATATGTTAATTGCATGATTGGCTGGTAGTTCAGTGGTTCTTCACCCAAAGGAGGCACACCGAACTCTCACTTGCTCTTTGGTTAGGAACTGAGATTTCGTCGCCACCATAAACCCCCCCAACCTTATCTCATCTTGTCTTTCCACCATTACTCTTTGTTCAATCACAACTAATTTTCCTGCTTAATTTAGCAAAATATTTTGTATCTTAATCCCACTGATACATGCCTCTTAAAAATTGTATTGTCCAACACTTTGTCCTTTTTGCCTGATGGCCAGTCCTTAGTTCAATGAAGCTGTTAAAGTCATAGAGTCATATAGTCATACAGCATGGGAACAGATCCTTCTGTCCAACTACAGGGGGTAGTCCACACCAACCGTGCTCCCAAACTAAACTAGTCCCACTATCCTGCATTTGACCAATATCTCTCAAAAACTTTCCTATTCATATACTTATCCAAATGTCTTTTAAATGTTAACTGTACCTGCATCCACCACTTCTTCTCGCATCTCATTCCGCACACTAACCACTTTCTGTGTAAAAAAGTTGCCCTTCATTTCCTTTTTAAATTTTTCCTCTCACCTTAAAAATATTCCCCTTAATTTTTAATTCTCTACCCAAGGTCTCTACTACAGCAGAGTGACCAGAACTATACACAATGCTATGGAAGAGACCTCAACAATGCCCTGCACAGCCACATTACATCCGAATTCCTATACTCAATGGTCTGAGCAATGAAGCCAAGTGTCCTAAATGCCTTCTTAACCACTATGTCTAACTGAGAGGCAAATTGCAAAGAATTATGCTCCTGAATCCCTGGGTTTCAGGATTCAGGGCCCTACCATTAACTGTATAGGTCCTACCCTTTACTAAAATGCAATTCCTTGTATTTATAGAAATTAAACTCCATCTGGTACTTCTTAGCCCAATGTCCCCATTGATCAAGATCTCTTTAAAATCTTAGATAACCTTCTTCCTTGTTCACTATACTGTCTGTTCTGCTATAACGTGGTAGTTCCGTTCTCATGCAATCCCATGTTATACGAAAATTGCATAATAGCAACACCATTTAAACTAATGGCGTCAGAATCGCATTATAACCAATACATGCTTTAAAAGTTTGCGCGATAGTAAGTGTCCCCAACTCATTGATCAAATTATAGCAAATCTGCATTAATGAAACACATGTTATAGCAGAACGGCCTATACCACCAATGTTGGTCTCAACTTGCTAACCGTGCTTCCTATATTGTGATCCAAATTGATTATATAAATGACAAAAAGAAAATGGACCTTGTACTGATCCCTGTGGAACACTACTGGTCACGGACCTCCAGTCCAAAAAGCAACCCTCCACCACTAACCTCTGTCTCCTTCAAGCTGAATCCCACATGATCTAGCTTTTCTAATTAGTCTTCCTTGCAGAACCTTGTCAGAGGCTTTATTAAAGTCTATGCAAACCATGTCTACTACTCTGCCCTCGTCAATCTTTTTGATTACTTCCTCAAAAAGCTTAATCAAGTTTGTGAGAAACAACTTCCCTTCCACAAAACCATGCTATCCCTCATCAGTCCTTGCCTCTCCAAATGCATGTAAACCCTATCTTTCAGAATTACCTCCAACAAACTACCCAACACCTCTTGACCTGTCTTTCATTGTGTTGGCTTCCCATTACCTCCAGTTCTCAGGGCTAGAATGAGATGTGCTCCAAGTATATGTCTGCTGGAATAAGAATCTGTGCCGTAGGCATGATTTTGAACCACATGCTAACCATCTAGGTAACGGAACTACCTCCCACCACTACCATCACCCCTCCCCTCCATGTTCCCAGTATCATCTAATGTAAACTTTAAACAATGTGGTTGATTTCAGCACACTGAACTGGTTCCACTTATATATTTTAGACTGCATCTTAAAAAGAATGTTGTGTACATTTAAACACTGATCAATTAGGCGTGCAGTTCCTTGATAAGTTCAGCTTTAACCTGTTGCAAAATCCTTCAACAGTCCAATTCTAAGTTTTTCTGATGTAGTGGAGTCCAAACTCTACCTGCAAAGAAGGGGTCTAGTCTATCTTTACACTTATTAGCGCTTGCACTATTTTAATACAGGTCCAATTTGCTGCTGAAAGCAGTTGGCTAGGCAGTCTAGCATGTCTGATTTTAATAAAAAACTTATTTTGTGGTTACAAGCCACAGGCATGTGTTTTGCATTCTTTTAAGTAAATATCTATGAGGTATAACTTTAAAGCAATTATTTTTAATTGATGAGACTGTAAAAACAGTGAAGTAGGTATCAGATGGTATTGTGTAATAATAGAATACATAATTTGCTTGGAATAATAAAATAGCCATGTCTCCTTAAACGTCTTGTCCCTTTGAACAAATTCCAAGCTTTCAACAGTACAATAATTACTTATTTAGGCTGTCTCATTTGTTTGTTACTTAATCCCTAATTATAAAAATCATACCTGAAAAGCATGTGATGTAGGAACACAAAGTTTGTTCATCATGTATTGTACTAGCTTGTTTAAAACCAATAAATACTTTTGGTTAATTAAAGAGTTAGTTAAAAAAAAGCACTTGTATGGAATATTGAGTATTTGTCGATCAATGATGAACGACAAATATAAATCCAATGGATACAGACTGAACCTGTCCAACACTTCATCATCAAATAACCCCTTCATCCCAGCAATCTTTCGAGTAAACGTTCTCTGAATTGCTTCTAATGTAATTATGTTCCTTCTTAAATAAAGAGACAGAAATCTTATACAGGAGACAAGGTGTGATATCAATAACTCCCTGCACAACTGTGGCTAAACATTTCAACTTTATATTTCATTGTCTTTGCAATAAACAACAACATTCCATTTGCCTTCTTCATCACTTGTACATCCACACTAACCTTTGATGATTCATCTACCTCAGAGTTCTGAAATCTCTTTCCATTTAAATAATATGCTGCTTTTTAAATTATTTTTGCCAAAGTAGACAAGTTCACACATTCTCAAATTATACCCCATCTGATAAATATCTGCTTGATCACTTAACCTATCAATATCCCAATTCAAGTTCCTGACGTCATTATTTACTTTCCCGCCTTTCTGTGTGTCATCAGCAAATTGAGTAATCGTGTCAGTAACCTTTTCATAGAATCCCTACAGGGCCATTCGGCCCATCAAGGTAAAAACAATGACTGCAGATGCTGGAAACCAGATTTTGGATTAGTGGTGCTGGAAGAGCACAGCAGTTCAGGCAGCATTCGAGGAGCAGCAAAATCGATGTTTCGGGCAAAAGCCCTTCATCAGGAATAAAGGCAGTGAGCCTG
>NC_057745.1:24129179-24157713 GCF_004010195.1 Chiloscyllium plagiosum | reverse complement strand
TAGTTTCAAACTTCCAGCTCCACACTGTCCCCTTGACCTGTCCGGACTTGTCCGACCTGCCTAGCTCCTTTTCCACCTATCCACTCCACCCTCTCCTCCCTGACCTATCACATTCATCCCCTCCTCCACTCACCTATTGTACTCCATGCTACTTTCTCCCCACCCCCACCCTCCTCTAGCTTACCTCTCCACGCTTCAGGCTCTCTGCCTTTATTCCTGATGATGGGCTTTTGCCCGAAACGTCGATTTTGCTGCTCCTCGGATGCTGCCTGAACTGCTGTGCTCTTCCAGAACCACTAATCCAAAATTCGGCCCATCAAGTCCATACTCACCGTCCAAAGAGCATCAAATACAGATCTACTATTCCTTCCCTGTCCTTGTAACCCTGCATTTCTCAGGCTAATCCATCTAGCCTGTACAACCCTGGACAACTATGGGCAATTTGGCACAGCCAATCCAACTAACCTACATATCTTTGGATTGTGGGAGGAAACCCACACGGACACCGGGGAAATGTGCAAACTCCACACAGAAAGTAACCTGAAAGTGAATCAAAGGTGGAATCGGGTCCCTGGCATGATGAGGCAGCAATACTAACCACTCTGGCATCATGGCCCTCAAGTCATTGAAGTAAATTGGAAATAGCTGAGGCCTCAACACAGTGGCACTCAGCTTGTTACAACTAGCCAGTCTAAAAGTAGCACATTTATGCCCACTCTCTGTTTTCTGCTGGCTAACCAATCCTCTATAGTGAAGAAGGTGTTGTTGGTATGCTTTCCTTTATTGGTCAGAGTATTGAATACAGGAGTTGGGAGGTAATGTTGTAGCTGTATAGGACATTGGTTAGGCCACTGTTGGAATATTGCGTGCAATTCTGGTCTCCTTATTGGAAAGATGTTGTGAAACTTGAAAGGGTTCAGAAAAGATTTACAAAGATGTTGCCAGGGTTGAAGGATTTGAGCTATGGGAAAAGGCTGGGGCTGTTTTCCCTGGAGCGTCGGAGGCTGATGGGTGACCTTATAGAGGTTTAAAAAATTATGAGGGGCATGGATAGGATAAATAGACAAAATCTTTCCCCTGGGGTGGGGGAGTCCAGGACTAGAGAGCATAGGTTTGGGGTGAGAGGGGAAAGATATAAAAGAGACATAAGGGGCAACGTTTGCACGCAGAAGGTGGTACGTGTATGGAATGAGCTGCCAGAGGAAGTGGTGGAGGCTGGTACAATTGCAACATTTAAAAGGCATTTGGATGGGTATATGAATAGGAAAGGTTTGGAGGGATATGGGCCGGGTGCTGGCAGGTGGGACTAGATAGGGTTGGGATATCTGGTCGGCTTGGACGGACTGGACCAAAGGGTCTGTTTCCATGCTGTACATCTCTATGATTCTACGACTCTATGATAGGTTACCATGTACACTGTGGAACTCATTTTATTAGTGTGATGAAATCCTCTAGATCAATTCATTTGTTTTGTACCTACAAAGCCAGTGCTCTCTGAAAAGTACATTATTTATTGCACATCTAGAATTGCTAGCTGGTAACTTCAATGCTTTCCAGTAATAGAAGATGGGATTTTTACAAGATTTTCAATATGTCATTGTTGTGAAGTTCAAAGGAGCCAGACAGAAAGACTGAAGGTTGGTAAATATGTGAAGGAAATAGAGGCAGCTCTGTGTAAAGATTGGAAACAGAAAATGTTGGAGAAACTCAGTGGCATCTTTGGAACTGAAGCCATTAGACTTGAAATGTTACTTTGGCTTCTCTCTCCACAGTTGTTGACAGAGCTGCTGATTTCTCCAACATTTTCTGTGTTTTTGTTTTAGATTTTAAATGTTTGCAGTATTTTCCTTTATTTCTTTGTTAGGTATGCTGAATTTTCGCTGTACTGAAGAGAAAATAACTGAACTACAGGGGTTTTATGTAGTTGGATACTCAGTTAAGTCCAAGAATACTTTAATAGCTAAGGCTTATGGAAGCCCAAGGAGGATGAGAAGCAATCACCATGCTGAATGAGTTACTATCAGTGAAAATTGGGGACAAGATTTCATCCTCACTAACACTCAACACCGGAGCCCCCCAGGTGTGCGTACTCAGCCCCCTACTGTACTCACTGTATACCCATGACTGCATCACCAAATACCAGATGAATGCCATTTACAAGTTCACTGACGACACCACCATAGTCGGTCGAATCTCAGATGGCAACGAAACGGGAGGTGGAATACCTGGAAAAATTGTACACTGAGATCAACCTTGCTCTCAATGCCAGTAAAACCAAGGAACTCATTATTGACTTTCGGTGGGATGTTACTCATGCCCCCCTACACATTAACAGCATACAGGTGGAACAAGTGGAGAGTGTCAATCTCCTGGGGGTGATCATCCACAAAAGGGTTTTCTTGGACTCTTCATGTGGACGCGTTGGTTACAAAGGCCCAACAATATCTCTTCTTCCTCAAGCAGCTGAGGAAATTTGGCATGATGGCAAATACCCTTGCCAACTTTAATTGGTGCGCCATCGAGAGAATTCCGTCTGGATGTATCAGTACCTGGTATGGCAACTGTACCATTCTAGATCGGAGACAGTTACAGAGAGTGGTGAGCTTGGCCTGGACAATCACAAAGGCCAACCTCCCATCTATAGAATCCACCTACCAGGCCCGTTGTCAAGAAAAGGCCACCAGCATTCTCAAAGATCCATCCCACCCTGTCAATGTTTTTCTGCAACCTCTACCATTGGGGAGAAGGTACAGAAGCCTGAACACACGGACCAGCCAGTTTCATAACAGTTTCTACCCTACGTTGTTAGAATACTGAAAGGACTCACAAATTCTTAACATTTGACTATGTCTGTGTTTTTGTTTTTGCCACTGTTTACCTAATATTTACTTATCTATGCTACTTAACTCTGTGATCTGCCTGTATTGTTTGCAAGTCAAAGGTTTTCGCTGTGCCTCAATTCATTGTTGGGTATCGCTAAAAGGACAGCTAAACTATACTGACTCTGTGTAGAATGAGGAGTCAAGAACAGTTGGATCTCTGTGCTGCTTGAATTCAGGCCATGTTCTCAGAGCTATTAGGCAGAGAGGTGTGTCGTCAGAGATTAGGAGAATTCCTAGAAGTTGTGGAAGCTCACAAGAATCAGGGTGCCAGTAAGTCAGTACAGTTGCGATAGAGGTTTGGAACATCCATAAGTACTATATGCCTCATGCAAATTTGCAATTCTAGAGCTCTACAAATCCAACAAATATGTTTATCACTCATTGAGCTTACATGCCAGTAAAGGGCTGGAGCTATACATATAAATGATCACTGGAATGCAGTTTTGGAGTCCAGAGGAGCTTGGACTGAGGAAAGGAAGTTTTTTGACCTGAGTGGGAGCTATCATGGAAACAGTCCATGATGGTGTGGCTCTTGGAAAGGAGTTCGGTCCATAAAAGTGAAAAATTCTGATCCCTTGTGAAGTTAAATGAGAGTTGATGACCCACTGCATCATTAACATCCGGGGTGGATGCTGAGAAAACCATGGGATGTATCTTGGTCGTTTTTGCTATTTGTTGTGCACTGTGGGCGTTCAGTCACAGTATATTACCCTTGTTTATCACAATGTGTGTTTGAAACAAGCTACATATGCATTGTAGATTGTATTACTGTTTTAAGTTGTCCAGTAAAGTATTGTTTATTTAAAATCATGGAATTTTGAGGCTTTATTCTTTAATAGATCTCAAATTTTGCCTACTATAATAAAAAAGGTTATTTGTTCCTAAGCAGATGGTAACATAATTTAATGATCTCATCCATGATCATAATAATTTGGGTGTCTGGTTTGGGATCATTTACATGTACCTTGTCAAATGTCTTTTAGAAATCTAAATACATAACATCCACAACTCCCCACCCCCTTCAAAAACATTGCTCATTGTTTTGTCAAAGAACTCGAAATTAGTTAAACACAATTTGATTTTCACTGAACCATGTTGAATTGGCCTGATTGCTTGAGATTTTCCAAGCCTGCCTGTTTCCAAATAGATTCCATCATTTTCAGATGTTAAGCTAATGAGCCTGCAGTATTCTGCTTCTTTTCTTCTTTCCTTTCTTGAATAAAGGAGTTATGTTTATGATTTCCAACTCTGATGGGACTTATCCAGAATCAAGGAAATTTTGAAAATTAAACCAGTGCATCTGCTATATCAGCAGTCACTTCTTTTCAGACCCGAGGATGAAACTTATCCCTCTATCTATGGACTTGGCAGCTTTTTTAATCTTTTCCCTCATGGTTATAATTGTTTTAATTTCCTTCCTCTTTTTCAACTCTTCATTCACAATTGATTCAAAGAGGTTACTTGTATCTCTACAGTGAAGATAGATGCACAATTGATGGTCATTTTGCCGTCTTCTTCACATTGGCAAGACAAAATGCAGACTGGGTGACCACTTTGTGGAATATGTCTGCTCCGTGTGTAGGAATGACCCTGATTTTCCAGTTGCTTGCCATTTCAATAAACCACCCAGCTCGCATGCTATCTTTTCTGTCCTGGCCTTGCTGCAATGTTCCAACGGAGCACAACATGAGCTCAGGTGACACCCCCCCCACCCCCCTCAACACCCAACCCCGCCACGCCCCCTCCACCCCATTTTCCACTTCAGTCTCTCGGATTCAATATTGAATACCACAACTTCAGACCCGATGACATTTTGCTTACATTCTTCCACGGGTTTGTCTTGTTTGTGTTTTGTTTATTCTGGACTCATTTTCACCCTTCCACAGCTTAATTTGCATCCACTTCTCAATTTACTTTTCACTCCAATTAGCAACCTTTTTGTCTTTTTACTGTGTCTCCACACCTTCTAACCTCTCGGCACCTCCTGCTCCTTTGTTAAAAATATGAAAACACTCTTTTCCCACCCTTCACTTCCAAAGAAGAATCATATTAGACTCAAAATACTACCCCAATAATACCATCACAATTAATATCTCTGAACACCATGAACAAACAGCAGTAATTGATTAAAATATTTTTACATAATTTGCTCTATTTTATTGAATACACAATTATAGCCTTGTTTGTCACTTTGTATCATAGAGTCATAGTCATGGAGAAGTACAGCACGGAAACAGACCCTTTGGTCCAACTCGTCCATGCCAACTGGATATCCCAATAATTTAGTCCCATTTGCCAGCACTTGGCCCATGTCCCTCTAAACCCTCCTATTCATATACACATCTAGATACCTGTTAAATGTTACAATTAAAGCAGCCTCACCACTTCCTCTGGTAGCTCAATCCTTACATGCACTACCCTGTGTGTGAAAAAGTTGCCCCTTAGGTCCCTTTTATATCTTCCCCCTCTCACCCTAAACCTATGCCTTCTAATTTTGAACTCCCCACCCCATTGAAGAGGGCTTGTCTATTTATCCTATGCATGCCCCTCATTATTTTATAAACCTCTATGAGGGCAGGATAGAGGCAGCTAGGGAACAATACAATGATTCCTTAAAATATGTAAGATCAATCATTTCTTCTTCATCACAGAGGGAAGCAAAATGTGTTGTCTTTATTCATGATTAATTGGGAAATAGCATGCAAGTTGGAATCCCACCTGAATTCCAGGTCAGCTCAATATCATCTTCCCCTCCAAGCTAGCTGACACATTAATCAAGACAGCCCCCAAAACCATCACTACAAGATTTGCAATAAGGATTTTAAAATTACAGGTGAAGCCTCAGGTTTCTTTCAGATTACCTACAGTATGGAAACAGGCCCTTTGGCCCAACAAGTCCACACCAACCCTCTGAAGAACAACCCACCCAGACACATTCCCCCATCCTATATTTACCCCTGACAAATGCATCAAACGTCAATGGGCAATTGGGTATGGTCAATTCACCTGACCTGTACACCTTTAGATTGTGGGGGGAAACTGGAGCAAACCCATACAGACATGGGGAAAGTGTGCTAACTCCACATAGACAGTCGCCCAAGGTGGGAATTGAACCTAGGTTCCTAGCACTGTGAGGCATGAGTGCTAACCGCTGAGCTACCATGCCACCTGTGTGTTTGTTACTTCCTTGCTGGTGGGCTGTGATTTTCTGGGATTAGTGCCTCCCCTCCCTGATTCTGAGTGACAAACTAATCGGTGAGCTGAGAGCACTTTGCTATAGATCCCACTGTAATAAACACCACCCAGTCAATGAAACAGCAATGAAATGATTCAACACAGAAAGAGAGGCATTAATGTGTTGAACAACTGAAGATGTTTGGGGTTGTAGGTAACACAGCTGAAATGAAAAGGCTAGCGGAGCTCGGAGCTGAGAAAGTTAGTTATTAAAAAGCTACAAGGAAGGAAACTGACTTTATTCAGGAAAATAGTTATGTTCCAGTTAGGCTTATGCAAATTGAGACTTCCTTTAAGATGTCCATTAATCCTCTGAGCACTTACTTTTTGCTTAAGCCTGTGGTTCAACCATTTTCCCGTGCAATAATAACTTTGAAATATAATTTCTGCCTTGGGCAAGAACTTAATTCTAATCTCTTTAATTTAAAGCTACGAATAACCAAGAGCAGTTTAAGCTTGTTCATTACTTAAAATAACATAAATCGTACTAAAATATTTAAAAGAGCAAATGACTTTTGTTACTGGAGTTCAGAGGTGGTAGCTGTAATGATATAAATAGATGGAGCATGCTCAAAACAACCAGTGTAAAAATGATCTTTCACTCACAAGCCAGAATGAATAGCTCGGAATCCCCAAGGAGAGAAATTCCCAAATAAAAGGTTGATTAAAAACTGACAATAATGTTCCAAAAGAGCAAGGCACAGGATGTTAAAAGGTGTTGAATATTAATTGATCTTTGTATACCTGGGCTTTAACATTTGAACTTCAGCTTTCGTTTCATGTCTGTTCAAGTCACTGTTGACTGAATCTAAACCTTAAATAATCCTGACTCTTGAAGTAAAGCCTTCACTTACCAATTGTAGTCACGTAAAGGCTTTCCCAAGATTAAAACAAAGAGGAATTTTTACTAATCTCATTGTATTTTTTGTCTCTTTATTCTTCCATGAAATATGTTGTCACCAGCAAGATCAGCATTTGTTTTCCTGTATCGAAAAGGCTGGTGCTGGAAAAGCACAGCAGGTCAGGCAGCATCCAAGGAGCAGGAGAGTCAATGTTTTTGGCATAAGCCCTTCAGGAGGAATCCTTCCTGTCCCTAATTTTCCTGGAAATCAGTGCCTTCTTTGACCTTTTCAGAGGGCAGTTAAAAGATAACCACATTGTTGTATGTAGGCCAGTCCAGGCAAGAATGGCAGATTCTTGTGGCACGGTGGCACAGTGGTTAGCACTGCTGCCTCACAGCGCCAGAGACCCGGGTTCAATTCCCGCCTCAGGCGACTGTCTGTGTGGAGTTTGCACATTCTCCCCGTGTCTGCGTGGGTTTCCTCCGGGTGCTCTGGTTTCCTCCCACAGTCCAAAGATGTGCAGGTCAGGTGAATTGACCATGCTAAATTGCCCGTAGTGTTAGGTAAAGGGGTAAATGTTGGGGAATGGGTGGGTTGCGCTTCGGCGGGTCAGTGTGGACTTGTTGGGCTGAAGGGCCTGTTTCCACACTGTAAGTAATCTAATCTAATTTCCTTCCCTGAAGAACATTAGTGAAACAGATGGGGTTTAGGAGAACTGACAAATGCTCCATGGCAACATTGCTGAGATTAGCTTCAAGACCGGGTTTGATAATTGTTTTCAAATTCCATCAGTAACTTCCATTAAAAATAAAGGCATTTGAATTTTTATTTATTTAATCGAAGATTAAACTATAAAAAATACTGTAATGAACTCAATCATGACACTTGGATTACATTTATCTTGTTTGCAAAGGTGAATGGTGGTTACTTCAATTTCTTGGACAGGAGAAATTTCCAGGGCCATTAGGAAATGGGTTCAGTTGGAATAAGTGGATAATTTGGTCAAGGACAGACAAAGCAAATTAGAAACCCTCTTTCTGCACTCTGTGATTCTGTGATCTAAAGGTGGGAAGACCCAACTGCAGACTGCTGCTCCTGGAATGTTGCAGGGGCAGTCTGAGCCAGTTGACTTCATAGAATCGCTGCAATGTGGAGGCAGGCCTTTTGGCCCATCGAGTCCACACTGACCTTCTGAACAGCATCCTCCTAGACCTACCCCCCACAACCCTATCTCTGTAACTCTGCATTTCCCACAGCTAATGCACCTAGCTTGCACATCCCTATACACAATGGGCAATTTAGAATGGCCTATCCATCTAACTTGCACATCTTTGGGCTGTGGGAGGAAACCGGAGCAGCGAGAGGAAACCCACGTAGATACAGGGAGAATGTGCAAAATCCATAGAGGCAGTCACTGAGGCTGGTATCGAACCTGGGCCCTTGGCAGTGCTAACCACTGAGCCACTTGTTGGTTCCATAATGAACAGAGTGGCAGAAGGGGGAAGGGGAGGAGATGTCCTGGGAAGGACAAACATCCACTGTTGCTTTCAAAAACTAAGAAATAAGTGCAAGGGTAGGTCACACAGTGTGTTCATCCGTTCCATGGATTGGCAGGAAAGGGGACTGCAATACAGAGGCCACCTTCCACATGACTATTTGTGTATGCACAGATCGATCATGGCCTTTTGACACTGGGACCCAGGATTTATCGGGCAGTCAACCCATGCTGCAAATTAAAGTTATAGTTGTGCTAGTCTGGCTGCAGTCACCATGCAGGTGTCCATATCTCCATGATAAATCACAGAGGCCTGATGCCAAGCGAAGTGATAATCGATTAATAGACCGTAGTACACTCCATATTATCAGTTATTGTGGTGCAAGACCTTCCTAGAACTAGATGTGTAATCTCAATAACTTTCTATTTATGGTTGGGTCCCATCCAACAGGGGCTGCCAGTTCTGCAGGAAATCTGGAGAACCACAATAGCTTATACATGATTGTAATCATGTCCAGAGAGTTAAAAAGGGACTGGGCCTTGAGCTCAGATCACTATGTGGTTTTCCCAACTCTCTGCAATTTAACATTGAGGCAGACTCTCTCTGGTTATTCAACTAATGGTTGCAGTCGGGAGGGCTAATATGAATGGTGTAAAATATATGAATGTTGCAGATCACTGTCACACAGGGCATTCATAATTAATTCAGTCTCACAGTTGAGTGCAATCAAATAGGTTTATCACATAGAACGTATCAAAACTTGTGGCATGGAATGTTTACCTTGGCTCATTGGTTTAAACATTTCACGCATCAGTGAAAATGTATTTTTAAGCCTGGCATAAAAACAAACAGAAGATCCTGAGCTATCATTCTGTTAATTTTCGGCTTACAGATTTGTGGAATATTTTGATGAGAGTGAATGTATTTGTGTATGTGTGTATATGGGGTGCTGTGGGGTAAAAGGGGAGGTGTTGAGTCAGTTCCGAGGTAAGGTAGATTTTATATCACTGGCATCTATGAATTTCACCTCCACATATCTGCCAAAGGACTGATTGCAAGCAACTCTGCCATGGCTTTTGCAAAGCAGGGTGATTTCCACAATTACTGAGTGGCAACTTGCACAGGAAGGGAGGGTAGGAAAATTCAGTTCCTTTCCCAAGGAACATACAAAATCTTTATAGCCTTTGCTCATGATGTTTAATTTGTGTCACTTTGAAGGAACAAGGGAGGATTTCATCCATTTAAAACTACAGCTTTTACAGAAATTGATTAGAGTCTGGAAACAGACCCTTCGGCGCAACAAGTCCACACTGAGCCTCTGAAGATTAATCCACCCAGACCCATTTCCCTCTGACTAATGCACCTGACACTACGGGCAATTTAGCATGGCCAATTCACCTGACCTGCACATCTTTGGACTGTGGGAGGAAACCGGAGCACCCGGAGGAAACCAAACAGACATGGGGAGAATGTGCAAACTTCACACAGACAGTCGCCCAAGGCTGCAATCGAACCTGGGACTTCTGGTGCTGTGAGGCAGCAGTGCTACCCACTGAGCCACCATGTTACTAAATTACTACCATGTTACTAAGAGGCTTTGCTGCATTCACATTTGCTCAATAACTGATTGATTTACTTCTGTGAGAATACTTTTTATGATGTCTGTAAAGGAATATCAGTACAAGGCTTATGTTTATAACAGTTCAAATGGAAAAATAGAAATGCTCTGTCTTTAATGGGCACCAAAAAATAGCCAAACTTTTTCTCAGGCTAGACCAAGGGGCATTGGATCCAATACTTAAAGACAACATGCACCATTTGCAAACCTACATATCCCTGTGTAAGTAAAAGCTACATTGCATTACTGGTGAAAAGTTGGAAAATTTCCAACATAAAGTGTCAATAAACAATTCAGTCAACCAGTCAAAGAGATTTCATCATCTACTCGTTAAGCCTGCTAATCTGGAGCAATCATTTAAGATGTATGATTCACAAACTCTTACAATCACTAGTCAAACCTCGGTGCCAAGACTGGGCTTAGTTCCATCTTCTCCTGAGAAGGGTGACCTCACATCACACCTGTGCAAAACCATAAGCCAAACCACACATGTTAGAAGGTTAGCCAAAATCCAAGGCCTAATGCTAATGTTTCTCCAAATCTAGCTACCCAAATGTGAGGATAGAGAAGAAGTTGTAATTTTTGGACAGAAAACACCAGGAGTGTGACAGAAAGCCCCCATCCATTTTAACAGGTGGATTGTATTGGATGTTTGCTGTCCATCCATGTTTTATCATCTTAAAAATGGCTGAGAGATGATAAAGAATGTCAAGTGTAACAGGTTTGATTCTAACTCCTGCTTTTTCGAGTTCCAGTCAGGAAAAGGTAGTTACAAATCCTCTCCCAGCCCGCTTGCGCTTTCCATCAGTTTTATTTTAAGATACTAATCCAAATGAGGATCAAAAATTGGATATATTTTGGAGAAATTGTTGGCCCAGTTGCCTCAAAAGCAATCCAGTGAAAACTATATTTCATGAAAGAGCTGCCCTTCTATCAAATGGTGTGATCAAAATGACTGGAAAACCTTAGCACCCAATCAATCCACAATGTTGAAACTGTGAGCCAGTATTTCTGCACTTGTTTACATGAAGAGACAAAGACAAAGTCGTAAATAAAGGACTGTTGCTTCAACATTTACCCAACAAAAGAAAATCAAGAGAAAAAAATAGTAAATGGAAAGAAAGTAATAGGCACTTGTGAAGAGACTGATTTTACAGTGTGGATGGTAATAGAGATTTCTCCTGGGATGCCTAGCAATTCTAATTGCCATCAACAACTTGAGTTCAGAAAATCAATGCAAAGCATTTGAATTTGCAGCTGATCAATACATGGAATGTCTATTTGCATAACACCGTATCACATCATTGAGATATCCCAAAGTGCTACAGATCCAATTAATTATGTCTGTGGAACAATCACTGTTAATTAGGTAAATTTGATAAAATATATGTGGAGTGAGGTGCATGAGAATGGTTTGTCAATGGAAGCATCAGATAAAAAGATCCGGTAGAGAACAGGAGTAAATGTGAGTCGTAAAGTCGACTGCTGTATTTTCACTTGGTCTTTTATTTGTTTCTATCTACTCTGCTGGAACCAATATTAATTTTTCTGGTAGAATTTGCTTCTGGCCTAGACTGTTGTCTCTGCTTCTTGAGAAGGTCTGAGGGATCAAAGCAGTGGGCCCCTGAATCATTTTAGCAAGATGGCAGCGTGGAAGTAATGAGACTTGTCATGACTTCCTCTCCTTTTGTTTCATGCCCAACCCAGATCTGCTGAAAGCACCAACTCTTTTGATCAGATCCTCATATGTATTTACTCCTTTATCGGTACACTTGGTTCTCTTAAAGCACTATGGGATTTCACACCCAGTAACAATGGTTAGTCTCCGGTTGGTGAAGTTCCCATCAGAAATACTGTCCCCTTCCAAATCACAATGATTCAAGGTCATTGTTCTAGCAGGGTTGACAGTCTCACTGGATGAGAATCCCAGTCACCATTTCATCATCCCTGTCTTGATTTATTCATAGAATAATAAAATGGTTAAAGGCCTTTCAGTCTGCCATGTCTATGATGGCTCTAGAGCAGAGCAGTTCACTTGCTTCCACTCTTTCACCTTTTCACCAGAGCCTTGCACATTTCTAATCTTTGACACTTAAGCAACTCTTCTTTAGAAAACCTTGTTTGAATCTATATCTCACCACAATCTCAGAAAGTGAATTTCAGATCCAAACCACTCACTACAGAAAAGTGTTTACCTCATTTCACCTTTGGTTCACTTGTCAACACTTTAAATCCGTGTCCTCTAATTCACAACCCAATTTACCCAAGGAAACTATTTCTCTCTATCTATTCTGCCTGGGCTTTTGATGAACACCTCTATCAAGTGTCCTCTCAATCTTCTGTCTGTCAGAAGAACAACTGTATTCTATCCTGCAACAGAAGTTCTTCAGCTCTTGAGCCACTCTTACAAATCTTAAAGTCTTGACCTCTTTCCCAAGTGTGTATTCTATAAGGTGACTGCATGAAGCTTTACCCAATCTGGGGAGATCGTATTGGCTTGGGTGGTAACAGTGTGGAACAATTAGAATCGTGGGAGTGTCGATGTATAATCTAGATCTCTTCATTGGCCTTGTAACAATGAATATCAACTGGTGCAACTTGTATCTAATTGCTATCATGCAATAAATTACGGCTTGTTAAGACAAAAGTCTTTTATTAAGAATCAGTCGTGATTGTTCTTTGACTACAATAAAGAGATCATCAGATTCAATCAAAGGAAGAAGCATTTGTGACAGCTGACTTACGTTCACAAATACCAAAATATGGTGTCCAGAACTGAACCAGCATTTTATAAATGTTCATCTTAACTCATGACTAAAATTTACACTCCACTATCAGATATGACAATTTTCAAATGAGATGTTAAAATTAAAGTACTCGCCGTTGTATAAGGTGTCAGTCTTTGAAGTAGTTAAGGCTTAGGACTGCATTAATGTCTACCCAATATGAAGAAGTCACACGAATCTATATGGAGAGAAAAGCTCTAATCTCAATTAAAGCAGACCTATTACTGTGGTCTTCTTAGTAACAATGTTTATCATATCAATTTAAGTTGTACCTAATTGCTATCATGCCTTAAAATATGTCTTGTTTAAGACAAGAGCCTCTTATCATTAAACAACTAAATGGCATTCCTTTATACTCGAGCAGTTAGGCCCTAAAAAGGAGGATAGTGGCAACAAATCTACTTTTGTATCTTTCAGCAATGTGACAATGATGAGGATCCACCATTAAATGTGGTGAGCAGTGCTGTGGATTGGTATCAGATTTAGCTGCACCACACCAAAGGGTAGGCAGCACTACACACTCCATGGAACGCAGAAGAATCTTTAACATGTTTTAAGCAGGCTACTTATGCAAAAGACTACATCCAAAAAGAATTGGATTTTCAAGAATCCAGGGGAAGACAAGCTTGTACCAAGTTTGACAAGGCAGATTCAACAGTCATTAAAAAGCATTTCAAAAACACACAGCAATGAGCTAGAATGGAGCTAGAATACTTGTCTCAGATGCTGATGAAATGTCGGAGCTTTGAGCCAGACAACAAATGTACTTCACAGGCTGCGTGTGTAAAGTTGAAATCCTTGGTGTGCAAAGGTAAAACATTGAAAATTACAATGTAGTTAAGAGGCTGAGAAAGCTAGAATTAACAAGAAGTACTTACAGCTCAGAGCAAGCATTGCCACCACAGCAGGCAGGCACCATGATGCATGGCTACAGCAAGGGAAATCAAAGGCCACTGAAGTAATTTAAAAATGAGGTCACAGCACTGGGAATGCAGAAAAGCCAGAAGTAAAGAAATAAAGCGGTAATAAAAAAGTATCAACAGACAGAGTCCAACAGAAGAAGGTAGTAAGTAGTCAACTGAGGCCACAGTAAAAGTGGAAGACCCAAAGTTGAAACTACAGTTAAGGCAGGAAGAATATTATTAAAGCTGCTGATAGCATAATTCGTTCTGTGAAACCATTAAAGAGAATAGGAATTTGTATTAAAACTGTAAGTTAATGCTTTTCGAGAGCTAAGTGATAAACCTAGGGAAAGCTGTTGCAGGAATGGAACATAGTTTTCAAACCATAGGCAGTAGGATTCATCTAGTGAAATCATTTGAGAGGATGGGAATCATTTGTTATACTGCAGAAGGTGAAAATCCTTTGGTGTGACTGCAAAAGTTTGGGAGAAGCCTCCAATAGAGCAGTAGAAAGAAGCAGCATTGCTGGATTGCACAGTTAAAAGCTTTGGAGGGGCTAGCATTTCCAAAAGCATGTGGGGAATCAGGCTGGAGGCGAAGCAGAGAAATTTATAGGGGTGAGAGACAAAGAAAATGATAGAGGAAACATTAAGGTGTATAGGATCGGGGGGACACAAGGTGTACGGAAGGACATAATTGCACCACAGTGACCACAATTCTGTAAGTTTTAGAATACTCGTAGACAAAGATGAGAGTGGTCCTAAGGGAAGAATACTAAACTGGGCCAAGGCCAATTATATCAAAATTAGGCAGGAGCTGGGAAATGTGGATTGGACACAGTTATTTGAAGGGAAGTCCACATTTGATATTTGGGAGGCTTTCAAAGATGAGTTAAAGATAGTGCAGGATAGGCATGTCCTGTTGAAGGCAAAGGATGGGAAAGGCAAGATACGTGAACCATGGATGACAGGAGAAATTGTACAACGAGCCAAGAGGAAAAGGGAAGTGTACATAAGGTCTAGGCAGCTAAGAACAGAATGGGCCCTGGAGGAATATCAGAGGAGTAGGAACTGTCTTAAATGAGGAATCAAGCGGGTAAAAGGGGTCATGAAATAGCTTTAGTGAGCAGAATTAAGGAGAATCCTAAAGCATTTTATTCTTAGAAGCAAACGGGTAACTAGAGAAAGGATTGATCCACTAAAGGATAATGAAGGAAGGCTTTGTGTCGAACCTGAGAGAATGGGTGAGATTCTGAATGATTACTTTGCATCAGTGTTCACTGAGGAGAGGAACATCATGAATGTTGAGATTAGAGATAGAAGTTTGATTAGTCTGGATCACATTGACATAAGTAGGGAAGATGTGTTGGATAGGCTAGAGGTTATAAGGGACTGTCAAAGAATACAGGAAGATATAGATAGACTGGAGAGTTGGGTGGAAGAGTGACAGATGGTGTTCAATCAAGACAAATGTGAGGTGACGCATTTAGGCAAGACTAATTCTAGAGCGAATTATACAATGAATGGAAGAGCCTTGGGAAAAGTTGATGGGCAGAGAGATCTGGGAGTGCAGGTCCATTGTACCATGAAGGTTGCTGCACAGTTGGATAGAGTGGTCAAGAAGGCATATAGTATGCTTGTCTTCATTGGACTGGGTATTGAGTATTAGAGCTGGCAGGTCATGTTAAAATTGTACACAACGTTGGTTTGCCGCATTTAGAATACTGTGTACAGTTCTGGTTGCCACATTACCAAAAGGACGTGGACACTTTAGAGAGAGTGCACAGAAGGTGTATGAGGATGTTGCCTGGTATGGAAGATGCTAGCTATGAAGAGAGGTTAAGTAGGTTAGGTTTGCTTTCATTAGAAAAAAGGAGATTGAGGGGGGACCTGATTGAGGTTTACACAAATCATGAAGGGTATACTCAGCGTGGATAAAGATAAGTTTTTTCTCAGGGTGAAGGATTCAATAACGAGAGGTCAGGTTTTCAAGGTGAGAGGTGAAATGTTTAAGGGAGATACACGCGTCAAGTACTTCACACAGAGGGTGGTGGGTGTCTGGAACACGTTGCCAACAGAGGTGGTAGAGGCAGGCATTGTAGATTCATTTAAGATGCGTCTGGACAGATGCATGAGCAGGTGGGGAGCAGAGGGATACAGATGTTTAGGAATTGGGCGACAGGTTTAGATAGTAGATTTGGATCGCTCAGGCTTGGAGGGCTGAAGGGCTTGTTCCTGGGCTGTAAATTTTCTTTGTTCTTTCTCTGGAGAGAGTGCAGAGAAGATTTACTAAAAATTTGCCAGGCCTGGAGAATTGTAGCTACAAGGAGAGATTGGAGAGGTTTGGCTTGTTTTCCTTGGAATGGAGAAGGCTGAGGAGTGGCATGATTTATGCAAAATCATGTCAGGTAGAGAGAGAGTAGATAGGAGGAACCTGTTTCCACTGGCAGGAAATTCAAAAACCACAAGTCATAGGTTCAAGCTAAGTGGCAGAAGGATTTGAAAGGAAGTGAGTTCACTACCTGATATGGTGGTGGAGGTAAAAACGCTAAGCTCTTTTTAAAAGTACCTTGATCTGCATGTAAGTTGTGGGGCTACATACTATATGCAGGAAGATGGGATTACAATGGCTACCTGGGTGTCTTTGGGTTGGCATGGACAAGGTGGGCCAAATAGCCAGCTTCTTTGCTGTCTAATTTCTATGGTTCTATGCAGTACAGCACTGGAGGGCATGTTAGACTGGAGGGGAGAGTGACTGGTGTCCGCTGGTGCACTGGAGTGTTGAGGACGAGGGCAGCTATCACTAAAGTGTAGTGTCAGGATTCAGTAGGTAAGAAGGGCTTCTGGAGGCCAGGTCCAATGCGCTGGGCCTCCATCTGGGAGGATGGATAGAAATAGGCTGAGTACCTGTGGAAAAGGAGGAGCCCGATGCTGACAGTGTCCACTGTGAGCTGCATTGCCTGCTATCACTTGTCATTCACTCAATGCAAAATGCAAATGGAAAATGGCTGGAGCAACATCCAATGTGGACTAAGTCTGTGTCACTTTGATGGGTGAAAGCACAGGACCCATATCTGCTGCTTAAGAAGACAAAAATAAAGAGGGAGTAGCAGCCATGCTGGTTATGTTCTATGAACAGAGTGACTTTATGGCTTCTGTGCTTTTATGTTGCCAGAGTTTACATCACAGATTGCCAATGTCTGGCTGTGTTCACAGCAGTACTTCAAAAATGGTATGGACATCTTCTGTGCTACAAGTTATTGTGAGAATAGTGTGTGATGAGCTGGGGCTAGAGTTGGACGTGGGGATACAATAGGGACTGAGTAGATAGGTATGAAAAGTATTTGGTAAGCTTTGGGAAGAATACCTTAAAAAAAACTCAATGCAACTCACACTTTGACAAAGGAAGTAAGATTCAAATCTGAGTCTCTTTTCCAGGTTTACTGAAGTACAACACAGTTACAGAGCATAAGAAAGCCAAATAGCTTTCCACACAAAGACGTTCATAAGGTAGAGATAACTACAACATATGAGAAATGAAATGTATTCAGAGGGAAAATTATTGATCCAAGCAAATGTTTTGCCATGAAGAGGTTCATGACAATGGACAACTTATCAATTTTAAATCCAATACAGGAACAAGTGTCGCCATATAATCACATGGTGTGCCATAGGTGAAGAAAGAAGGAAGCCTACCACAGTGAAATAAATGTTCCAGAAAGAACAGACTTCAAATTTAAAGTTATGCTACAAGAAATTCTGCAACACGAGGGAAAAACAGTGTGTTCATAATCTCTTCACAACCAGGTACTCACAAGCATAAATGCTTATTTTTGAACTGAACAATTGGCAGTGAATATCCAAGAGGCAGCCAGCCATGACATGACAGTTCAAACTGATATTAGTCAGAGAACAACTGGTCAATAAGTAACCATTGAACTGTGTCATGAACCTTAAACTGCAAGGAAATGGTAATTGTTGAACAGCCAGAGGACAAGCAATGGAAGGTTACATTGGCCTTCCTATACCCATGGCAGAATCCTCCACAGGTGATAGAATCCATTGAGATGATCCCTGTTGGCATGAGAGAATAGTTTCATACTATCAACAGATTTGACTCTACAGAATTCTCAGAAATGTTTCCCATTCGCGTCAACACTGAAAAGAGCTCAGGCGAAAAATAAATCAGCAAAATTTGTGAGAAGCTGCACATAATGAGAATGAAAATGAGTTGTATGACCCATCTGAGTTGACTGAAGAATCTTTAACTGAAGTTGCTCAGGTAAGAATGCAACCTCGTGAACAAATTATTAAAGCAGCTTCGAATTTAATGTCAGATGCTGAAGCGCCACAAGTTCAAGAAGAACTTGTCAATTTCTCATTTTTGAAGGAAGAAATATCAGTACTTGTGGCAGGGATCATGCAGCAAAGAGAAAGTGAGGACTGCAGATGCTGGCGATCAGAGTCAAGAGTGTGGTGCTGGAAAAGCACAGCAGGTCAGGCAGCATCCGAGGAGCAGGAGAGTCGACTTTTCAGGCATAAGCCCTTCATCAGGAATGAGATCTCTCGTTCCTGACGAAGGGCTTATGCCCGAAAAGTCGATCCTCCTGCTCCTCAGATCCTGCCTGACCTCCTGTGCTTTTCCAGGCCACAGTTTTGACACTAAGTAAGCAGCAATCCTCAAGTAGCATGTCTAAGCAAGTGAATGTGATGATTCACCAGTAAGTCAACAAAAGGCTTTGTATGCATGCATCCAACCTCATTAACAAGTTGAAGTTTAGTGTTTATTTACTTCAGCATAGGTTTGCCAGCACATTGGGAATACAATTTGCTTAAACTGATTGAAGGTGAGCTGCATATGACTCCATGGGATAAGGAATTATATCAGGAATGACCCCAGTTTGAAGACAAAGTAAAAAAAAGTGCCTGATTCTGAGATCCAGAACATTGTCAAGAGGAAAATATCTACTTCATCAGAGCGGCTACCCTCCATGTCAGACGTGTGTGAGATTAAAGGTGTCCAGATGATGGTACAGGGTAGTTACTTGTGCCAGCAAGAAAGAGGTCCCCTGGAAAGGAAATTCAAGAGATTCAAGATCTTCCAGCCATTGCAGTAGAGCGATTGCTTGGTTCAGCAGGAACAGCATCCTTTCGCAAGATACCCAGGAAATAAAGGGATTTAAAAGGGACTTATAGACCTTACACAGTAAAAAATAGAAAGAAGGTCCTCAAACCAAAGACCTGTAAATCTTCCAAATCCAAGGAGAACTTTTTCTGGAGGAAAAGTGAAACCTCCAGACCCCTGAACTTGTGGAGTCAGAGACTTGGAAGGAGATAAGTTAATAATAAACATAAACATTAATAAAGGGAAAAAATTTAGGGTGAGGTGTTGTCTAAGATGTTTGGTTTTGAAAGAGTTAATACTGAGAAATGTATTAAGCTCTACCCATTTGATGATCTCATAGGGCTTAGAGGAGAACAGCTCTGATTCTTAAAGGAGATAGACTTACCATCAGAACCTCTACAATAATTTGAATAACAATGTCTATTCACTTACACCTGATTGCTATCATATAATAAATTACATTCTGTTTAAGACAAAAGCCTCTTCCTGTTCAATAACCCAGTTTTCCCCTACCACATAAGACTAGTCAGGTTCTTTAGATTCCAAGGTAAATGAAGGATGGTGGCAGCTAATCTACTGGATGTAACTTTCATCGAAGTGATGTAGTGTGGATCAATCATGTATCATCTGCTCTCTCAGGTGGACACAAATGATTCCATGGCAAAATGTTGAAGAGAAACAGGAAGTTACCCCATGTCCTCACCAAACCTAGCCTTCAACCAGCATCGTAAAATCAGCAAACTGTCTGGTTATTATTGTCTTGCTGTTTGTGTGATCTCGCAGTGTACAAGTTGGTTGTGGTATTTCTAACATTAAAGCAATGAGTACTTTTCAAAAATTCCTCATTGGCTGTAAATTTAACACTCATTTTGCAAGTTTATTAATGCCTTTATTTGTTCCAAACTGACATCTCATGCTTAATGTTACCTTTAATCTTTCCTCGACTGAGCTACATATTTGTCTCTCCATATTCTTTTCATCCTCATAGTATCCTCATTGTGTTCAACTAAAGACTTGCTGCAGAGTGTCCCACTGTGACATCTTCTCTTGATCCTCAAACCTCAGTCTTTCCTCCCTCTGTTTTTCTTTCTCTGATATCACATAAGCTTTTGAAACCTAGGTTTGGCATCATTTAATCAGCACTTCCTGCTTTATCTCTTTTTTTAATCAACCACGTTGGTGTTGTCCTGATATAGAACCTTGACCTTTCACCCTGGTTTTGCAATGGCAGCAAATAAAGTTCACGATTAAAGAGGAAACTTTCACTTGCAACACCAGAAAGGAAATAAGAAAACGACTTTTAAAACTGTGTGGTAATCTGATCTTTTAAAGCCCTCATATATGGGGATTTTATTCCTTCCCACAGCATAGGAGAGATTACTGGCAGTAGGTTCAATAAAGGATTCAAACAGCTATTTAAGCGCAATTTATATCTGCAGAAGGATTGTGTAGAAAAGTGAACACCAACAATTCACTTCTGCGAGCAATCAATTTTCTGCCTCTCTCATGAGGACGAATGCGGAAAATGTATTTGTAAAACCTTTGTCACTGAGTACAGTCAACAACAGTACAGTTAGATACACTTTTCTATATGCCTGCAATAGGGTTAGGTTAATGTACGGTTGAAATTGCAGAACAAAACTAATACTTCGTAAGATCTCACATCCCAGGTTGCTTTTTTAAACTAGACCTTCTGTTCAGATGGCCAATGTGCTCACTTGACAGAGGCTGGGTTCTGGGTCTTGCAATGCTATTAGGATCCCAAAGGCAATTTAACAGCTGACTGAGCAAAATGCCTGTTACATTAATGTTATATATGGGTCTGGAAGGGTTAATGCTGAGGATAGCTAAAAGCACCACCTGCACTGACCATGTCATGTGGACTTGTGGGCAGAACAAGTTCGGATTAAAGGAGTGAGACCTAAAGTCTGGTCTTCTTCAAAGTTTCTCTATATTTTCTAAGTGACCTGTTCAGAGATGGTATTACACACCTCTGGAGCAGTAAGATCTGAACGCAAGCCTCCTGGCTCAGAGGTCAGGATACTACCACTGTGCTACTAGAACCCAAAATCAAAGTCTCTCTAACAATGTCTGGTGTATCAATATAAACTGTAATTTGTTCCAGTGAACTATATCTTGTCAACGAGAAGTGATGTTTATCGTTAGACTAGGAGATCTCCCATAATACAGCAGGCCCTGTAGTTTCCTATGCTCTAACAGGAAGATGGCAGAAACCTTCATCTTGAACAACAACTCATATAATGTAGTAGGCTGGAACACAGTTGAATTAGTTTCCTCATCATATATATCTCTTCCATCTACTTCAAGCAATACTACATTAGCACTACCAACACCCCAACCCACTACCAGAATATTCTGGCAATTCACTTCCCTCATCAATGCTCACTTACATCCCCTCTGACCCTCAAAACCCATTGTCCCTTAACAATTTAGCAGTTGCCTTTAATTTATGTCACATCTCTTTCCATTAGCTCACCCAGCCTTCTACTTTCACTACTCTCCTTGTACTATTCCCATCTCTGAACCTCCAATCTGTAGACTGAAGTGCATAAAAACTGAAGAACTGTGGATAGTGTAAATCAGAAACAGAAACAGAAACAGAAATTGTTGGAAATGCATGGCAGGTCTGACAGCATCTGTGGAGAAAAATCAGAGTTAACGTTTCGGGTCGAGTGACCCTTCCTCAGAACTTAAAGTGAATATTGTGCTGGACTGGCCAATAGTCCACCACTGGATCTGACTCCACCATTTCAAGAAATATCACATCTCTGTCACTGTGGCCAAATCCTATTGTTATTGTAACAAAACCTTGGAATTCTGGAATGGTCTTGGACTGATTGATGGATGGCATCTCCATGATGGTGATGAGGGAATAGTCATCGAAACATAGAGTGATGCAGCATGGAAAGAGATCCTTCGTTCCAACTAGTCCATGCTGAACATAATCCCATACTAAATTAGTTCCACCTGCCTGGCACATCTCCCTCCAAATCTTTCCTGATTTGGAAGTATTGGTGTTGGACTGGGGTGTACAAAGTTAAACATTACACAACACCAGGTTGTAGTCCAACAGGTTTATTTGAAAGCACTAGCTTTCGGAGGGATGCTCCTTCATCAGGTGGTTGTAGAGTATAAGATCATTCTTTCGAGGGAATTTATTGCAAAAGTTTACAGTGAGATGTAACTGAAATTATACATTGAAAAAGACCCAGATTGTTTGTTAAGTCTCTCATCTTTTAGAATGGGAATGTTGATTTCAGTTCTTCACTATTCATGTATCTATCCAAATGTCTTTTAAATGTTGTAATTGTACCCACATCCACTATGGAGTCATAGAGTCTTAGAGATATACAGCACTGAAACAAACCCTTCAGTCCAACTTGTCCATGCTGACCAAGTATCCTAAACTAATCTAAACCACCTGATGAAGGAGTGGCTCTCAGAAAGCTAGTGCTTCCAATTAAACCTGTTGGACTATAACCTAGTGCTGTGTGATTTTTAACTTTAGCCCAGTCCAACATCGGCATCTCCAAATCATAATCTAGTTCCATTTGCCAGCATTTGGCCCGTATCCTTCTAAACCCTTCTTATTCATATCCCACTTCCTCAGGATGTTCATTCCACATTCGAACCACCTTCTGTGTAAAATATTTGCCTCGTTTGTCTTTGACCTTTCTACCAAAGATCTTAGTGTACTTCAGTTTTCGGCAACTGTATTTTTTTTACGTGAGTTCTTCTCACAGGTTTCTAAAATCCAATTGACTCCAAGCCAAGCCCAACCAAAACTCTACTGTCTACATCTTACCTATTCATTCATTATCCATCTCTTTCTTAACCTAAATTCCCTAAATTCAAAATCCTCATCCTTGTGTAGAAATTGGTTAATGATTTATTTCTTCCCTAGCTCTGAACCTGGGCCATTCCTGCATGTCCACCCGTGGTCTTTTGCTTTGCCTAATTAAGCATATCATCCTCCCATCACTGCACCAAGAACACCTTATAAATTTCCCCTTTACACCTGTATGCCTCCCTATTCTTTTTCTGTCTTTAGAAGCCTTCTCAATACTTCATCCCTCAAACCAAATCTGCCCATTCCTCTTCTGTTGTTATGCCATTTCTCCTTGGATTGTTTATTATTTGAAAGGCCTTGTATAACTGCAGAAAGTGCTGGGTAAATCCAGTAGGCATGGCATCATCTATGGAGAGAGAAACAGAGTTAATGTCTCAGGTCCAATATAGCTTGCCTTAGTCATAGAGTCACAGAGGCCGGGGTTTTTTAGCAGTAAAATCATGCTGCCTGAACTGCTGTGCTCTTCCAGCACCACTAATCCAGAATAGAGTCACAGAGTCATGGAGAACTGCAGCACAGAGAAAAGATCCTTCACTCCTTCGAGTCTATGCCAATCAAAACGAACACCGAACTGTTCTAATCCCATTTACCAGCACTTGACCCATAGCCTTGTGTACTTTGCATCACAAATGTACATCTCAATACTTCTTAAATGGTATAAGGGTTTCTGCCTCTGCCATCCTTACAGGCAGTGAGTTCCAGATTCCCACCCTTTTCTGAGTAAATGTTTCTTTCCTCATTTCCCCTCTGAACTTCCTGTCCCTTGTCTTAAATCTTTGCCTCTGGTCATTGATCCATCCACCAAAAGAACAAATGTTTTTCTGCCCACCCTACCTATGCCCCTCACAATTTAATATCTTTCAAACATGTCACTCCACAGACTTCTCTGCTCCATGGAAAACAACCCCGATTTGCCCAATCTCTCTTCAGAACTGAAACTCTGCGGCCCAAGTAATGCCCTGGTAAATCTCCTCTGCACCCTCTCCATGGCTATCACGTCCCTCCTGTAACATGGATTCCAGAACTGCAAACAATGCTTTGGCTATATTCTTTGAGGAGAAAGTGAGGTCTGCAGATGCTGGAGATCAGAGCTGGAAATGTGTTGCTGGAAAAGCGCAGCAGGTCAGGCAGCATCCAGGGAACAGGAGAATCGACGTTTCGGGCATAAGCCCTTCTTCCTGAAGAAGGGCTTATGCCCGAAACGTCGATTCTCCTGTTCCCTGGATGCTGCCTGACCTGCTGCGCTTTTCCAGCAACACATTTCCAGCTTTGGCTATATTCTAACTAACTTTCTATACAGTTCCATAATCACTTCCCTGCTCTCCCATCTATCTATCCCATTTTCCTAGGGACCAGTGGGCATGCACATTGGTCTCTCTGATTGTTGGTGCTTCCTTGGGTCCTATGCTCATCACATATTCCTTTGTCTTGTATCTCATACACAAGCACATCACGTCATGCTTATCTGGATTAAATTCCATTTGCCACTGATCAGCCCATCTGACCAACAATCTAAGGACATCCTCCTCACTATCTAACATACCAACAAGTTTGCATTGTCTGTGAAGTTGCTAATAAACCCTCCTACATTCAAGTCCAAATCATTTATATATCTCACGAACTGCAAGGGTCCCACCACTGATCCCTGCAGAACTCCATTGGACACAAGCTTCCAATTACATAACATCCATTAATCATCACTCTCTGCTTCCTGCCACTAAAGCAATCCTGTATCCAATTTGCCAAATTTCCTTGGATCCCATGGACTCTTACCTTCACTATCAGTCTCCCATGCAGGATCTTACCAAAAGCCTTGCTGAAGTCCAAATGAACTGTGTCAAATGCATTGCCTTCATCTACATAACTGGTTACCTCTTCATTAAATTTAATCAAGTTGGCCAGAGGTGGCCTCCTCTGACCAAAACCATGTTCTTGATTAATTCTGTCCCTCAGAATTGCTTCCAATAGTTTCTCTACCAATGAGGTTAGACTATCAGGCCTGTAGTTTCCTGATTTATCCTTTGCTCCCTTCTTGAATAATGGTACCACATCGACTGTGCTGTGGCACCTCTCCTGTAGTCAGAGAGGAATTGCAAGTTATTGCCAAAACTGCTGCTATTTCCTTTCTTCTCTCATGCAACAGGTTGGAATATGTATTAGCCAGCCTTCTCACCTCTTAGGTGGAGTTCAGAAGAACAGTCATTTTGGGTCTGAAAAACAACTCTGCTCCACTCTCCACAGATGTTGCCAGTTTCTCCGACATATTGCTTTTATTTCAGTTTACAAGCATCGGTAGTATTTTGCTTTACCTTTACTGTAAATGCAATTTGTTGCTTAATACTGAGTAAATGTAATATTTCAACTATAAAAGTCACAGAAATTTAATATTATTGAGTACATGTTCAAATAAAGACATTGTCTCGCTTATATTAATATGTATTGTTTTAGTTCATTCGTAAATGTGAAGTTCAAAGCAATTTACAAATATTTTGCAATGTAGTGGCATCTCACTTCATAATAAATATTAGTCACAAAGCACTCAGTAACATGCTTCTGTCACAGTTGGTGCCACTATCTAAAGCTATAAGCAATTCTGTAAATGGGAACATCTTCATATAATGAAGGATAAAGTGCAGGCCCATTAGCTTACCTGAATTTCCAAATCATTGCAATATTCTAAAATAAACAGATATTGCTGGAGGTACACGGTGTGGCTATATAGAGGAAAGGCCAACATTTTTGGTGTAACATTTCTGAATTGTGAGCGTTGTTTTTAAACATTGAATTATATGCCTGTTCTCTCCCTTAACGAACCCATTTTCTATGTTTTTTTAATTTCAGTTCTTTGGCATTGACAATTTTAAACTACAAGGTTATATTTGTGTCTGCCAAAATGTCATGTATCTTCAGCTTAATCCAAAACTTCAGGGTCTTAATAAATTTAGAATACACCAGCAGTCATTTAAAACAACAGTGTCAGATCGCAATAATTTAGTGATGTGTCAGATCATCCAGCTGTTTTAGCCAATTCCACACAGGGAGTACTTACTGTCTGCTTTTCTCTTTTGGAACATATTGTGCTAGCCCATTGTGTGACTCATCCATTTTGTGAGCTTCTTATAGAATGCCATATATTCATTCTTCAGGTTTTTTTTGCCTCTCTTGTCACTGTCAGTCTTACAAGACTGAGTAAGAAACTTCTGCTCTATATCACTGCAGGGTATACTATTTCTTCAATGAATCTAACATTGTATTCACTTAACTGGTGCTGACACTGGGCTTGTATGATTAATACGATACTAATCAACATGCAGCCACTTGAACTGAGCACCGAATGAATCCATGACTCACAGTTCCTGTACTTGCCTCCAACACAAAGATCCCAAGTTTCTTTGTGAGTACAATGTATCTGCATCATTTAAGAATGTTCCAAGTTGTCTTAATAATTATACCTCGCCTTGGAGTCACAAGGTTGCCAGTTCAAATTTCAGCTCAGAGGCTTGAACACAAAATCTAAGTTGACCTTCCAGTGTGCTGCTGAGGGAGTGCCTCTCTGTCAGAGGCGCAGTCTTTAAGATGAGGTACTGAACCAAAGCCCTGTCAGCCTAGATGGCATATAAGGCTCCCAGGCACCATTTTGAAGAGGAGAAACCAAGTCAGTGGGCAGTATTAAATGAAGTCAACTGGGGTTTCCTCCAGCAGCTGGGGAGTCAGTAAGAGTCACACATTTACCTTCTGTGGGGATCGCAAGCTATATTGAGTAACCAGCATTGGGCGACTAAGTTTTCAGAGGGACTCTATCCCTGGGATCAAGAACATCGAGATTGGAAATCGGCCCACCCATGCCCAAGAAATGTCAGCCCTTCCGAGGTTTGCTCCACACCCACACCAGATCCCAGCTCCCAGCCCTGCCGAGTTTTCACCATCCCTCCAGACTTCCCCCTCACTGAGGAAGAACGATCAGTCCTCAGCAAAGGACTCCCCTTCATCCCCCTCCATCAACGCATCAATGAATTTAATACACACCGTGATGTCGAACACTTCTTCGGCCGCCTCCGCCTCCGAGCTAACTTTCACAATCAGGACTCTTGCCCACCTTCCGAGGACCCCTTCACTCGCCTCCAACACACTCCATCCACCTGGACACCCCATGCTGTCCTATTACCCGCCCTCAACCTCTTCATTTCCAACTGCCGCCGGGACATTAACTGCCTTAACCTGTCTACCCCCCTTCCACACTCCAACCTCTCACCCTCACAATGTGCTGCTCTCCACTTCCTCTGCTGCAATCCTGACCTCACAGGATTAAGCCAGCAGATAAAGGGGGCGCAGTGGTAGTCTGGCGCACTGACCTTTAAACTGCTGAAGCCAGATGCCAACTCGAGGACACCTCCTCCTACCGCCCCTTCGACCATGACTCCACCCCCATCATCTAACTATCATCTCCCAGACCATACAGAACCTCATCACCTCAGGAGATCTCCCACCCACAGCTTCCAACCTCATAGTTCGGGAACCCCGCACTGCCCGGTTCTACTTCCTTCCCAAGATCCACAAGCCTGACCACCCTGGCCGACCCATTGTCTCAGCATGCTCCTGCCCCACCGAACTCATCTCTACCTACCTCGACACTGTCCTATACCCCTAGTCCAGGAACTCTCCACATATGTTCGAGACACCAGCCACGCCCTCCACCTCCTCCAAGACTTCCGTTTCCCCGGCCCCCAACGCCTCATCTTCACCATGGATATCCAATCCCTCTACACCTCCATCCGCCATGACCAGGGCCTCCAAGCCCTCCGTTTCTTCCTCTCCCGACATCCCCAACAATACCCTTTCACCGACACTCTCATTCGTTTGGCCGAACTGGTCCTCACTCTTAACAATTTCTCCTTCGAATCCTCCCACTTCCTCCAGACCAAAGGGGTAGCCATGGCACCCGTATGGGCCCCAGCTATGCCTGTCTCTTTGTTGGCTACATAGAACAGCCGATCTTCCGTAATTACACAGGCACCACTCCCCACCTCTTTCCTCCCCTACATTGATGACTGCATTGGCGCCAGTTCGTGCTCCCATGAGGAGGTTGAGCAATTCATCAACTTCACCAACACATTCCACCCTGACCTTAAATTTGCCTGGACCATCTCTGACACCTCCCTCCCCTTCCTGAACCTTTCCATCTCCATTAATGACGACCAACTTGACACTGACATTTTTTTCAAGCCTACTGACTCACACAGCTACCTGGATTACACCTCTTCCCACCCTACCTCCTGCAAAAATGCCATCCTGTATTCTCAATTCCTCCGTCTCTGCCGTATCTGCTCCCAGGAGGACCAGTTCCACCACAGAACACATCAGATGGCCTCCTTTAGAGACCGCAATTTCCCTTCCCATGTGGTTAAAGATGCCCTCCAATACATCTCATCCACATCTCGCACCTCCGCCCTCACACCCCACCCCTCCAACCAAAATAAGGACAGAACCCCCCGATGCTCACCTCCTATCCTACCAATCTTCGCATAAACCAAATCATCCGCTTACATTTCCGCCACCTCCAAACGGATCCCACCATCAGGGATATATTTCCCTCCCCACCCCTTTCCGCCTTTTGCAAAGACCATTCCCTCTGTGACTACCTGGTCAGGTCCACGTCCCCAACAACCCACCCTCCCGTCCTGGCACCTTCCCCTGGCACCGCAGGAATTGCAAAACCTGCGCCCACACCTCCTCCCTCGCCTCCATCCAAGGCCCCAAAGGAGCCTTCCACATCCATCAA
>NC_057745.1:24041585-24129066 GCF_004010195.1 Chiloscyllium plagiosum | reverse complement strand
CTATCAATCTGGGCCACCCTCCTCTCCGACTATCACTTTCAACCCCACCTTCATCTACCTATTGTACTCTTTGCTACCTTCCCCCACCCTCCTCCCTGACCTATCACCTTCATCCCCACCCCCACTCACCTATTGTACTCTATGCTACTTTCTTCCCACTCCCACCATCCTCTCATTTAACTCTCCACCCTTCAGAGATAAGGAATACTCTGCCTGTATTCCTGATGAAGGGCTTTTGCCCGAAATGTCGATTTTTCTGCTCCTCGGATGATGCCTGAACTGCTGTGCTTTTCCAGCACCACTAATCCAGAACGAGGTTTGCAACTGTTCATTGCACACTGCAGAAGTGGGAGTTCAGTGGACGCTACTTGCAATGCAGCTGAGAGAGAGGCCTGCAGTTGTGAGGGACACAAGGCCAAAGGTGAGTGATGGTGGAATGAGGATTGGAGAATGAGTGTTAGTGGGAGCGGGAGGGAGGGAGGGAGGGGAAATGGCAGCAATGGCAAGGATTGGTTTTAGTAGACTCTTCCTTTTCAATCCCTCATTAGGCATTGAGTGAGGGACCACACTATTGCTCGAGGGAGCCAGAAAATAAAACTAGCCTAGGCTTCCCATGTGGTGATAGCCAAGCCTACCATTGGGTGTGTGTTAAGTGTACTGGGTTGAGGCTTTTAATTGAGCATTAATTGCCTGTTTAAAGACCTCAATCATATAGGGGAGGTGATGGCCTAATGGTTTTATCACTGGATATTAATCCAGAGAGCTATGTGATCTTCTGGGGATCCTGGTTTGCATCCTGCCACAGCAGATAGTGGAATTCAAATTACATAAAAATCTGGGATTAGGAATCTAATGATGACCACAAATCCATTGGTGATAGTCGGAAAAAAAAAGATCTGGTTCACTAATGAGGGAAGTAATCTGCCCTCCTAGTCTGGCCTACATGTGACTCCAGACCCACAGCAATATGGTTGACTCTTAACTTCCCTCTGGGCAATTAGGGATCGGCAATAAATTCTGCCCTAGCCAGTGACATCCTCATCCTGTGAATGAATGAAACAAATGGTGACACAGTGGGAAAGCCATTCATCAGGCTCCCTGTCCCGTACTTAGCTGAGGCAGTACCAGGAAAATGCTGGGGTTCTGACCCTCTACCCTCTTGCTTGACTACATCCCCTGCTTCTCCAACTCCAAACGCAGCTTGCGGTCAGGAATTAAATTCTGCTGATTCTCAATTTTTTTTCTAACAGAACATCTAGTCACGTTAAAACTTTTATTTGTGGGACCTTGTTGTGTAATTATTGCCTTTCCCACTTTACAACATTGACCAACACTGGCTAAAAAGCACTTTGGCATGTCCTGAGGTCATGAAAGGCATATATAAATGCAATTTCCTTTTCCAACAGATAAGAGTTCAATTTCTAAACTGCATCGAAGAGAGATGAACTGAGAAATGTTTTCATCAAATGAATCAGTATAAGTAAAGAATATTTACAAGAGTAATAGTGTATAGTATTATCAGTATGTGATGCTTATTGATCCAAAAATAAATTAAATGAAAGAAAAATGATCGGTGACTAATATTTAAATGCACAGCTTCAAAACAAATTAGAAAGCATTATTTGAACCATTGAAGTTAATTATTTTACCATGCTGCTCATTAAAATCTGTTTTTAATCGTTATCTGATGATAAAACTGGGCCAGAGCACTTAAATGAGTGATCAGTGTGCCAGGATCCTGTTTGTCCCTTGTTAAATGTATATGACCAGTATTTACGGTGTATCCTTTTTGCAAATTTATTGTCTATGGTTGAGGATTTATGCCAAGAACATAAACAAATCCACCCATCAGCTATGGAGGCCTTTTGACCAAGCAGGTCTCCCAGAGGGTTAGGAAACAGACAAAACTATTTTAAATATGACAGAACTTTCTTCCTAAATTGACTGAAAACAACAAAAAATGGAGATCTCGCAGGTCAGTCATCACCCATGGAGAGCGAGCAAGCTAAATTGATCAGAGCAAAGAGTCATCTCGACTTGAAACATTAGCTTGCTATCCCTCTCCATGGATGACAATAGACAATATAGACAATAGACAACAGGTGCAGGAGTAGGCCATTCTGCCCTTCGAGCCAGCACCACCATTCATTATGATCATGGCTGATTATCCTCAATCAGTATCCTGTTCCTGCCTTATCTCCATAACCCTTGACTCCACTACCCTTAAGAGCTCTATCCAACTCTTTCTTGAAAGATGCTGCTAGACCCACTCTCATGTCCAACATTTGTTCTTTACAGTACATATTCCAGTATCTGCAGTAATTTATTCTGACATTGTGTTGCTTCTGAATTTCTTCTCTTAACTTTATCCTTTATTCATTCATGGGATTACAGTGTCACTGCCTAGGCAGCGCATCCCTAACTGTCCAGTTAAGAGTCAACCACATTGCTGTGGGTCTGCAGTCACATGGAGGCCAGACCAGGAAAGGACGGCAGTTTCCTTCCCTAAAGGACACTAGTGAATCAGATGGGTTTTCCTCAACAATCAACAATGGATTCATGGTCATCATTAGACTCCTAATTCCAGATTCTTTTAAATTCCACCATCTGCATGGCAGGCAGGATTTGAACACAGTTCCCCAGAGCATTAGGTAAATTTCTGGATTAATAATCTGGCCATAATATCAGTAGTCCATTGCCTCCTCATTTAAGACTCCATTCCAAGCCTCTTTCTTGCTCTCTCACTCTCTGAAGTACAAATATCTACCACAGCTTCACTTCAAGAATGTTAGTGTTGCTTCAACACACACTTGAAACCAGGTAGCTGGAAGCGAGCTAGGACCTCAGTGGCACTGTAGTGCAAAGGGTTAAAGTGAATATATAAATAAGTTAGCCTACATTATCACTGGGCAATGAAGTTGAAGAGTAGTATCGTGGTTAAGGGGTAGGCTTAACCTGTACTCAGTTTAAAGATTAGTGGTGCTGGAAGAGCACAGCAGTTCAGGCAGCATCCGAGGAGCAGTAAAATCAACGTTTCGGGCAAAAGCCCTGTATTCCTAATGAAGGGCTTTTGCCCCGAAACGTCGATTTTACTGCTCGTCGGATGTTGCCTGAACTGCTGTGCTCTTCCAGCACCACTAATCCAGAATCTAGTTTCCAGCATCGGCAGTCATTGTTTTTACCTGTACTCAGTTTGTGTCTATCATGATTAAATAAAAGGCAATGTTGGCCAACAATCAAGACTCCTGAAAACGTTATCAAGCCCATTTGTGGTGCAATCAAAGTGGAATCACAGAGTTATTATCTGGGAAAACTGCCAATACCTGTCATGCCTCCACAGACACTTCAACTTTCTGTCAGATCAAATTTCAGGCCTCTCTCTTTGCTGACAATGTGGAATTGCCAAACCTTCAGGATCATCCTGGAGTCAACAGAAATTGAAGATTAACTTCCTTCAGCCATACTTGGGCTGTCATGGAGCTGAAGACAGGAATGGATACAATGGTCAGATTCTCTTTGTGAATGTACAATGCGTTGGTGGTTGGACTTACATTCGGTTTTCATTGCATGAAGCTTTAAATTCCCTGAGTTAACATATTCCATCTGGAATTAGTTTGCCAGTGGCAGTAACTGGACCTTGCATCTTTGGATGGAAATTCCTGCAACTGATTCTATTTTCATCATTTGAATATCTGATACCTTCACTATGCTCCAAATTACTGAAAAAGGCACCAAAAAGTCAAAAATGTTAATTTTCTGAAAATTAATAATATTAATAACAGAGGGAGCACAGGCTGCCTGACATTCAAACATTAAGGCTGTAGGGTAATTAGTTTATTGAGCGGAAAGAGTTAGGCATAAGTTGGGATCTCTTCCAGGGCAGGAGGAATCAATACAAAAGCTCAGATTGCCCAGAGGGGCACCAATATCCTGGAAGAAGATTTACTCATGTCACTTGTGAGGGTTTAAACTAAAGTGGCGGGATCAGCACGTGGAACGATTATGGAGAAGATAGAGATTAAGTCAGTATGTTTAATAAGAAGAACAGGCACTTTAATGATGAAGGCGGAACTGGCAGTCTGACATGTATTTGTTTTAATGCATGGAGCATCTTAATGCTTAGATCCTGGATTAGTACATGGAACTACGATGCTGTAGACGTTACAGAAACTTGGTTGAGAAGGGCAGGACTGGCAGCTCATTGTTCCGGGGATTTTATGGCTCAGGTCTGATAGAGATGGATGTAAAAGTGGTGGGGAGTTGCAGAACTGATTAAGGAGGATGTGCTAACAGAAGTTATCTGGAAGGCTCATCCAGCGAGTCCATATAGGTAGAACTAAGGAATAAGAACAGTGTAATCATTATAATAGGGTTAAACATGAAGCCTCCCAATAGCTATCAGGAGAAAGGAGGGTTTCTTGAAACAATGGTAGCCATGATTTGGAGATGCCGGTGTTGGACTGGGGTGTACAAAGTTAAAAATCACACAATACCAGGGTTTGGAGTGCTGCTCCTTCAGCAGGAGCACCTGATGAAGGAGCAGTGCTTCGAAAGTTAGTGCTTCCAAATAAACCTGTTGGACTATAACCTGGTGTTGTGTGATTTTTAACTTCTTGAAACAATGTTGATAGTCAATCTAGGAAAGGGGTATAATCAACCCTGCTTTGGAAATGAGCCTGGCCAGGTGGTGTAAGTATCAGGAGAGGACCATTTTTAGAAGAGTGATCATAATTTCATAAGCTTTAACATAGTTATGGATAAGGATATAGATGGTTGTTGGGGGAAATTCAATAGCAGAATGGGGAAGGCTGGTTGAGGGTAAATCCACATCTGGCATGTGGGAGTCTTTAAAAGGCCAATTGATCAAAATTCAGATCAACACGTTCCTCTATGGATGAAATGTAAGGATGGCAAGATTTGGGAACCCGGGATGAGAAGGGATACTGAAAAATCAGTCCGAAAGAAAAAGCAACCATATGTAAGGTTTAGGAAACTGAAAGCAGCCAAGAACCTTGAGGAATATCATGGAAGCAGGAAAGGATTTTAACAATGAACTAGGAAGGTTGAAAGGAGCAATGAAAATGTCCTTGGCAAGATCAGTGTTTGGAAAGTTATTGGAGAAGAGTCTTAGGGACAGGATTTACACACTTTGGGAACAAAAATGATTTTTTAGGGATAGTCAGCATGGCTTTATGCAGGGAAGGTCTTGTCTCACAAACTTGATTGATTTTTTTATGGGGCCGTTGCATACAGGAAAGCCTTCAAATGTTTCCAAACATTAACCTTTATTTGTCAACAGCCAAAGTGAACAAAAGTCAACCAAACAGAAGCTTCATTGCCTCTTGGTTCAGAAATGAACTGCTTGCATGCTGAACACCAAGAATTTTACTGTCTATAAATGATTACCACAACCAACTCTCTCTCTTCTAGACCCAGGTGTCAATTTAGTCCTGTCTGGTTTGTAGTGCCAGATGCTCAATGTTCTTATCCTCTTCCTCAGGAGACTGCACCAAGTCTTCAGCTCATCAGCCTCCATCAAATCCCCTCCTTGCCAGTTTCAGTTGTGCAGAGAATTGAACACAGGAATTATGTGATACAATCAGTCCAGAACGTACAGCAAAGTCTTCCAAACTGCAGTGAAGCCCCGTTGTCAGCAAACCCCCTGATGAAGAATGCACAGCAGGAATATTAGAGTTCTCAAAGATATAAGAATTTGGCATATCCTGACTACTGAGCACAAATTTCTAATAAGTAACGATGATCACAATTACTTGCACATTGATGGGGTGGAAGCTTTATTGACTGATGAAGTCAGCACCCTTATGATATGAACCTCTCAACATGACCTGTATATCATTTATAGTGCCCTGTATCTGGGGGAACCAGTTATTGCCAAAGCCTACAGACAGGCAATGAGATAAAGTGTTGTGATCTGATGCAAAAGTCATTGGTAACAGCTTTGATATATTTGTAGCTGGATGATTGTGAAATCTCACATCGGCCCCCAATAGCTCCTTGGAAGGATCTAGTTGCATAAAAGCTCATTGACACTGTCACGCTGATGGCTAGTGGGATAAAAAGACCACCCACCACTTCAGGTCTCAGGTATTGTCCCAGCATTGGCACTTGGCAGTGTCCCAGTACATCCTTAGTCTGCAGTGACATTCTGCCTCATTCATCTGAAGGGAAGAACATCAGGAGAAATAACCTCAAGCTTTCCTGTATTTCCCACATATCTTCATGTGGAGGCTATTCAGTATCTGCGAAAGATTGCTTCTGGTTCTAGGCTTGGTGCAGCATCTGTTCCTGCTGCATTTTTCTTCAGCAGCTGTGAGGAGAACACCTGCTCAGTCTGGAGTTACCAGTCACACTTGCATTGAACCTGTTTGGGGGAACAGAAGAAAGAGAACAGGTGTTTTGTAATGCAAGCAGCCACCTTTCACTTCCCTCACAAATGAAGGCTCCATTCAGTGGGAAATGGAGCATTCCGCCAAGGAGTGCCATGAAATAACTCAACACGGAACATTGACATCAGAGCCCATCCGTCATATTGCATCAATACAGTCGGAATTCTTTCAAGGTCTCCTGGAATGACTTCTGCTTCACAGAGGTGCCTATCTTCAATCTGCAAGGATCAATGACATGGTAAAGATTGCTTCTTATTAACATTTGCACCCCACACAGTAATACGCTGCATGCATTTTACACAAATTATTCTGATGTTTCACAAGATTTCAACCTCCAACTCTGCTAGTGCATGGTTGATGCAATTGTCCCTTGACATCTGCCCATCACTGAGGAGACAAGACATCATGTTGGCCCAGGAAACATCACCTATGCTGGGCATGGTTGCAGTCATCGTCCATATAGAGCCTTTTGGAATCGAGAGATCATGAAGGATAATACAGATTGCATTAAGCATTGTAAATCCCAAACTCCGTCTGGTTTTCAGATTTCCCTCTAAAACCTCCATGCCCATTTCCACCTGGCAATCCTGGTCAGTCCCTCACTACTGATCCCATCCATGTTCCCACCTGCTCCCTGGAGTACGACTCCAACTCTCATTCCCAACCCTGAGCCCTGTCAGTCTGGTCCAGTCCTGCCCATCATCACCACACTCATTTCCCCTGTCAGGGATACAGTGGTGGTGACAGCCTAGAATCTCCACCCACTCCCCCCACCCTCACAGCATGTCCTCCCTGTGTTACTGGCTCCCTCGTTATATGTCACATTTCACCCCTCCACTGTTCTTCATAGAATCAAAGAGATATCCCAACCCAATCTAGTCCCACCTGCCAGCACCCAGCCCATATCCCTCCAAACCCTTCCTATTCATATATCCATCAAAATGTCTCTTAAATGTTGCAATTGTACCAGCCTTCACCACATGCTCTGGCAGCTCATTCCAAACATGGACCACCCTCTGCATGAAAAAGTTGATCCTTAGGTCTCTTTCATATCTTTCCCCTCTCACACTAAATCTATGCCCTCTAGTTCTGTACTCCCCGATCCCAGGGAAAAGACTTTGTCTATTTATCCTATCCATGCCCCTCATAATTTTGTAAACCTCTATAAGATCACCCTTCAGCCTCCGACGCTCCAGGGAAAACAGCTCCAGCCTGTTCAGCCTCTCCGTCCTTGTCCCCCCATTATCTCAGGGTGCTGCTTCTAATCCCCAGTGTTGAGTCCCATCCCCATTTCCCTGTCACAACAGCATTTCCTGATAAACCCCCTCTTAATGTTCATTCTGCTGAGCTCCCAGGACTGACTGAGGTCCACACCCTTGATCAACTTGCACATCCCCAACTCACAACTGACCAGAACTCTGACTACTCTCCATTCAGATCCCTGACTGATGATCCATCAATGCTCCAACTAGTTAGCTGGACCTACTGGACTGATTGTACCCTGGTCCCAGACTGTAGTGAGACAGAGTCCCTGACCTAGGCTGTGCAAGCAGACTATTGACTGTTACCAAGCCTCTGGACTCTAAGTTGATACTTCACTTGACTGACTGGACCAGGACTCCTAACTGATGACAGCCCAGCTGCCTTGACTTGAGTAAGCGCTACTCCCTTTCAACTTTGAGACATGGTTATTTGGTTGACACACATGTTCACCATGTACGCTTCTGTGGCACCTTGTACATATGAAATTGACACAGCACAGTGACATAGCACATAACACAGTGACAAATTGACATAGCATCATGTTCACACCCTTGATTGATTGATTACTGCTGGCAACCCATACAAACTGCCTAGCTTCATGTTTGAATTAAACAGCAAGACAAGACAGAGATACTGGCAACCTTTAATGTCACAATGAGGAGGTAAAGTACAAAAGGGTCAAGGGAAAACTAAGTCAGGATGTGAAGGTCATCCAAGGCAGCAGAAGGTGTACATGTGCATTGAGGGCCAATGAGCAGCCCTGAGTTGCAGACCGGTCCAGTCTATGAGCTGCATGCCAGTCCATGTGCACAATGTGTGCCATGTGTAGCCCAGTGTCCACACAGCAGCATGGTCATGAGAGGTGCTGGTACACTCCACATTGCAACACCAAAATGCTGCAGTATACCCGAGGTGGACTGGAGATGTGGCATGATGACATGGTGAGGCTGGTACATGTTAGGTGCAAATGTCATGGACATAGGACATGTGCAGATGCTGTGCATGGACCATGCACTAAGATGTTGTCGCTGAGTGTCCAGGGTGCAGATTGTGGAGGAGTATGTGATGAGCTGGAGTCGCTAGGTACCTGCTGAGAATTTAATGAGAGGAATCAGACAGGAATTCTCGGCATTTAGGTTCTATCCGATGTGTGGATATTAATGACCAGACATTGGATAATAATGAAGGTTATAATGAGCAATCATCCACGGTAATGGATCTTGTGCTTCTCACTAGCAAGAGTCTCATCTTGTTTTAAAGGACTTGATTAAATAAGTAGACCTTTTTGACTGCTAACTTGAGAAGGACCTCACTTGAGACCACACCAGAATCTTCCAAGTATCTCACCAATGGGAAGATTCTGTTGTTCATGTCAATAGAAAAGGAAATCAAGCTGTGATGTGAACTGCTGATTTTTAAATATCAAAGTTCTATTTTACTCTCACTATGTCTCTTCACAATTGCTTCTTCATGTAAGTTTCTCCTTTATGGATCTCTCAGTCTCTTTCACTTTGCAGACCTGCCAAACCACAATTTGGTAAATAGTGCAACACGTGGATAATATAAAATATGAATTAACAGCTGACTTTATATCTATTTTCATGGATACAATCAGTAGTGATTAAAATGGGCTCCTGGTTCACGAAGCAGACTAGAAGCAGGAGTAGGCTATTCAGCCATTTGATCCTGCTCTGCCATTTAATAAGATAATGATTTGGCAGCAAACCATCGAAAAAATATTCAAGGACTCTGCTTCCACCACATTACAGGAAGAGTTCCAAAGACTCAACTTTCTGAGAGGAACATTATTGCCTAATCTTATGGCTTTAAATGGGTGACCCCTATCACAGGTTGCACTATTGCATGTTCAAAAATCTGCCCCAACATATAATCCTCCTCTCTTTTCCTCTGATTGTCTCACTTTTTCTTTCTCTCATCTTATTCTCAAAGTTTAAGGCTGAGGATTTAGATTCGCTGAGAACCAAACGAACCAGTCCTTCCCCGAGAATAGTTGCTGGCCGATGTTTTATTTAGTTCTGTGCACAAATTGACCCGACTCTGTGTCCAGGCAGCAGAGAAAATGACTATTTATTTCAACTCCAGGCCAGGAGGAGAGAGTGGAGAATATGGTATTGCCTCCAAATGCCAGACAGGGTTGGAGTAACAGAAAGAGCAAAGGTTAAAAATAAGATGTGTCTTGAACCAGGAGAGAGAGGGGGGGAGCAGGGGCTGAGGTAATTTCTGTGTGTTATGAGCAGGCTGTAATCAAAGTTCTGAATGTGTTGTGGTGCACGTTCTTCATTTCTTTACAGAAGCTTAAGCCAGGTTTCTTAGTAACAGTTAAATTACATTTAGTGTTGTACTTTTCCCCCTAGAAGTAGACTTTATTCATGAAATTTACAAAAGAACATTGCTAAAAATGTCAACTTACAATAAAATGCTGTCCTATACTATATTTTCCACTTGATAGTTTTATTATTTACAAAATACAGTCCATGACAAGTGGCAGAAACACTTCAGTTTGGAAATTAAAGGCCATGTGCTTTGTTCCATTCTGAGGTGCCTGAGTACAGTTTCATCAGCTCCCCAAGCTTTAGTGCATCCCTCAGCACATCAGCCCAAGCCTTGGAATGTGTCAGTCTGCAACACTCAGTCAAGGAAAACTTCTTGAACTGGAAAGCCAGCCTCTTCCAGGTACACTAAAGAAACTCTTGTATCAGATTGATAGTCCATCAGGCAGAGCTGATTTTTGATGTGTTGTACATCCCTGCAGAGCCCAGATCCCTGCATCTCGGAGCTACTCGAGATGAACCTTGGCAAAAAGCATTGTGTCTCTCTTCGCAAAAGCATATTCCATAAGGGTGTGGTCAACAACAACCTCATCTTTCTTTTTATTTTTTCAAAAAGTATAATTTATTTACAAATTAAGTATGAGAAATTAAACTAGTACAAAACAGTACAGAACAGAACTTGGGGCTACGATGTTGTGGCCATAACGGAGACATGGGTTTCACAGGGGCAGGGATGGTTGCTTGATGCTCCAGGGTTAAGAACATTTAAAAAGAACAGGGAGGGTGGAAAAAGAGGAGGGGATGGAGAATTGCTAATCAGAGAGTGCATCACAGCTACAAAAACGAAGGTTGTTGAGGAAGGTTTGTCTACTGAGTCAGTATGGGTGGAAGTTAGGAACAGCAAGGGAACAGCCACCGCATTGGGGGTTTACTACAGACCACCTAATAGCAGTAGAGAGTTTGAAGATCTCATAGGGGGGCAGATTCTGGAAAAATGCAAAAGTAGCAGAGTTGTTGTTATGGGTGATTTCAACTTTCCCAATATCAATTGGAACCTCCTAAGGGCAGATGGTTTGGATGGAGCCGTTTTTGTCAGGTGTGTTAAGGAGGGTTTCCTTACTCAGTATGTAGACACACCGATGAAGGGAGAGGCCATTTTGGATTTGGTGCTCGGCAACGAGCCAGGACAGGTGCCATATCTCGCAGTGGGAGAGCATTTTGGTGAATGTGATCACAACTGCCTCACATTTAGCATAGCCTTAGAGAGTGAAAGGTACAGTTACTGAGGGAAGATATTTAATTGGGGTTAAAGGAAATTATGACGCTATCAGGCAGGAGTTGGGAAGTACAGACTGGGAGCAATTGTTCCACAGAAAGGGCACAGCAGACATGTAGAGACTACTTAAGGACCAATTGTTGTGAGTGATACACAAATTTGTTCCTCTGTGACAGGTAAGAAGTGGTAAGATTAAGGAACCTTGGATGATGAGAACAGAGGAGTTTCTCGTCAAAAGGAAGAAGGCAGCTAACGTAAGGTGGAGGAAGCAAGGATCTAGCCCAGCTTTAGAGGATTACAGGCTTGCTAGAAAGGAGCTGAGAAATGGAAAAGGGACACGAGAAGGTTTAGGGAGAACCCAAAGGCGTTTTACTCATACATGAAGAATAAGGGAATGATCAGGGAGAGGCTGGGGCCAATCAGGGATAGCGGAGGGAACTTACGTGTGGAGTCTGAGCAGATAGGGGAAGCCCTAAATGAGTTTTTGACTTCAGTTTTCACCAAGGAAAGGGAACTTGTTGTAAATGAAAACTTAGAGGAGCTGGGATATAGTCTTGACCAGATCAAGACGATGTGCTTGAAATTTTGGAAAACATTAAGTTTGCTAAGTCCCCAGGGCCAGACCAGATTTATCCTAGGCTGCTCTGGGAAGCGAGAAAGGAGGTTGCTAAGCCGCTGGCGAGGATATTTGCCTCCTCACTCTCCATGGGAGTCGTACCGGAGGATTGGAAGGAGACGAATGTTGTTCCACTTTTCAAGAAGGGTAATAGGGAAATCCCTGGCAATTACAGACCAGTCAGTCTCACATCTGTGGTCAGCAAAGTTGTAGAAAGAATTCTGAGGGATAGGATTTATGACTATTTGGCAAAGCATAGTGTGATTAAAGGCAGTTAGCATGGCTTTGTGAGGGGCAGGTCATGCCTCACAAATCTTACTGAGTTCTTTGAGGAGATGACAAGACAGGTTGACGATAGTCGAGCAGTGGATGTGGTGTATATGGATTTCAGCAAGGCATTTGATAGGGTTCCCCATGGTAGGCTCATTCATAAAGTCAGGAAGTATGGGATACAGGGAGATTTGGCTATCTGGATTCAGAATTGGCTGGCTGACAGAAGGCAGAGAGTGGTTGTAGATGGAAAGTATTTTGCATGGAAGACAGTGTTGCGTGGGGTCCCGCACGGCTCTGTTCTTGGGCCTCTGCTCTTTGTAGTTTTTATAAATGACTTGGATAAGGAGGTTGAAGGGTGGATTTGTAAATTTGCAGATGACACAAACGTTGGAGGTGTTGTCGATAGTATAGAGGGCTACTGCAGGCTGCAGCGCGACATAGACAGGATGCAGAGCTGGGCTGAGAAATGGCAGATGGAGTTCAACCTGGATAAATGCGAAGTGATGCATTTTGGAAGGTTGAACTTGAATGCTGAATATAGGATTAAAGACAGGATTCTTGGCAGTGTGAAGGAACAGAGGGATCTGGGTGTACAAGTACATAGATCCCTCAAAGTTGCCACTCAAGTGGATAGGGTTGTTCAGAAAGCATATGGTGTTTTGGCTTTCATTAACAGGGGGATCGAGTTTAAGAGCCGCGAGATTTTGCTGCAGCCCTACAAGTCCCTGGTGAGACCACACTTGGAATATTGTGTCCAGTTCTGTTCGCCCTATTATAGGAAAGATACAGAGGCTTTGAAGAGGGTGCAAAGAAGGTTTACCCGGATGCTGCCTGGACTGGAGGGCTTGCCTTATGAAGAGAGGTTGAATAAGCTCAGACTTTTCCTTCTAGAGAAAAAGAGAAAGAGAGGAGACCTGATCGAGGTGTACAAAATAATGAGAGGAATGGATAGAGTCAATAGCCAGAGACTTTTCCCCAGGGCAGGATTGACTGGTACAAGACGTCATAGTTTGAAGATATTAGGAAGAAGGTATAAAGGAGACATCTGAGGTAGGCTCTTTACATGGAACGCGTTGCCAGCTGTGGTGGTGGAAGCAGAGTCATTGGGGACATTTAAGCGACTGCTGGACATGCACATGGATAGCAGTGAGGTGAAGGGTGCATAGGTAATGTAATATTTTACACTAGGATTAAGTCTCGGCACAACATCGTGGGCCTAAGGGCCTGTTCTGTGCTGTAATTTTCTATGTTCTATGTTCTAACAGAAAATACAGTGGGATTTTGACATTCCTCATTAGAACTTCAATCCAGTTGCAACAAAAAGTCACTTTCTCAACATGAAAGGAAACTATTTACATTCCCATTCAGGCTATGAGGGCATCTCGAAACATAACAGAACTTCATTATATTTTGGCAGAAAGGTCTTAGACAGTGACCTTCTCCACTGAACTTTGGAAGCAACTGCCCCAAACTTTAGTGTGTCCCTCAGCACGTAGTCCTGGACCTTGGAAAGTGTTGTTACACTGTACAAGATAGTGAGCTACAGTGCATCATGCTCCAAGCAATACACGATTCAAGCGCACCAGCAGTACACTAACACATGACGATTGATGTCACAGTGACTTCAAAGCTTACTTCAGAGGCTCATTTACATTTTAATTAAATCCTATCATCATACAAAAATGGTTCTCAATGTATTATTTTAAAAAGTAAATAAAAGGATAATATTTCAAGTTGAAATGAAAATTTGTTATGTAAAGAACTCTGTACAGATTATTGCTCTCTCCAGATACTAATTATCTTCTGTCACAGCTTCTGATTCTATTTCTTTCCAACGCATTGACAGGAATGCTGGAGTGAATCTTTGAGGGTTAGTAGCATTGGTAAATTAACTTAATGATGGCCGAAAGTATGCCAGTAATCAGTTGAATCCTCTTTAACACACTGGATCATGTGAAGTCGCACCAGCCATTCCAAAACCAAATCGAAAAGCTTTTCCCTCCCAATTTGATCACTCTCACATTTCACTGATTCAGCCCTCAGTGCTAGCAGGTACATATAACTAATTTAATCACAACTGCGTGCTTCCTGATAGCATCAGCAGGGCACACAGCACTCCTCTGTCAATCTTTCATTTAATGAGTAAAGACACGTTTAGTATAAATAAACCGTAATTGTAAAAGTAGTTGAACTGAAAGAGAACAAAAGGCACAGAGTGAGTTGGCGTAAGCACCATTCGAGGTGTTCATAAAAAACACACTCAGCAAATGTCTTGAGGCAAAAGATTTTAAAAATTTGATTTAAAATTGCAGTAACCCCTCTTCGTGCTGGAGACAGACCAAATCTCCATTGATACATGCCAATTCTTTTTGGCCCCAGTTTTAATGAGAAGGTGAGAAAGACAGGAGTCATAGGGGCTCGGTCAGTCTTCACAGGATTGGGCTTCTCAATCACAATATTTTAACACTTTACCTACCTGACTCTATCGCCTGCTGGCTGGGATTAAAATCAAACCTTTATGCTTGTCATGGTCTTTAAACAGATTTATGTCATTTTTCTTGAATCCCCTGTAACTCTGTTACTCTGGACTTGAACTATAGATGCTGCTCTTTTCCAGTAACTGCAACTACAGAGGACGGAGTGTATGTTAAGAAAAAAAAGCAGCAATCAATACTATGGTTCAATCCTAACTGCACTCAGAAATGGTCGTGCAGACGACTCAGTTCATGTTCAATTAGGGATGGGCAACATTGCCAGCAATGCTCACATCACATGAATGAATAATAAAACAGCAAACTCCTCTCTGTAAGTGTCAACACAAACAGATAATATCATTATTTTGGTGTAAAAATTCAATATGGGAAGTCACAGTATTTTTGTTTTGATCAGGTGAGTAGAGTGGTGGGGATGATTTTGAATTCTGCTGTTGAGTAAAATGAAGAGGATTGAAAGACCCGCCCAGTTCTCGGTTTTCCACCTCTTTTCTTCAGCAGAGTGGGGAAAGAGGAAATGTGGTTTATCCAATATTGCCCATTTTGCAACATCACTTAAAGTTAAAATTGCTCCCTGAGTCTCTGAGTGCTCTTGAGTAAATGGTGCGAGGTATAAATTCCACTCTCTCACACTCTGGAGCACAATCTGTGTGGATACCATGGATGTTATGAATATACCCAAGAAAAGCCTTACAGTAGGGGTAGGGTTGACTTGATAGAGGTGCACAAGATGTTTAGGGGTTTAGATGAGAACCTTTTTTCACGTATGCAGTCAGCTATTACGAGGGGGCATAGCTTTAAATTAAGGGGTGGTAGGTATAGGACAGATGTTAGGGGTAGATTCTTTACTCAGCGAGTCGTGAATTCATGGAATGCCCTGCCAGTAGCAGTGGTGGACTCTCCCTCTTTATGGGCATTTAAATGGGCATTGGATAGGCATATGGAGGATAGTGGGCTAGTGTAGGTTAGGTGGGCTTGGATGGGGGCAACATCGAGGGCCAAAGGGCCTGTACTGCGCTGTATGTTTCTATGTTCTATGTTCTATGCAGTATAGAGCCATCCATACAGCAGGGAAACAGGCCCTTCAGCCCAACTCGTCCATGTCGACCAGGTTTCCGAAACTTAACTAGTTTCATTTGCCTGTTTTTGGCCTTTATCCCTCTTAGCTGAAAATGTGTTGCTGGAAAAGCGCAGCAGGTCAGGCAGCATCCAAGAGGCAGGAGAATTGACGTTTTGGGCATGAGCCCTTCTTCAGGGATGAGGAAAGTGTGTCAAGCAGGCTAAGATAAAAGGTAGGGAGGAGGAACTTGGGGGAGGGACATTGGAAATGCGATAGGTGGAAGGAGGTTAAGGTGAGGGTGATAGGCCAGAGTGGGGGTGGGGGCGGAGAGGTCAGGAAGAAGATTGCAGGTTAGGAAGGTGGTGCTGAGTTCGAGGTTTGGGCCTGAGACAAGGTGGGGGGAGGGGAAATGAGGAAACTGGAGAAATCTGAATTCATCCCTTGTGGTTGGAGGGTTCCTAGGCAGAAGATGAGGCACTCTTCCTCCAACCGTCGTGTTGCTATGGTTTGGTGTTGGAGGAGTCCAAGGACCTGCATGTCCTTGGTGGAGTGGGAGGGGGAGTTGAAGTGTTGAGCCACGGGGTGGTTGGGTTGGTTGGTCCGGGTGTCCCAGAGGTGTTCTCTGAAACGTTCGCAAGTAGGCGGCCTTTCTCCCCAATATAATGGAGGGCACATTGGGTGCAGCGGATGCAGTAAATGATGTGTGTGGAGGTGCAGGTGAATTTGTGGTGGATATGGAAGGATCCCTTGGAGCCTTGGAGGGAAGTAAGGGCGGAGGTGTGCGCGCAAGTTTTGCATTTCTTGCGGTTGCAGGGGAAGGTGCCGGGAGTGGAGGTTGGGTTGGTGGGGGGTGGGGACCTGACGAGGGAGTCACGGAGGGAGTGGGCTTTTCGGAACGCTGATAGGGGAGGGGAGGGAAATATATCCCTGGTGGTGAGGTCCGTTTGGAGGTGGCGGAAATGACGATGGATGATATGATGTGTATGGAGGTTGGTGGGGTGGTAGGTGAGGACCAGTGGGGTTCTGTCCTGGTGGCGATTGGAGGGGCGGGGCTCAAAGGGCTCCACCGCATCTCTTCCACTTCCCGCTCCTGCGCCCTACAGCAGGGCGGCAGGAATTTTATGCATTATTCCAAATGTGGCCTTACCAATGCCTTGAACAACTGTAACATGACATCTCATCTCCTATACTCAATGTCCTGACTGATGAAGGCAAGTATGACACTTTTAAGGAGCTGTGTACCTGCATCCCTAGTTCTCTCTTTTCGACAACCTTCCCCAGGATCCTAGCATTAACTGTGTATGTCCTGTCCTGGTTTATCTTACCAAAATGCAACACCTCACATTTATCTGAATTAAAATCCATCTGCCATTCTTGGTCCACTGGCCCAGTTGATCAAAGTCTCATTGTACTCTTAGATAACCTTCTTCACTGTCCACTATATTGCCAGTTTTGGTGTCATCCACAAACTTACTAACCATGTCTCCTGTATCCTCATCCAAATGATTTATATAAACAATGAACAACAGCGGACCCAACACTAGTCTTTGCGTCACACCACTGGACACAGGGCTCCAGTCTGAACAACAACCCTTTACCACTATCATCTGTCTCTCTATCCATCAAGTGAATTTTGTATCCAATTGGCTAGCTCTCCTTGGATTCCATGTGATCTAACCTTACTAACTAGTCTACCATGCGGAACCTTGTCGAAGGCCTTGCTAAAATCCATGTAGACAACATCTGTCACTCTGCCTTCATGTTGGTTACCTCTTCAAAAAACTCAGTCAAATTTGTGAGACACAACCTCCCATGCACAAACCCATGTTAACTATTCATAATCAGTCCTTGCCTTTCCAAAGGATGCATGTAGGACCTGTCTCTCAGAATCCCCTCCAAAACCTTACTCATTACTGACATTAGGCTCACCAGTGTGTAGCTTCATTGGATTTCCTTGCACCCTTTCTTAAATAATGGCTCAACATTAGCCACCCTCCAGTCCTCTGACACCTCACCCATGACTGCAGATGATACAAATATCTCTGCTAGGTGCCTCGCAATTTCTTCCTTAGCTTTACACAATGTCTTGGGCTACATTTGATTAGGTCCTGAAGATTTATCTGCCTTAATGCAATTTAAGACTTCCAGCACCTCCTCTTCTGTAATGTGGACTCTTTTCAAGACATCACTATTTATTTCACTAGCTTCCACATCTTTCTCCACAATAAATACTGGCATGAAATATTCACTGACAAAATTGTTGTGGGGGGAAATTGTTTAGCCGAGCACTTAAGCACATCCTGCACACTGACTGATGGGATACACTATTATGATCCAGTAACCCTCTAGCCAAAATATAAGGCCTGAATAGGAAGACCCAGTCTTGAACACAGTGTCACTGCCTGTGGAAGGCATGGGCGGGTTCTAAATCAGATATCTGCTGTCAGGTTAAAGTCCAGCTGCCTCAGGTGGAACTGAATTTCACTAGTGGGATATCCAAAACATGACTTGCACACCTTTGATCTGGTAAGAAAAAGTCTAAAGCAGTCAGAAACCTTGTGAGAGGTAACCTACAACTTTTGGAAATGGTTTCAAACATGTTCAGGGTAGAATTTCATGAAATCCATACAGTGCAGAAAGATCCCATCAAGTCCACACGGACTCTCTGAAGAGCATCTCATCCAGACCCTACCTTCATAACCTCACAGTTACCATGGCTAACCCACCTAGTCTACATTTCCCTGGACACTACGGGGCAATTTTAGCACGGTCAATTCACCTAATCTGCACATCTATGGACTGTGGGAAGAAACTAGCTCACCCAGCGGAAACCCACACAGACATGGGGAGAATATGTATATTCCATACAAACAGTCGTCTGAGGGTGGAATCAAACCCGGGTCCCTGGTGTTGTAAGGCAGCATGCTAACCACTGAGCCACCATGTTGCCCATTAGGTTAGATATCCTTGAGGAGAAATAATATGTTTTTTTTTGTCAAGGTAAAGTACCTTGTGGGATTGTTAAAAGTAGGCATGAATGTGTATGAAAAATGCACAAAAGCATTGGACCTATCAATGGAACTGTTTAAGGGAATGGCCACATATAAAGGCATTTGAGACACTTGCCTTATAAATAATTGAAAATCATGTTCAAACAAAATTGATACAGGTTGTCTTCCTGTAACGCTGTAGTTGTGTTCCAGTGAAATCTCGCTTAATAGAAAATCGCTTAATATAAATAACGGGGTCTATGGGAAAAGTGTGGCAGACCAGGAAAAAATATCACTCACAATCGCTCAAAAATCACCAAAAGGATAACACAAAGTACTGATACAGTAAATTTAAAAATATTGTTAAGGCAGGGACAGGGGGTCACCATAGTGCATAAGGTAGACTCTCTCATTCCTGTCAAGGGAGCAATAATACACATTCTCTCCTTACATTCAAAACACTTTATAACATCTAGCTTCTCTTCCAGTGTTAAAGCTTTTCATTTGTATTTTGCTCACAATCTTGTCACTATGCTTCTCCATTTGTTTCAAAAAAATGGATAATCTAGGAGTACTGTACTTTCCATGGGAAGCTGTACCTCTCACAGAAAGTTGCTCTGTTGGTAGCTGACATCGGTGCATGTGCAGAATGAAGCATGCAAAATGATCGCTGCTGGAATTACACTATTATGAAAAAATACCAATCCTTAATTCTTCAGCGACATTGTAAGCAAATTGCACTGCTGGAATGTGGCTTATTTGAGAACTGCCTATACTTGATATTTCACTGTCTGATGACATAAGCCTGAGTGGATACAATAGTCAGCACATATCTGATTTAGATCAGAGTGGTGCTGGAAAAGCACGGCAGGTCGGGCAGCATCCGAGGAGCAGGAAAATCAATGTTTCGGGCAAAAGCCCTTCCTGCCTCTATTCCTGATGAAGGGCTTTTGCCCAAAACAACGATTTTCCTGCTCCTCGGTGCCTGAACTGCTGTGCTTTTCCAGCACCACTCCGATCTAAACTCTGGTTTCCAGCATCTGCAGTCTTCACGTTTGCCTAGTTGTCTGATTTAAACAACCCTCCATAACCATATTGGGATAATCAGTGTAAATTTCAGCTTCAAGTGGTTGCAATCTTTTAAAAGTAGGATTATGAATCCCAATGTTCACTTTTATAAGGGATTAAATGAAGTTAAATGCAATCATTAAATGCAATGACTTTTGATAAAGCAAAATAGCAAAATCCTTAATAGTCAGTTAAGAACTTCATTTAATCTCATGTTTACTTGAATCCTGGGGTCTGCCTATGGTGGATTCTGGGAGAGTTGACTTGATAGGTGTAGAACAACGGGTAATGGATGGGAGAAATTAGATTTGCACTAAGTTGGCAGAGAGGCTAGGAAGGGCTATGTGGAGTGTGCGCAGAAGGATAGGTTGGAATGGAGAGTAATGAGACGTGGAGGTGGGTTTATTGATATAACTTGACATAGAAAATACTAGAGGGCAAGACATGTGTAGGGATAGGAGTTGATATATGTTGTCATGGATTGGACATGGGGAGTGTGCGTTGGGGCTTGAGGACCAGAAGCTGTCTAATGTTTTACTCTTTCTTTTTGACGCAATTCCAGAATGACACAGCATGCCATCTGCTCAGTGTGTCTCTACACCTGGTAGACTCTTCACTGTTGTTGGGGGGGGGGGGGGGGGGGGTCACCTGCTATGACACCCAGGAAATCTAGTGGCCTAGAATGAAAATCAGAAGTCCCAGGGCACTTCCTTCTGACTCAGGTTTGAAGAGCCGAAAATTGCCCTGACTCTGCAATTCTAACCTTGGAGCAAGCATTCAGGCCTAAATAAACTCTTAGGCTTTCTTCCATCTTCAGTCCAATGGTCCACTCTAACTTTGGGAGTCAGTAAATAGTACAACAGATAGATTTTGATTTAAGATTCAAATAAAAACATTGGGCCACATCTCAAACAAGTGGTAATCTCATGTAGATTAAACCAAGTCAAGAATAGGTTGTTGACAATGATCTGTCTACTTTATTCTACCATCATTGTGCTATTTAACTCAACTAGCCCAACTTGTGCCCCACCACAATTGTGCATTCTACCTATCTGACCAGAGTATAATCCTGTCATGCTAAAACATACCTAGAGAAATTACCAATTTCAAAAGCTTTGTTTTATTAAAAATATGCACTGATGAAATCTTTAAGATGGCTGCCAAGGATCTCGGTAAATTTTATAACTTCAAAATAACTAGCAAGCTTCTGGCAAGTTCTGACTTGAATTATAATGGGTGGGTGCTGGGGAGATGGGAGGTCTTTACCTTGAACGGATAAGCCAAACAGCACTTATCTGTAGAATTTCACGCCTGCCATTGTTAAGGTCTATCCCAAAGCACAAGATAATGGGCTTCTAGATGTTACATCTTCAAGTTTATGATATAAGAACAGAAAGCTATTCAGTGCAGTTATCCACAGTTTAGGTGCAAAAGACCATCATTGACTTCCTGAAGAAGGGTGACTGGACTCAAAACATTAACTCTGATTTCTCTCCACCGATGTTGCCAGACCTGCTGAGTTTTTCCAGCAATTTCTGTTTGTGCTTCTGATTTCCAGCATTGGCAGCTCTTTTGTTATTTTTAACAATTGACCTTCTATTGAATATCAATTACATTTAATCATGTGACTGAAACTGATTTGTTGGTACTGCAAGTCCACCACCTACCTTTTGTTGTGCATCAATGGCCATTAATCATGTGATAGATACTGGTTTTTCGCTATTGAAATATATTATCTAAAATGAAGAGAGCTGGCAGACTTCACAATACAAGAGCCGCAATGAAATACTCTGACACACTTGCCTTACAAAGAGCTGCAAGAACTAAAAAAACTTTCAAAGCATCGTCAGCCTGATTCTGAAAACTCTGAGATCACCTGTAAAGAGGTTGGTCCTTTTCATACAGCAGCCACAAGTGCCTGTCTGCATGACCTGCTGAACAGATTTCACTTTGAAAGGACCCTGCAGTTAACTTGACCTCACCCCAGCCATCTGAACTACAATTCTAAAGGGGAGAAAGCTCCCTTCTTCAAAGTAGTCTCAAAGATGGTTAAATATTCTGTTGAATTAAAACTTGTGAAGTTCACTATCATCTTTCATTTTGAGGTGCTTTTTATGACTTACATAACGTTAATATTTCGGGTGAATCTGCTGCTGGTGACTTTTAAATTGACCACACAAATTAGATTAGAAACACACACCTTTTTGAAAAAAAAAGTAAACCACACTGATTATGGATAGAAGGGAAGAGAATTGAGAGATTTGATTTATCTCTCCTGTCCTGTCTGTAACATTCCCTTCTTCTTTACAAACCCACAGTTAAACCTCTGGAACTCTGTGCTTTCCAAAATGAAAGCGCCACCATTTTCCATTATAACCAGAGTCTCTTAAGTGCAATAGCTAGGAAGTGAACTTCTCTCAACCTTTTACTAGCTTTTGATTTGCCACAAAAAACCTGGACACAAGAGTCCAGATATGGCTTGGTCAGACCCTGCATAAGCTTTTGTGTGGAAAGCAATTTTAAACCATTCATGCTTGTTAGTAAAGATCATGTCTGGCTTTCAAAAATTCAGATAAGATTAATCATATTTATACTGATTATCTGATGTGAGGTTGGATTACCCCAACCTCATTTATTTTCCTCTACCCAGGAAATATTTGGGAGTCCAGATTGGTGTTAGATTTCATGACAACACGCATATTATGTACATGCTGATCACGTCATGCACATCCCAACATTCCCACGTGTTCAATACCCAGTGCCCACTGTACAGAACCACAGGATATCTTTCACTTTGAATGGCTTGTTTACATAGTCTAACTCCTCAATGAAAATGTAACCAATTCCAACTGGGAGCAGGTGTAGGCCTGAAGCAGTTTATTTGGATACTAACTACACATTCTGCTGATTCCCACCATTGATATGGAGCCTTTAACTAAACCCAGAAACTGAACTTGCTGTTCATGCATACACTGTGCTAAGATAGCGCGTAATTAATAAAGCTGTTAGTGAAGAAGGCAAATGCAAAATTTGACGCTTTCAAGAGGAATTCCTCACCTCTAAGAAAACATGCAATCACTGAAATAGATTTGAATGTGGTTTGTTAAAAAGTAAATCAAAATTATCGAAGAGTTAAAGCACAAACTGCCTCTTTAAGATGAATTATGCAAATAGGAATTATTTTTGCATAAAGCAAACAGAATTTAAACACGTGCTAGACAATGAATGCTATGGCAGACTCAATTGCTGTATACAGTGTAGCTGGCGACATTAGCTTGGCCTAAGGGGCTCCTCAAGGGTTTTCAACACATTAGTTCCTGCTTCTAGTTTCATAGTGTGCTGTCACAACCACTTCAGAGAAAAGTAAACAAGGTCCAGTTTTACCGATTCTATGATTCCAAATCAGTATGCCTTTTCTCAATCAGGAAAAAAAAGGTGATAGTGCAACAGGTTTATTAAAGCCTGGAGGATCAGTTTTATAATTAGTTCAATCCTGCATTCAATTAATAACCTTTTCTTTAACAGCAGTTATTTATTAACTCTCTGTAGTCTATGGAAGAATTTTCACACCACTTTAAAAACAAAATTACATGGTTGGAAATGTTCTGTTTATTTGGAGATAACTAATACTAACCAAATGTTTGTTGTGTTATATCAAAGATGGATACAAAGAATTTATATGAAAGCGCCTCTTGTCTAATTGGAATCAAATCAAATTCTCCACATGTTTTAAAGCTAACAATCTGATCTCAATGTATTATCTCTTCCGCTTACATTTGTTCTTCACAGTATAGAGAAGAAAACACTGTAGAACAGCATGGGTACCTCAAGTGATTTCTTCCTATTGCTCTGCTGCTGTTTGCAGGTGTCAATAATGGCCCACATACAGTTTTGAAAGTCACAGAAATAGTGTACAATGTTACATTTGTGTAACAGTAAAAAACAACTTAACAGTAATATCCTGAACATGATAAATTGCGATACAGAGCAAGCTACTAGAATAATTAATTGCCCGGTAAAGTCTACTTCCTCAAAGTAATAAACATTTTAAAGTGGAAAAACATAAGCGTTATTATGTAATTGATGGAAGCCAGCTTTCCCTACTTTTTTTGTGTCAAGATTAAAGTAGTGTTGGAAAAGCAATGTCATCCATTGAGAGGCATTTCAACTCAAAACAATACTTTACACTGTAACTTGGTACATGTGACAATAATAAATCAAGCTCTTGCATTTTTCATAATATAAAGCCATTTGGCACTGCAAGAAAAATGTCCTCCATCAGTCAATCCAGACAGATATACATAATCACGTCTCTTCAGAAGGAACACAAATGTGGACCTTAATGAGCATATGGATCCAACCTCCAGTGCACATAAGAAGCCAGCATTTCAGCCTATACCCAGCAACGATATACCTTTCATATTTGTGATGTGGAGGTGCTGGTGTTGGACTGGGGTGGACAAAGTTAAAAATCACACAACACCAGGTTATGGCCCAACAGGTTTAATTGGAAGCACTAGCTTTTGGAGTGCTGATCCTTCATCAGGTAGCTGTGGAGCATGATCATAGAAACAGAATTTATAGCAAAAGGTCACAGTTTCATACATGCAACTGATATGATATATTGAACAAACCTAGATTGCTGTTACAGTGGGTTGCAGGTTTCAGTTCATTAATACCTAAATCCCAGAACTTCTTTCAAATCACATTCTCGAGATAATTTAAGATTTTATAAAAGAAGATGACATCTTAGCTCAGACAATGCAGTCAAGGCATGAGGTGTGAGGTTAGTGTCTGTCTGTATCCCAATCCTGAGTCAGACTGTCTCTACTTCCAAACAAATCTGTTGGACTATAATCTGGTATTGTGTGATTTTCAACTTTTATATTTGAAAATATCTCAACAGAATTGAATCGATTATCACATCATAATGACAATGCAGTTTTTGGAATTTTGTAGCACATTTTGCTACTGGAGGTACTTCTTTGGTTGTAATGTGCTTTGGGGCATGCTGAGATCATGAAAAGCTCTATAAAAATACAAGTTTTCCTTTGATAATTTGGTCAACTATAATAAGTTTTAATTTTCACATCTTATAATCACATCTATCTTATGCTCATGAATGCCAATTTAACTGCCTATAGGGCTGGTACATAGCTCTAATGTCTAAGAAAGACGTAATGGCCAGTATCACATGTTGTAAGGTGCAGTTCAATTCTTTGCAAAAGACAAGGTTGTTGCTGTGGATGAGCTTGCCTAGTTCCCCGGGACCTTGTGAAAAAAAAACAGCTGAGATGAACACAGTGAGAAATCTCTCCCTCTCTGCTACAGCTGAAAGACTCCTTTTGTGAAATGAGCTCCAGCAGTCTGAATCTAATACCTCGTGGGCTCAAGCCCACAGGCAAACTTCAGCATCAACTGATATTGTGTCAGCCACTTCACAAAGAGCCACTGGGAGAGGAAAGTAAGCATGTGACACAAGATCATAAAACGTGGGAGCAGATATAGGCCATTCAGCCCACTGAGTCTGGTTTGCCATTCAATGAGATGATGCCTGAACTGGTAATCCTCAGCTCCACTTCCTCACTTTCCCCAATAACCGTCAGTGCCAATGCTTATTAAAAAACTTGTCTATCTCAGCCTTGACTGTATTTATTCATTTTAATCACTCTTTTACAGCGCTCTGTGATAAAGAATAACATAGATTCATAGCCCTCAGAGAAGATCCTGGTGCAATTTGGGATATTCATCTGTGGTGTTGTTACGACAACGGTGAAGAGCTTTTGACCTACATCTGACTGGTATTTATGGAGTGGGTGATTCTGGCATTGTGCTCAAAATGGAACAGCGCTGATCTTGGTAGACACTGAAATAAAATCTTTCATAGAGTAAAATACCAGTAATGAAAGGAGCGAGGTATTCCTTCATTTCAGTAAAATTAGTTGGTCATGGGCTTTCATCACTGTGAAGAATTAAAGGAAGCAAGACAAATGAACTCATCTAGATAGGTTGCAATTTGAAGTCAAATGTGAAGTAACAGATCTCAGGGTTTCAACAGCTAATCTAAATACAAACCCAGGCACAATATTTAAATGCATGTAAAAAAAGATTAAAAACTATTTGATGGAGGTCAGAGTACCACGACTGGTATGAATTTTATGGCAAAAGTAATTTTCAAATTATTTTATCCCTGAAAAACATTATTGATTGATTGAATATAGTTAAAGTGTATCATTTGCAATTTGAAGAGCTGTTGAGTATTCCAGGTAGTCATTTCTCCAATGAAATTAATTTTTTATCATCTTTACCTTTGTTTTACACATCCAGTCCATCATCCAATGCAAAGGATAAAATGTTGCATGCAATGCTACAGATTATTTTCTAACTTTTGGAATACTCATCACAACATCTACCAAGGTTTCATAAGTAGTTTTACATATAAGAAACTTCAGAGTCACACTCTATGATGTATAATTGCTGTTTTTCTATTTTTGAAGGACTCTGATGCAGTTCAAAGGCAAATGAAATGTGGGAGTTTAGCACTGTAAAGGTGAATATAAATATACTCAACATTGGTGGTCAGTCACTGACTCTTGAAATGATTTGCTGGTATCTATCTTTCATAATGGAATCCAATGTAAAGAAGCAACTCTGAATCATATCTTTTACGATAGAAATACCTCTTGCCTTGCTGTAGTCACGTGATTGCCACCAGGACGCACTCACCACAGGCATCCATCTTATGATCAGATCAATGAAAACATGTAACACTTAGTGAGTGTAAATCCTTTAATTAAAGCCAAAGGCAAATTGTCTTTCTGAAAATGTAACTGTGAATAGAACTTGTTGCAGTTTCCCTCTCCTCACCATTTGGTCTTGGCACCCTGATAAATAAAAGGAGGAAGTAATATCCAATAAACAATTAATGAGACTGCAGAGTTGTGGTTAATGTTTCATTTCAACATTCATGAAATATATGAGGTATAAATAAGTACATAAAGAGACTACCACATTATGAGCCACGATGATGAAAGTGCTTCAAACATACTCTATATTTAACATTGGTGATCTTTTATTGTGAAGGGCTATGGAGTAAAGAATTTATTTCAAATTTTGTGGATCTACTTGGAGTGGTTTCTTTAAAAGAGATCATTGAAAGTTCCTGTTAGATTTTAGGCATTTTTTTAGCAAGACTTCCTAGAAATCACATGACTAGTGATAACTGTTTGAGATGTGATAGATCCCAAGATGGCTTTTCTAAAATATGACTAGCTTGAGGATGTTTTATCTGGTTGAGTTGGAGGGAAGTCTGATGAGAACCAGTTGCCTAGCTGATCTCTCCCATTTCTGAAAAGGAATCGTCCTGCATTTATTCAAGGTGAAATCTATTGCTCTTTTGAAAGAGTGATTGCAAGAAAATCTCAAGATAAAGTTATATTTCCTGAGCCAACAGTGTCTGCAATATTTCAGAGATAACAGTGTGACTCAACTGCACATGACAGAACATTAGAGCAAACAACTTCAGAAAATCTTATTCTTTATCATTTTGCTTTCAAGAATAATCCATTGGCCAAAGATGTTTTTTTCAGAATGCCAGAGAAATCTGTATTTCATTCTCTCTCCCTGAAGTATGTGTATATACATGTGTGAGGAGAAAGTGAGGTCTGCAGATGCTGGAGATCAAAGTTGAAACTTTATTGCTGGAACAGCACAGCAGGTCTCCTGCTCCTTGGATGCTGCCTGACCTGCTGCACTTTTCCAGCAACACATTTTTCAGCGTATATAGATGTGTATTTGACAATATTTCAAAGGGATAAGCATTTATAATTCAATACTACTGACTGCATATGTTAACTAATTATTGCATTTTTATTGACTAGGTTTTATTTAGATAATAAATCAATAGTTGTATTTATTAAGAAACCTGATCAATTGATCTTTTGTTTAAAACCTTATGTGGATAAGACATTTAAATGGTCATTTTGTTAACTGGAAAACTTATTTTTATTTTTTATTGTGACTCACAGAGTAGTAGGACTAAGTAATGGGGCACTCCTCCAGTTTCAGTAGTAACAAAGAACACAAAGGTATGCTTTTTGAAATGAAGTTTGTTTATCCTTATTGGAGTACACAAGAGTAACTGGTAAAACAACATGATCTAAGTTTCAAAATCATGAATGGAATCAAGAAAGTTGCTATAATGACAGTCTTTGTACAGAACAAATTGGAGAAAAATTGAGGTAAGGTCCAGATGATGAGTAAAGGAAGCCACAAACCAATTATACAATGTATAGACATTACTGATATCACCAAGTGTGAGGAGTTATAACGTAACTACAACCATTAGAAAAAGGACAAGTTTCCAACTAATCAGAATTGAGGTGTATGGATTTAAACATTGGCAAAAGGAATGCATTTGAGCGTACTAGAAGCTCCATATATATGAATACACAGGAACCTGTAGGCAATAGGAATTTGTACATTTATTGCGTTTTTCCAAAAAAGGTAGTCATGGACAAACTCAATCTCTGCTGAAGCTCCAATCCAGGATCTACCTGAGAATTAAGATTGATAGGTAACTGTTTATTTCTGCAATTCTATCCTAATGCTGGCCCAAACAATCAGCACCTCATCTTGTATAAACTGGTAACCCTTTGTTCAAGTCTTGTGTCCTACGTCTGATGAGTGCAAGAAGAAAAGCTATAACATCTTGTCTTTTTTCTATCAATGTTGAAATTCTGTGCTAACTAGAAATTGTACAAATGGATTTGATGCCAAGGCAGGAAGGATTAACAAGATGAATAATAGCAGGCACCAACATGAACCTTAGGCTGCCATTATACTGCAACTATTGGTCTTAGATAAAGTATTTGTTTGTGTTCAAGAATCTGAAAACACTTTGCACTGGCACAAAAGTAGCAGTACAATGACAGGCTTAAACAATGAGGAAAGCTGAAACGTTTGAAAGCCATCGATATTGTCATGTTATTTAAAATAATAGGAACATCAAGGTTTGCAAAATGTAGGAAATAAGACACTAAGCGGGGGAATGGTGAGAACAAAAGATGCTCCAACATATAATATCTTTACCTATTACCAAAAAATATTCTCACTTATTAAAAGCGTTCTTTTTATTTATTCATTTGTGAGATGTGGACCAGCATTTATTGCCATTTTCTAATTGTCCTTGAACTGAGTGGCTTGCTAGAACATTTCAGAGGACAGTTAGATGTCAACTACAGGTTGATGTGTCTGGAGTCACATTTAGGCCAGAAGAGTAAGGATAGTAGCTTTCCTTCCCTAAAGGAAGTGGCAGCACGGTGGCTCAGTGGTTAGCATTGCAGTCTCACAACGCCAGGGACCTGGGTTTAATTCCAGCCTCAGGCAACTGTCTGTGTGGAGTTTGCACATCCTCCCCATGCCTGCATGGGTTTCCTCTGGGTGGTTTGGTTTCCTCCCACAATCCAAAGACATGCAGGTCAGGTGAGTTGCCCATAGTGTTAGGTGCATCATTCAGGGGAAATGTAGAGAATTAAGGAGGTGGGTTACTGGTTGCTGTGGACTTGCTGGGCTGAAAGGCCTGTTTCCACACTGTAGGGATTTCTAAGAGCATCAGCAAACTAGATGTGTATTTATAACAATTGACAAGGTCACCATTAGACCAGCAATTAATCCCAGAATGTTAGTGAATTCAAATCCCATGATCTTCCATGGTAGGGTTCAAACCCTTTTTTAAATTAATTCATCGGATGAGGGCATTGCTGGCTGTGCCAGCATTTGTTGCCCATCCCTAATTGCCCAGAGGCAGCTGAGAGTCAACCACATTAGTGAACCAGATGTTTTTTTCCCCCAACAATCGATTCATGATCATCATTAGACTCTTAATTCCAGATTTTTATTGAATTCAAATTCCACCATTTGCCACAACAGGATCCAAACCTGGGTCCTCAAAGCATTCTCTGGGTCTCTGGATTAAGGCCATCTCCTCCCCCCAAGGGTTGCTAGTCCAGTGACATTGCCGCTATACCATTAAATACTCATACAGCAGGACTCAAATATGAGAATCCCTGACAATTAGGGTGGCACAGTAGCTCAGTGGTTAGTACTGCAGCCTTCCGGTGCCAGGGACCTGGGTTTGATTCCAGCCTCAGGTAACAGTCTGTGTGGAGTTTGCACATTCTGCTCTTGTCTGTGTGGGTTTCCTCCCACAGTCAAAGATGTGCAGGTCAGATGGATTGGCCATGGTAAATTGCCCATTGTGTTAGGTGCATTAGTCGGAGGGAATTGGGTCTGGGTGGGTTACTCTTTGGAGGGTCAGTATGAACTTGTTGGGCCAAATGTCTTGTGTTGCACAATCTCTCTTCAGTAAAATCATACTTTTCTTTTGAACTCCGATTCTCAGGCAGCTTATTAGGAAATAATTCCATGGAGCCATTGTAACTGCTGATTCAAGAAAGCATCACCAAAATTGAGTTGAATAACACAGCACCTTTGGCTTATGACAAATTAGAAGTAATTTTTACTTACCTGATTGCTGGAAGTAGAATTGGGGTAGAGAGTGTTGGAAAAGCATGAGAAACAGGAAATCAGGACTGTTCTACAAAGTTTATGTACAGAATAATGAACAATTGCAGAGGAAAAGCAGAATAGCTTTTACAAAAATGGGCCACTAACTTATTAGAATTATATAACCCTCTTCCTTGATTTTCAGAGGTCATCCAACTATGGTTTTGGACATGTATACCACTTGTAGATATTTATGGGGCACTTATGAACGTAATATCTTAAAAATTCAATATCAAATTGATAAGGGAAGTGGTGATATACTGGATTAGTAACCTGGAAACTAACACAGAGAATGCTGGAGAAAGTCATGGAAAAAGAAAGAGGACTAACATTTCAAGTCTGGTATGACTCTTCTACAGAATTTGCATACAATTTATCTAATGCCAAGATGGAGATTAAAAGCAATCAGATGAACAAGCCAAATGATTAAAATAGAAATCCTGTCAGAGAGAAAAGCAGAACTTTTTCAAGGTGGACATACTTGAAGGAGAAGTTGCAGTGAATTAAACACTCAAATTAAAGCAAAGTACTCCAGTAAGACTCAAATTCTCTGAGTTCCGAAGAGGTGTCATACCAGAATCGAAGCATTAACTTTGTTTCTCTCACCACAGATGTTCTCAGATCTGCTGTCTTTTTCTCCCCAACATTCTCAGTATTTGTGTTTGTTTTAGCTCTCCAGTGGGGACTAGTTATCTCCCACTGAGATGGTTGGTTTGTGTTGTGGAGTGATATTAACAGCATGGTTTGATTCTTGCACTGGCTGAGGTTACCATGAAGGACTCTCTCTTCACATGAGGCATGATAACCCTCAGGCTAAAGTACCCCCAGTTGTCTCTCTCTAATGACAGAGCAACCCTATAGCAACTTTACATTTGCTATATTTTGCTTTCACAGCAATCAAGTTATGGTTCTTGGGATATGTGTTCAAATCCCATGAAAGAATCTGGTGGAATTTAAGTTCAACTGATGAATAAAGGGAAACAAAAAAAATGGAGCTATGAAAACTATTCTCAATCAAAGTGACCATGGAACAACCATCGATTATCATTAAGAATCTTTTGGTTCACTAATGTCTTCTGAGAAAGGAAATCTGCTGTGCTTTCCTGGTCTGGTCTCACCTGGCCTCCATGTGACCCCAGACCTACAGCAATAGTGTTGACTCACAATTGTTCTCGAAAAAAGCCACTCGTTTCAAAGGCAATTAGACATTGGCAACAAATGCCAGCAAAGCCTGCATCTCAAGAAGGCATAAAGATAAGTGCTCAGGAAACAGCACCCATCTGGTTTAAAAGAAACTCACATCACACCACCCATGTTGTGCAGTAAGATCATCTGGGTTATGTGAAACTGGTTGTTAAAGATAGACTCGTTCGGAGAATTTTAACCTTCTTCTGCGAAGGCAGAAATCAGATAGACTGGTCAAACGTCCAGGACTCCAGCTCTCTGTTTGAGGTCAAAGCTTACCCAGTTAAAGCATTACAGTGTAAACCAAGGCTAAAATCAGAGACTTATGTAATTCTTTGTAATTTGATGTAGGTACGGTCTGAAAAATGCAATGTTTTGATAATGCTGAGAGCAGCTGATTATTGCACTGACTTTTATACCAAGACAATTTGTGGTTGCAAACAGCTTTGCCTCAGGCATAAGATCTGCTGTGCTGTAATGGGACTAGTTTGTTGACTGTCAAGATAATGGAGAAACTGGTTGCAGAGGACCACAGTGCTGTAAATAGTTCAGTTAATTAGAAGCTTCATCAGATGTAAATGACGGTTTTACATCTGCCTTTAAGTTGTACAACTCTCTCAGAAATGTTACGCTCTGAAGCTTAAGTATTAATATGTTGCAACTTCATTTTATTTAGGCCTGAGGATTTTGATACCATTATATGGGTTTAACAATTATGATGCTTTTTTTTCTGATTCAGCAATTGTAAAATATAATTAGCTGCCACTCCAGTAGTCAAAAATCTAATTAACTTTGTTTTCTAGAAATGTTCTTGATTTGAACGCATTTTTGGATTAATATAAACTTCTGGGAACAGGATACTGAGACTGTCAAGTGACTATTACCTTGGAGAAAAATTAAACTGTATTGCTACTAATTGCTTCTTGAATAATTGTTGCTTTCTGAATTAGTGGAAAAGCTGAATTATGGTTGTTGAGTTTATACCTTGGTTATTATAATGTGTTATTAACAAAGTATCCTATTACATGCACTGTGTAATTTGAGTAAGTTTATCCATGTATTCAAACACTCCGCATGACAGTCATTTTGCATTAAATAGTTGATGAGACAAAGTTGAATATTTCAATGCAGAATTCGGCAATAATCTCACTTAGTTTCAATTGTAGCAACTAGTGGACCCTCACAACAATATCCAAACATATTGATTAGCAGCAAATTATACATGAACAGACTTCCTTGAGCAATACTCCAGGGGACTGAACAAAGAATTAGTGTCTAGTGACCTTTCTGTACCATGCAGCATGCTGGCTTCTTCCATGTAGGGCCCAGAGATGATACTAAAATCAAATGTCAGCATGTTTCAAGTTTCTCTATACATTCCAACACACATTCCTCCAACCCAAGTGAACAATATAAACTCACAGTCCTTCTTTCTGCTAAACAGGCGATTGAAAGAGCAGAATTCATATGCATTCTTTACAAGAAAAAGCAACAATGCATGGCTTTGCTGTAATATTGACAGTTTGAGAATTGCTTGGGTGTTACATTACTTACTTACAATGGAAGTGACTAAAGCAATGGAACATTTTAGTATTTGTCACTGTGAACCCTGAGGTTTGGATTCCAGGATAAGAAGTTATGGCTTTTGTGCTTGAGCTGAGAAGGTTAAGGGGTGACCTGATTGGTCTTCAAGATTATAAAGATGAATGGTGATGGATCACTTTCATTGGTCAGTTAGGCAGTTACAAATGAATGTATCTCAAAATGCAGCTCAAAAAGAATTATAGGGGAGATTTGCTGTTCGAAGGAAACTCTCTGACGTGAACTGCAGGATTGTTCAATAGAACCCATGACTAATTTATAAAATGTTACAATCCTTTCGGAGGAGCCTTGCACCAAAATAACCAATTGTAAAAAATGATGCTCATACTAAGAATTACTAGCAAAATTTTACTTCTTGCAACGTTTGCTGTGACATGAATTAGAGCTAACATAAATCAAGTACGAATTAACAAGCAAATTACAGTTGGTGTGAACTGTAGTTACACATGGAATCACAAGTGCATTAAAAACTATCGCACAAGATTACAGACATTCCGATTACTCATCACACAAATCTGGCATCGCATGGAATCAGACAGCAGTTCCAACTCAGCCACTGGTAATGTTGGTTCTTTTGTGGTTCTTATGCAATGGATTTGATTTTCAGATGACTTGCAAATATAGATTCACTCTTTCTGAGTTCCCTGGAGGATGTAGCCACCAAAATAGATACTGCTGCAGAACCTCTTTAGTTACGTTTAAGACAGCCTTGATGGCACACATTTTCCAAAAACTTCTTCAGTTGACTCCTCTAATGACCCTGTTAGAAGTTCTGGTCAGCTTCACGAAAACAGAAGCATTGCAGTGGAATTGTCCAGTTTACAACCCTGGTTCTAATCCTATCTTCCACTTTTAGTCTCTTTTAACTGTGTTCCACACAGTTCCTTACAAATATGCCATTTCTGCTTGTTCACTGTTGTAGCTTCTTGTTCTCTGGCCACATGACATCTGTATCTTAGTTTCCTTCCTATTGCGGCCTCAAGGTCAAAAGTCATCTCATCACATGGACCAATATTTCTTATTGTCAAGGAAAATTACAAATGATCCTTTTACATTTGATGGAAACTTTAAAAAATTTCTTTTCAATCATGTCTACAAGCAATTACGGATTCCCTAGACATTTCAAATAAATTACAAAATTTCCTTACTGTGCTGCTTCTGGGTCAAATGTCAGCAGAAAGAAAAACATTAACAGCTGTTTAAAATAGTAAATGCAAAAGGGCATAAGATACAAAATATAAAATGGCTGTAAATGGTTTGGGTGGGGATAAATGTCAGTACAAATTTGATTGACATATTTCTGAATTTTAAAGTTTTGTGGCTCCACAGTATTTGAAAAGTTGTCTATCGTTAATTGGTTGTAATGGGAATACAACTGTTGCAGTGCAAATAGTATTGAATATCACAACTTCAGCTGAAAATATGTGCATTTTCCTTCAAATAAATGTAGAAGGCCAGTATCCCATTTGAAATAATAAATATTAATGTTACTCAAATGCTTAAAGGGAGGCACATGAGCAGCAATGTATCCTACAATTTTTACTGCCTGTTCTTAAAATAGTAAGCAATGGATTATAACATCATTGGGTGGTATGGGGCTCAATGGTTAGTACTGCTACCTCACAATGTCAGGGACCTGGGTTCAATTTCACCCTTGGGTGACTGTCTGTGTGGAGATTGCACATTCTCCCTGTGTCTGTGTGGGTTTCCTGCATGTGCTCTGGTTTCCTCCCACAGTCCAAAGACGTGCAGGCTGGATAGATTGGCCATGTTAAATTGTCCAGAGATGTGCAGGCTAAGTGGGTTAATCATGCGGAATGCAGGATTACAGAGATGGGGTGTGGGTCTGCGAGGGATGCTCTTCAGAGGGTCAGTGTGGATGCGATGGGCTGAATGGCCTGCTTCCACACTGTCAGAATTCTACGATCACAGAAGTGCTATGGCAGAGAAGGAAGCCATTCAGCCCATCATATCTGCATCAGTTCTTCAATTAGGATTATGACTTAGTGTCGTTTGCCCATATCTTTCCAAACTATTTCTGTTCAAGTAATCATCTAATACCTGTTTTGATTCCTTGAAGAAAGCCTTTTTGGTTTCGATTTGTAGAAGCTTTGGTTGAAGCTGTGTGGAGACAGTTGCTTCTGAAGAATGGACATATTTCAGAACTGCTAATAAACAGGTTATCTCAGTATTAGAAGTTTAGTGTAAAAATTACAGAACAGAAGTGATTGGCTAAACCTTAAAGGGTCTACATGAAGCTGAAAAATATCTCAGCTCAGTTGGATGAAAACGCGAGGAAGAGGCTATCACTTGCTTAAGAGAGGGAATTGAAACATTTATTAAAAGATAAACCCGAAATGCATGATAGAGAAAGGAATAATGTCTTGTTTAAGCACAGTAAAGGAGTGCTGTTGAGATTAATAGGATTGTATTTTACCATCTGAAGTCTTTACTCTTGTGTTATATGTAAATCACCTGGCTTATACCAGGTGTTATCCTAATTTCTTCTGTGTAATAAACTTCTGTGTTATTGTTAATACTGAATCTAAAGTATTCCATGCTTCTGTTCCAATGAAAGACCACCTTATTGAAACAAAACAATCAACAAAATATCATCAATCCAGCCAGATTTCAGTCTGGGATCAGACTCGTCCAGTAATAACATCAACTGGAATCATAATAATATTGCCTGAGGAATACTAAAATGTGTGAACAATGCTATTTTCCTTTTCAAAGGAGACCAGATCCATTCTATGAATTCAATTAATGTGAACATTTTCTTTTTCTTATAAAAAGAATAATGTGTTTCCCAGGATTATTAGTATCGGAGCAAAACATCTGGCCAACTTTGTGGCCTCTTTTTTACATTGTAGGGCACAAAAAGTACCAGGGTCCAACATTAGAATTGTAACCAATCCTGATACCTCTAATTTGGTCACAGATAAACTTAGCAATGGCTCTAAAGGCTCTAGATACCCCCACTGGGAATATTTAATAGTAGAAACACCTCTATTGTCTTCAATTTTAATGCTTAATCCAGAACTGACAGTTTTCAATGTTAGTATATGAACATATGACACTTTGTATGACATTCCTGTGCCAACTGTTTCAACAAAGCCATCAACCTGTTTATTTTAAATGGGCTAAATATTTTTTGTTAAAATAGAGCTTCAAAAAACTGTCAGCTAAATGCTTTGCACCTCCATGCACTAAGACCCATTTCTAGATTTGCATTTAAGATCAGTAATTAATGCACACAAGTTTAAAAGCTAAGTTATAAAAGATAAATTAAAATTCCTGTGCATATATGCTTTGTTTTTTAAGAATAAAACTACCATTTTAACCAGTTCTATTTGCATCACCTTACAAAGCACAAATATCTATTTGAACCACATAAAGTGAACTGAATTGACATGACCCTCTCCCTCATACGCATTCAAAACCTAATACTGTCTGAACAAGGAACTAAAGTTAAGGTTGCCTCACAGAAATGATCATTGCTAGCTGTACCTCAACAGGCCCAAGACAACATTCTTGCTGAAATGCGCTTTAGAAGAAAGCAGACAATGTTCTCGGGAGATGGAAATGCTTATGATGGTATGCTGGGAAAATGGGAGTTTTAACAGTTTAAACTATAGCGCAAATTATCATTTTTCAGAAACGATCAAATGGAGAGAACCCTTCAGGATTTGGGGCATGAGAACAGTACATATTTGAGGAAAGTATTATGGCCTGAGGAAACAGCTGTGACTCTACCAATAAACAAAATAAAGGAAAGTTCAGAAAAGTAAATGTTTTTAATTCACGACTAATGCAATCAGAAGCAGAGGGATCACCAGCATGAATTAATCCATTTTCTTGGAATGCATTGAAGATTAACCATTTCTAATCCTGTACAACAATCCACCAATTTGGATTTGAAGCTCTAGTTTGCTTTTTCGCTCTCTTATCTTGGCTGCCCATAAAATTACACTCTGCTTAATGCTGTTCAAACATACCACAGATTCAGTAGGTTGTTACTCAGGTCATTTTGTAATGCTTGCTGCATTTTAAATTAGTACACAAAGTACCTATTTGAATTCATCAAAAATATCAAATAATCAACGTCTTAGAAATATGGATGATAATTCCCTGATTTGGACTAATTTTCTTGTTAGTATCATTTACTGTAACAAATCCTACACTTGCATGACTTTTGCAGTAATTTAGTTATCAAAGTTTGGCATCTGATAGTTAGCTAATCAATTGTTTCAATGAATCTATCCTACAAAATAATGGCTGGGAACTTTCTTGTAGTATTGCAGTTGCTTTGTCCAGTTTAGAGATCTCAATGTTGGAATCAAATGCTTCTCTCTTTTTAATGTCCCTAGTTTTAGCATGAACCACTTTGAGATCACATGGGATAGATAACTTCCTCTCGCTGCCCTGTCCTTGATCCTAAAGCTCTGAAGACGAGCCAATACACTGTCAATCTGCCATCCGACAATTCCATTTCCCACGGCAGCCATTTTTGTGGCCTCTCTGAGTGAGGTTTACAATTTAGTGCCAACTAGTAATGAGTTATGAAGATTCCATGCTGCTGACTCACAATCAATAGGAATCGACTAGAGAGTCCTTAAAATTATTTTGTTTAGCGCCCGTGCAAAGCAGAGGGAGACTCACACGTACAGAGATTTTTAATCTGACTAGTAGGGGATGAATTTTGGCTGAATGTCAGATATGAAGAAATTGGATGTGAATTTACTATAATGTAAAATTCTATACATTTTACATCAATAATTAATACTTAAAGTGAATAAGCCAGACATGTAAAGAAAATGCACAAATTCATACACTTCACAATCGAATCACTTATTCTGATTGTGCAGTATAATGTATGTCTATCCCAGTTCAATGTGTATTATGAGCAGGGCAAAGAGTCTAGCATATCTTGGTTCCACTTGAAGGGTTTAATCTTTGTCCAGTTGTTGGAATACATGCAATGCGGTATTGCTATGCCTTTGTCATCTCCAACAATCACCAGACTTCTCAAAATGAATGGAGCTAGTTGTTGATAAGATTAAAAAAATCTTTGAAGGAACAGAAGTGACAAGGCCACACAGGTAATTGCCAGTGTAAATCAAAGGAATTACTGTGATAAATCTCTGGCGTATTTCTGGTTACCTTCAGACAGCAACAACTTTTGAGTTCTGAAGATACAGTTTCCCCAAAGCTTCAACATTGACTTACATTGTCAAAATGTCCTGCCTGCAACTTCACAGAAGATTTCCTTTTTATTTTTGTAAGTATCTTCTCATGTTGCTGTTTTTGCTGGTATTTGGTGGGTGAAAATGTGAGTAAACATTGCCTTTGTGAAATCCAGTCCTTCTAAACAATAGTTCTGGTTTCACTGAGCCATGGATTAAATGTTTAGCCATATCTGCTGTTTACTCCAACCAGACATGCTTTCTGGGAAAGAACGAAATGATTACATGTATGTTGATCCCCAGTGCACATTAGCAAAGATAATCCTAATGTGTGATGCAGTACAGATGAAACAACAAAACTGAAATTGCTTTAGAAATATCCTGCTTCTTAAATCAGCAACTTTATCCTGAACTGCCATTATGACCCACAACATTGGTAAATCATACCAGAGACTATATATCTTTTAAATGAATATCAATGCATCTGTGTTGTTTTACTTTTAGTGATTGCAAACTTCAATAAAGATCTAATATGGAGAAAAGACAAGTATTTGCTTTGAACAAGACTCAATATTTATCACTACAATCAACGAAGCATTTAATAGATTGAAGTTTGCTTTTGAACATATGGAGTCTGTATCCTGTATATTTACCTTTTAAAGAGGTAGACAATAGGGAAAGCTCTTGCCTTGCAAAATGTGCGTTAGTGGATGCGATAAAACCTAAAGGTACTGAGAGCTCAGGATTTATGTATGAGGTAGGCTGATAGAAAATGAGATGAAATCATTTGGATTTTATTATTCCATTTGCTTTGACCTGGGTGCCTAGTGATTTGAGAACCCACTTTATGTTTTCAGCTGGTCCCTGATGACATGCATTTGGATGTAGTTAAATAGACCAGATCAGCTGCAACAACGTATCAAATGCAGGTTAAGTATGGAATGCTTAACCCACTGAACAATCCTGACTTCCAGCAGGTGCCCAGCAGGCAGCCTGTTCCTGAATTCAGCAGCGGAGCAACAGGAATGTGATGGATAATAAATAGTTTGGAGAAAAGCAATCTCGCTGACATATTATTTTTGAATATCCTGATATATTCTTCACAAAAAGTTCACTGAAGAGGTGTGCTCTGCGACAATGTGGAACGTTGCAGGAGATTGAAAGCTTGTGAGTAACATTTTATTTTTGACTTGTTGGTCAGTTACTGGCAGTCCTTAAAGGAGCATTGGCTGAAAAAGATGCAAGTAAAGCTCTTTTTTTAAAAAAAAAGGAAATGCATACCAGTCACTCGGTGAACTCTTAATAACATGTTTTATATTTTAAAACTACTAATTTGAGCCAGTCTGTGTAGAGCTCCAAGGATGAGATAGCGAAGGGAAATGCTGGACATGCATTCTGATGTCATAGCAGATGTTTTCCTTTAAACGTCCATAAGTGACAACATAATTCCGATATAATAAATGGATCTTCAATTTTATTACATATTCAGCTTGGAGTTATCTGATTTTTCTTGTAATATCGAGGCTACAGCTTCAATTAGAGTCAGAGTCACAGAGGTGTACAGCATGGAAACAGACCCTTTGGTCCAACTAGTCCATGCTAAACAGCTATCCCAATTTAATCTAGTCCCATTTGCCAGCATTTGGCCCATATACCTCTAAACCCTGCTTATTTATATACTCATCCAATACTTTTTAAAGGTTGTAATTCTACCAGCCTCCATCATTTCCTCTGGTAGCTCGGTCCATACACACACCATCCTCTGTGAGAAAAAGTTGTCCCTTGGGTCACTTTTGACTAAATATTTTGAACACATAAGAATGACTTACATGGCACAGTGTCATATACCTAACCCTGAGACAGAGGGCCTGTGTTCAGTCCCCCCTACCCCATCTCCAGAGGTGTGTCAAAACATCTTTGAACATGTTGATTAGAAGATCACTCCCTGAGCACTGATGAGGGGTTCGTGTGGCATAATGGTAGTGTCTGTAGCTCTGAGTCAGGAGGCCTGAGTTCATGTCCCACTTATTCCAGAAGTAATAAACTTGAACAGATTGATTAAAAGTAGATATTAGTTGGAGAACAACACAGGTTTGGTGTATAAAATACTTGAACAAGAACAGAAATTCCTAGAGAAACTCAGCAGGTCTATCAGCATCTGAGTAGAGAAAGGTCCAGAGACCTTCTTTACAGTTCTATTTTATTATAAGATACTGGGTTTCTCTTAAAGGGCTTTTGTAATGCAGTAATAGTGTCCCTACTCTGCACCAGAATTCAAGTCCTACCGGCTCCAGAGGTATACCATCAGGCCTTGAAAATTCCACCCATTATGTTTAATATTCCTTTAAGGAGCCGTCAACCAATTAATTTGATTAATTCAGTGTTTGTTTTCTTCAAAGAAGAACTGGGTGTTGGGGCACACCATCAGCTCTTGGTATCTTATTCTGGTTTGATTTAATCATCTATTGCATCTGTTGCTCCCAGTGTTGTCTCCTGTTTACTGGGGAGACCAAACACAGATTCAGGGACTGGTTTGCGGAGCATCTGCGTTCTGCACAACCAACCCAACCTTCCGGTTGCCATCCATTTCAATTCCCCCTCCCATTCTCCCGGCAACATGTTCATCCTTGGCCTCCTCCACTGACAGAGTGAGCCAAACAGAAACTAGAGGAACAACCTAATATTTCACCTGGGAAGCTTACTGCCAAATGGCCTCAATAATGACTTCACCAGCTTCAACATCCCTTCATCCCCAACTTTATCCCATGCCCAGCCCCATCCCTCCTCCTCGCCTCCCTGGCTTGTTCTAACCTGTCCATTTTCCCACTCACCTATCCACTCCACCCTTCCCACTAACCAATCACAATAATCCTCTATCTGTATCCATCTATCACCATTACCAACACTTATCCCAGCCCCATCCCCGTCCCTCTATATACTTCTGGGTCGTCTCTCGCTCCCCAGTCCTGACGTAGGGCTTTGGCCTGAAACGTTGACTTTTCTGCTCCTCGGATGCTGTCTGACCTGCTGTGCTTTTTCAGACTCACATCTACTAACTCTGACGTCCAGCATTTGCAGTCCTTACTGTCTACAGTTTGCTTTGAAGATTTGTTTTTAGTATTCGGCCCCTTTAAGGGGCTGTCAATCAGTTAATTCGTTTATGTTATGGTGCAGTCAGAAGAGAGACTGCTATGGTATGTCCCTGCCTGGATGTCACTCCAGCGGGAGTGCTCAGTGCAAGTGGCACACTTAAGGCCTTTCATGACCAGTGGGAACCAAGAGGTTGGATTGCATATTCACCCCACGGAATAGCATTCAATTTTGACTGATTTCCATTCACAGTTGTGTTTTCTTTCTTCACAATAACGTGAAAGTGTCCTTTTAAAGGGACATCCATTTATTTATTTGGTTTATGAACATGTATAATGTGGAACTGCATGGCGCCAATAGAGTTGGTGGATGGTGTCAGGTCCTATACAATACTGCATTCTGTAAATGGATACGTTATCAACAAAGGGATTTGGTCTCGTTTCATATTTCACCATGTGACATGGGATTGATTACCAATTGTTTATGCTGAATGTCTTCCCAAAGTTTAGTCACTAAACAACACAACAGTTGTAATTCTATCCCCACTGGAACATCTGAACAGAAACAGGAACAGGATTAGGCTATTCAGCCCCTATACCATGTTCCTTCTATCAATTTGATCACTATGTTGGTATACATTGCCAGTTGAGTATGTATTGATATTTAATCAGTTGGTATTTAATCTGATATTTAATCTTAAAATTCTTCAGAGACATACAAAGTATTTCAAACTGAATGGTCAGTGCATGCTGGAACTATATATATTTTTTTAAATTTTCAAGGACTTTATTCTCAGAATAACTTGGGATTTTTAATAGTTTAGGAACAAAAGATGTCGAGACCATTTTACAAAAAAAATCAAAGTACTATTTAATAACACACAAACAATTTCATGATCTTCATGAAATGTGCAGCCTTCTAAATAATGTACTCCAGTTGTATGCCTTAAGTGTCCCATAAACAAATCTCCAGTTCATGTATTTTGTCATCATGCAATCATGAAAGTCCAAATAAAGTTGGGAATGATAACTACATCACATGATACTGAGGAGGAGTGAAGACTATATTCACAGCATATTATTGTCCACATATTCCACAATATCTAAAAGAAAGTCTGCAGTGTAGGAAAAAACAGGTACTTGCGAGACAAGCAAAAGGAAATATTGAGTGGGGTGCTCTAGAGACTAGCATGGGTATCACTGCTGTTTCTAATTGACATCAATGACTTAGATTCAGAAACTCAGTGCAAATTCGAAGAAGCACTGGAAAAGGAGTAGGTTTGTAGGAGGCAAGCCAGAAATGACAGAAAGAACTAAACACAGTATGTGAGTGGGCTGAACAATGGCAGATGAAATTTACTGCTGACAAGTGTAAAATATTACACAGAGGAAGGAATAAAAATGAGAAACATGTGTACTCCAGAAATGTTGTTCAGAATAGCTGTGGATGAACATGAAAGAGATCTAGGCATCTTGCACCATGACATTGTTGGGAGGTGGTGGGTGTCAAGTGACAAGGAGGAGTTTTGTCCTGGTAATCCAAAATTCTGGGTTTCCCCACATGCCCCGTAGCTTTGATTGTGAATGCTGCATTGTTTTCTTTCTTAACCGGATCCTTTTCAGAATTCAGCCTTAGATCCCTAACTGGTTTTATGCAATTTTCAGATTGGAATCCAGTAGATCTTCTTGAAGAGAGAGGTGAACATTTGAAATAGGTTTCCAAATCAATGCAAAATACCTGAGAACTGGGTATAGTTAGAGGTCATTGTTTTAAATGAATCCACATTATATCAACTGATTTGCCTTTTGTGTTAAAATTATCCCTTAGAATCAATATTCAACATGTCCAACCAATTCAGAACAGCACTCACCAAAACCACAAGAGTGGTGAAGTTTTGACAAAGCTTTAATTTTACATTTCTCATCCTTGTTTTACTATTTCTGCACCACCTTGCGTCCAACTTCCATAGCTTCCTCTATAACTTGCTCTTCTCTCATCTGAAATGTCCTCCCTAAACCTTTCTGTCTCTGGATAATCTCTTTCTTTCCCTTTAGGAAATTCACTCAAACCTACGTTTTTGACCAAACTTTTGGTTACCAGTCCGAATATCTCCTTTTCTGGCTCGAACTACAATTGATAATGCTCTCATGAAACATCTTGGGATATTTTACAACGTTGAAAGTGTTAAATAAATATAGATTGTTGTTGTACATATCCAGAACAACAAGAAGCATCTTAAAGGAAGCCTTGATCAAATTATCCACTACACTGGTAGGAAGCACTGAAAGAAAACTGTTCTATACATTGAGAAATAAGGGAGATATTCAGGAAGTCAAATATTCAGGGAGACATTGATAAATATGCAAAAGCAACAATGCCAATACCTGTAATAATGAATTTAAAAACACTGAAGAAACTTGAGCTTTTCAACCTACAAAGTCAGCATACGAGAAGCGATCTAACAGATTTATATAATACCTTTAAGGCAAAGGAAGTGCTTAATCCAGAATAACAACTTAAATTAAACTGCACAAGTAGGATTAAAGGTTTATACTGGTTCAATGCAACTTTCAGACCACAGTCTGAGAGTTCTTCATGCAGAAATTGATCAACAATTTAAATACTGCTGAAAATGTGTTGCTGGAAAAGCGCAGCAGGTCAGGCAGCATCCAAGGAACAGGAGAATCGACGTTTCGGGCATAAGCCCTTCCTGAAGAAGAATGCAAGATTCCCAGAATCAATTAGCTGTAGCAGTGGGATAGCATAGAGTCCTCCTCAATGGATGAATTAAGATGGGCTGAATGGTCTTCCTCATCCTCAAGTATTTTGTCATCTTGTGTCTGTTTAGAGATGAGAAGGCAATGTGCAGAAAGACACATTGCTACAATTATCCCAAAGTCCTATAGTTTTGGACAGCAATCCAAGTTATGAGAGTGGAATTGAGTTTGTAATATTTCTCTTCCTCCTCCTTTGTGTTGTTGCCAACTATTCCATGATGTGAAGGCTGATAGATTCAACCAAAGGTGTCCCTCTCCAAATTTTGGCATATCAGAACCTAATCCATAAAATATGCATGTAACATATGTGCGGGCTACACCTGCCGGAAAATGTGATATACGGCATACATCTGGAACTGGAGAGATATTTGGATTCTGTCACCTTACCAAATATTCTTTACATGAGTGTATGAGGAAGATTGTAAAACATTTGCTAAGCAGCTTCACTGACACAGCAATGAAGAAACAGCTTGTCCCAAATTTCTACAATAGATAATAATTGACCTAGTATCTGCCTCGTTCTTTCATTGACTGTTCTCCAAATGGCCCCCCCTTCCTCTGTTTCAAAGTTCTCCCATTCCAGCCTCACCAAACAATCTGAATCACCCTTCAATGTACAACATAATCTTGCCTTTGTAACATTGTCAGAAGATCATATGGCACTAATGGATAGGATCAGTGTGATCTTGCAATTTGGTAATATGCAAACATAATGTACGATGTGGTGGCCTAGCCCACAGATATTGTCAATGTCGCTGTATGACTGTCCTCTGTTCGTATGCACTGGCAATGCCTATTTGCATTCACATAATGTTATGCCAATGAAAAGCATCAGACGGACCTTGAAATGGTCATATCATAAAATTCATACAAAATCAAAATTACTTGCATGAAACTCCTCAGAAGTCCATATTCTTCAGGATGACTGGTTAAGTGACTGTTCCATCGATCTTTCTAACAGTAGAATATTTAGCTTCATTGCCTTTTGAGCTAAATATATTAAATTGTTGTAATGACATCTGAAAGTTGTTAATGAAAATGTTGAAATTACATTTTTGATCATTTTAGAATTGGTAGGTTGACAAAGGCTTTACTATGTCTTTAAAGTCACATCCTCATTTCTGATTGCAAGTTGTGGTTCTCATTCTCTTTCTTTTGCTACTGAACCCTTTGTAATCTTGATTGGTGCCACAGGATGTGATACAGAAGGACTGCAATGAAGTATTTGGAATAACTGATTTTCATTCTGTTGAAACCAATATAATTACTTGTAATTATGTGGGAAAAAATACTGTTCATTTGAAAGAACATACAATGCAAAATAGATTTGGCATTTCATGCTGTCTTCTATTTAAAGTTAAATCATACAACATCCTTTTGTTATTGTTTTAGACCTCCAACAAAGTCTTACACTGGCTTATTCCAAAGAACCCAAACACATGGGTAAGTCAAAGAGTTTGCAATCTGCAGATCAACGTATTATTATTCAAGAAAACTAAAGCATTACAAAGGAAAGGCTTGTAAGCTTGTTCAATTCTGAAAGCCTCTTAAGTTCATGGGAGGCTGCAAGGAGGTGGGATGTGGTTTGGGGGCAAAGTAGAAATGTCAGCAATCATCCTTGGTCAGGCCAGTTGGCATATCTTGGGTGAGTATTGGGCACCTGTGCAGCTGAGGTGGCCCCATGTGAGGAAGGCTGTGGCATTTATCAGTATTCATGGTTCCTGTTATTGTCACTGATAGTTCACAATATCCCACTCTTTCATTATTCAGCGAACATTGCCAATCCAGTGAAACCTACACCTCCATCCATGGCAACTACTGATTCTGAGCAATCTAAAATCACAACCAACCTTAGCGATGAGCATCCATCTGCTGGTGGAAGAAACTGCAAAACAGGGCATTTTGAGATAGCGTTACTCAGCGCTGTTGAAGAGAGAAGTAGGACTGCATATTGGCAGTGTGTGGCACTCTGCGTGAATCTCATATAAACCTATAAAATCCTAAAAGGACCAGACTGGATAATTACAGGAAGGACCTTCCTGGTGACTGGGCAGTCCAGAACCAGCAATTACAATCTAACCATATGAGGTAGGCCATTTTGGACTGAGATGAGGAGCAATTTCTTCACTCAGAGCATAATGAGCCTGTGGAATTCTCTGCCACAGAAAACAGATGTGGGGAAAACATTGAATGGTTTCAAGAGGACTTAGGTATAGTTCTTAGGGCTAAAGGGATCAAAGGGTATGGGGAGAAAGTGGGAACAGGGGACCTAGTTAGAAAATTTGCATTGATCATATTGAATGGCAGAGCTAACTCAAGTGGCGGAATGACCTACTCCTATTATTATGTTTCTATCGCAGGATGAGGTGAGAACAGTAGTTCAAGAAATACTGTTTGGGAAGTATCTGAAATTAGTGGCTGATTCAAAATACACAGCATCAGCCATGAAAACAAATTATGGACCAGGAACGTTTTGAGTTAGAGTGACCTGATACTGCTGAAGATGAAGAGTCATAGGACTTGTTTGGACAAAAGCAATACAATCCAGTTGAATCCAAATTCTTTTGTAACCTCCAGTGCTTGTCCGAGTTCCACCTCTGGGCTGTGGGTTCTTAGACCCAAGGAACTTTAGAGTCAGTGATATGATGGTGATTCCAATATCTAAGGAGTTGTGACCTTCTTTGTAACTTTGAAAGATTCTTCACACTGGCAATAGCCAATTGTTTTCATTGTCTCTGCACCCCTTCCAGCCTCCACCCTCAGACTTGCTCGTAACTTCATCATAAGACCAGAAGTCCAGACACTCACAAAAAGGTTTGGCTATTCCTCAAGTCCATTTTCCAACCTTTGGTCTATTCCCTTTCTCGAACAAACATCTATTGCTATCAATCTTAAACATTTTGATGGGTCCAATCTGCACAGCATTTTGGAGAGTGACAATTCCAAATTCTTGCTCACATTTGTCAAGTTCCTCCTGATTTCACTCCAAAATGAATTAGTGCTAATTTTAAGATCATACCCTCTTGGTCTGGATTTCTCCACCAGACAAATTAGTTTTTCCTCCTCATCGCCTGGGGGTCATTCCTCACCTGGGCTTTGAGAGAAAGTGTGTTCAATGCCAAGTAAACTGCAACCAACACACACAATTTCTAACTCAATAACAAAAGAGTTCATGTGGGAGGGTAAGAATCATTTAAAATGGGTGTTGTCTCTGGGTTTGATTATTTTTTAGCAGAACATGTAAAACCTAAGAACATATAGACGGCATTTCCTATTAAAGCTGAAATCTTAACGTGAAGAATATAAAATAAGAATTTCTGAGGAAGAACTGGACATTAAAAATCCTTTGAGATGTATGCCTTATCCCAAATCCTCAATACTTCTGTCTCCAGATTATTACTTAATGTAACTCTCCCTTTCTACCTCGAGAGGATAACTAATGGATGACCGCAACACCAAAGCACTCTGTAACAATCCTCCAAACTGACTTCACATTACTGCTCCACGCCCTGATTTCAAAAGCTTCTCGAAATCCTAACTTCTAATTTCTGCAAAACTTTGCTCCACTTTCATCACTTGTCCCTATAATCAACTGCCTACCTCTTCCCTTCTGAAGGTCACTAAAATAGTTTTCTCAGTATTTTGAATAAGCTGTTAAAGTGCATCCTACTCTGCCTGTTCTTGTAGGCATAAAGGTTTCCATGGTAGTCTTCCAAGCTTTTCTTGAGCTACAATAAAACAAACTAACTGTTCATGCATCCTATTTGCAGTCTTTGTTCTCTTGCTGTCAAAAATTGATTGTTGTATTAACTCATGTAAAAAACAGTGACTTCATTGGTAATTAGTTGTTTTGGGATATCCTAAGAACGTAGCAAATGCAAGATCTTCATTGTTATTATTGTTCAATTGAAGAGTACTATTGTTCTTCATGAAATGTGACATGCATCAAAAAATGTTGCAGCTTTCCATCATTGCCTGTTCAGTGAGTTATTTAAATTTATGATCTCTGAGCTTATGCTAAGCCAAGCTTTTGAATGAAGAGACAATACATCAGATTCAACTCTGTGTTGGAGCAGTTTTGTAGATTTGCCAAAGTTTCCAACATTAAAAACTACCTACATCTGTAATCCTTCCATTAGCTCAGTTCAATGAAAATGTTTTGCAGGCTTTAACTTCCCCATACTGTATTTATTTTAGATCTTTGTCCATAGGGAATGCAATGATTACAATGTAACAATACATATGTAGAATAGATGACCATTAATAGTTTCAACTTTTCCAACATGTCTTAATCATGAAAACTGACTGGTCATTGTTTGATTGTAGCCTCATGCCTAACAGTAACAAATTCAGTACGTTGTTCTTTCCCCTCCTTTCCCTCCACTTTCTCCCTTTCCCCGCTACAGTCCTCTTACCTTTACTGTTCTTTTTGGAGAAAGGAAGGGGACTCAGCAGAGAAACCATATCTGTGAGTCCTTATCCAACGAACAGAATGAACGAGTGACACGGAATCTCTCATCAGTTTAGTCCTTCCAGTCTCCCTGACAGCTGCACCCTCACCTGAACAGCGCCAACTGTCAAGCTTGGTTCAAACTGGGATCCAAACTTCAGTCTTTTGGACAAGTCGAACCATACAGCTTTATAGCTCATGAGATACTCACACAATCCTAGTGCTAGATCAAGACTAAAGAAAAAATTCAGTTTGTCCCTTTTAGATGTTTTCATCAGTAATACTATAAAGTTCAAGTGCCTTTGCAATTTTGTTTCTTCAGCACCATTTAGCAGAATTTAACACCTGCTTGTGAGTGTCAAAACCAAAAGTGAGTAAATTAGGTATTGTTCACAGATTATAATATCAGCAACTTGATGTGCATTTACACAGATATAATCATTTTTTGAGAAAAGCTTACATATTTTAACAAAGCTATCAGCTGTCATACAATTTCCCTGGAACTTATTTTGTTGCCAATAAATAAGATACAGAAAACCCAAAACTGAAACTGCAGGGCCAGAAACATTCACATAGCTCAGTTTTGAATGAATTACAGCGTGGAAATTAATGTATGCTTGGTAAGTCACATTTAATGGTTTCAGGGTTAAATATTTATTCCTTGCCTTTATTTTTTTAAAAACAACTGCTTGGATTTGTTTCATTTCTTAAATCAATGCATGTGTACATGAGGCACTCTAGTGTGATGCTGCAAGACACCACAGGATGAGTGATGTGTGTGGTCATACCCTTCCTGTCCAGGGATGAGCAGCAAACACTCCATGCGGTTTTAAACTTTTTTTTTTCTCTATGCAGCTGTATTTAACATTTTCTGCAGCACATTTTACACAAAATTGACAGCACAGAAACAGGCCACTGGTCTAAATGATCTATGCTGAACTGCATTCAATTCTGGTTTCCCAGCTATAGGTTCAGAAAAGGTTGACAAGGATGTTGCCAGGGTTGGAGGTTTTGAGCTATCAGGAGAGGCTGAACAAGCTGGGGCTGTTTTCCATGGAGCATCATAGGCTAAGGGATGGCGTTACCCAAATTTATAAAATCATGAGGGGCTTAGATAGGGTAAATAGCTACAGTCTTCTCCCCAGGTAGCGGAGTCCAAAACTAGAGTGCATAGGTTTAAAATGAGAGGAGAAAGATTTACAAGGGACTTAAGGGACAACCTTTTCATGCAAAGGGTGTTGCATGTATGGAATGAGCTGCCACAGGAAGTGGTGCAGGCTGGTACAATTACAACATTTAAAAGGCATCCAGATGGGTATATGAACAGGAAGGGTTGAGAGGGATGTGGGTCAAATGCTGGCAAATAGGACTAGATTAAGTCAGGATATCTGGTTGGCATGGTTGAGTTGGACCGAAGAACCTGTTTCCATGCTGTACATCTCTATGACTCTATGCGAGTGCTAATGCTCCAAAAAAAATGTTGTCTAATCCTACTGTTTCTAATTGTATCAGCATATCCTTCCATCCTTGTCTTTGCCTTGTATTTATATAGATTCCCTTTGCCTAACTATGTTTTCTGCCCCAACTATTCCTACCATTGACTTTCTAACTACTCTCTGGGTAAAAGAATTTCCCCCAAATTCCTCATTGAATTTATGAGGTATTTTCTATCGGTTTTTGGCAACCTCAGAAGTGGAAACATCCTTCTCTTAGTAAAGGTAGGGACTGGTTAGTTGGCTGGTGTGTGATGATGCCAAAAGCATGGGTGTAATTCATGTACTGGCTGAGATTACCACAAAGAATCCTCCTTCTCAATCTCTCCCCTTACCAGATACGTGGTAACCCTCATTAAATCGCCACCAGCCGTTTTTCCCAAATGCGAGAGCAGCCCTTTATCTCGGTAAAGCTAGGGCAATTTTACCTTTTAACTATTAAACCTTTTCATAATATTAATGGCCTCTGTTAGGCCACTCTTCAGCCTTCTTGCATAATCAAATGATTTTCAAAAATGATGTAATTTTATTTTTCATTGGAGCCAAAGTAAAGAGTCCTGTAATGATTATAATGAGATCAGTCAGCTGGGATATGAGTTCCCTGACTGGGGCTGTTAACCTGGTCCAGTCAGGGAGCCCCGGCTGACAGATAAAAAGGGGAGCGTCAGAGATACTGCCATTCTGATAGCTGACTCTGAATTAGGCAATACTAAAGTCAAGGACTGTTCATGTGTAAATAAAAGATGACTTGGTGACAGGATGTCAGCCTCTGTGGAGTTATTCCAAAAACAGCGATATTTTGTGGGGGATTCAGAGTGATGGCGGTGTTAGTGAGTTGTTCCTGATGACAAGGATGAAAGTAAACACCAAAAAGAAATTTTGATTTAAACTGACCTATAATCGATGGAATCAACAGCTCATCAAGGTTTCTTCAAAAGCGCTTTATGAAGTCACACAACTCTGACTCTGAGATGACCAAGAGTGGCAAATGCATGGGAACAGCATCCTCCTGGAGTTTCCTCCGCCATTATACTTCATCCTTTTGTACACTCATATCATGCTTCCTTTATTTGTTTTACAAGTAGAGGTGCAAAGTGCAAAGACAAGGCTATTATGTTAAATTAATACAAATCATTGGCTCAGCCTCAGGTAGGAAGTAATGTACCACTTCAAGACACAACATGTTAGGAAGGACGCAAAGACATTAATTAAGGTGCAGAAAAGATCCATGACAAAGATTCCAGAGATGACAAACTTCAGAACTGTATTGATAGATTTATTTGCCTTTATTCTTTCATGAGAAATGGGTATCGCTAGTGAGTTCAACATTTTTTTTTGTTTTTTTTTCTTTTACTCCTGTTTATTTTTTTCTCTCCCACACTACCGCCTAACTGCGGTAGTGGTTATTTTTTCCCCAGCACCCATGGTGTGTGTGTGTGTAGGTGTGAGACACAGTGAGAGACACAAGGTGCACAAATCTTTATTCAAGTTCAACATTTGTTATCCCACCCCTCACAATAGAGTGGCTTATAGGATGGAACACAGAATAGATAGGATTCAACCATATTGCTGTGGGTCTGCAGTCACCTGTCAGTCAGATTTCCTTCCCTAAAGGACATTAATAAACCTATTAGATTTCCACAATTGATTCTAGTTTCATGATTGCCATCACTGAGACCATCTTTCAATTTCAGATTTATTAATTGGATTTAAATTCCACTCACTGCTGTAGTGGGATTTAAACTCACAGGACGAAAATGAAGATTGCAGATGCTAAAGATTAGAATCCAGAGTGTGGTTCTGGAAAAGTACAGCAGGTCAGGCAGCATCCAAGGAGCAGGAGAATTGATGTTTCGGGCAAAAGCCCTTCGGCTTTTCCCTGAAACGTCAATTCTCCTTCTCGGATGCTACCTGACCTGCTGCGCTTTTCCAGCACCACCACTCTGGATTCTAATCTCCAGCATCTGCAATCTTCATTTTCGTCCTGTGAGTTTAAATCCCACTACAGCAGTGAGTGGAATTTATCCCCAGGGTATTACCCTCATTTTCTGGATTACATATACTGTAGTATTACTATTTCGCCACCATCACCCAGAGCTCATTGTCCTTGGAGAAGAGACGATTTAAGAGGTGATTGATAGAGACATTTAAAATCACAAGAGGTGGTGGACACAGCAGGTAGGGAAAAACTGTTCCCATTGACAGAAGAATCAAAAAGCCGATGACGCTAATGTTACATAAAACAGTGAATTCCTGAAACGATTAACTGAAATTGGGACATTAGTTTCTGAAGAACTGTGCCTATGCAGAGAAGTCAAAGCAATGGGATTTGCTTTTGCAGAGAGGAAGCATGGGCTTGGCAGATGGAACGGCTTGCATCCTTTACCATACTGTGATTGTTGCAGATTCAAAATCCAGGAGTACCTTACCCAACAACAGCACAATGCCAGGTGAAAATGAAATCACCACACTACTTTCTCAAAATCGTTTTGGGAAGGGCAGCAATCACTGGATGGGGATGCCACTGGCAAGGCCAAAGAACAAATTAACAAGAGAGAGAAAAAGGTTGATATCTTAATATTGAAATTAACATTGAACAACATGTTAATAGACTGTAGCCAACTCGTGTAAAATGCAGTGCAAATGAGGGTGTTTGCATTTTTACACTGGTTTTTGTCTTGGGCAAAAATGAGACAAGCGTTTCATTTTCGATCCTCTGGAGGCAGCAGAACCAGGTAATTAACTGCTCAGTTTTAATGACCCAACCATCCACAATTAAAATTCATACCAATATCTTCTCTGCTTCCAGATATTCCAACAAAATTCTGTCTTCTCATTGCTAAAAGGAATGGTGGTTTTATTTTGTTTAAAAATCTGTAAATCTCACCATTTTATTCAACTTACTAAATGGGTTTATAAGTCAACAACACAAAGAAAAAAATGACAGAAACACCAGGGCCCCACTTGCTCTACAATCTGATTCTAACGACATTCGATTTTCAAATAAAAGTACTTAACTCTCTTTGAATGTCTGTGGATGGGAATGAGCGACAATCTTGGGAACAAACAGCTGGCAAACACTTTTGACAGGAGATGGGGCAGATATCTAAGGGACAATCAAAGACAGAGCAAACTTTAAGCCAACGTTTGCCTATCTCAGCCGCATGACTTGATCCTCTCCTGAAAGATACAACACAGCTGTTACTTTTCAACCCTTGAATGGCTTGTTTCACCGGCTCGTAGATTGTTATCCTCCCCAACTAAACTCCCCCCCCCCACCCCCACCTTCCCCACCCATTCACTAACAAATCTGTAGCAGTGTTATCATTTAACTTCCCAGAGACCACCACTTTGTGTATTTAATATGTACACAGCCATGATTCTGAAGTGACTGTCTTTAAGTGTGCATACAGATGCTCATGACAAGGCTCTTAAAATGTTGCTATTCTTTTCACCATTTGCCTGAGTCAAACGGAGAAGTGGATTTTATTCTAATAATTAACAATTGCATTATTTTACAGTTCAATATAAATCACAATGGCTTTTAGCCTCGCAGAGTATTAATTACACCTTGTACCCATTACCAACATATTATGTCAGGAAAGTTACACAACTCTCTGGAACCTGGAAGATTTACTTTCTCCATTAACACATGTAACTGAATTAGATGATGCACTGTGGTTTATCAAGTTTCACTGTTCTGTGAGTAACGCCTCAGTTATACAGTGTGTTTGGTTATATGTGACCTTTCACACCAAGCTGATATTATGTTTAATGCTTCAAGTGCTGTTTTGGCACTGGCACCCAGATCACCTTTTAAGAAGGGAGAGTCTGGCAACACTGGACCTGGAAACTGGCTGCCACATTATAGTAGCAGGTGTGTGCATCCTGATTTCAAAATCTTGCCTCTTAAAGTTTAATATAAACACAGCTGGCCTAATGTACAATTTCTAAGAACTTAAAACAAAGGGGATACACTCTCCTTCAGCTTTTATCAGCCACTACAAAACTTACCGGAAGCTGAAGTCAAGAGCTTTGAGCATATACTTGATGTAAATGTGTGGAGTTCAGCTGGTCTTACTGACCAACAGTGTGAAGATGTAGCAATTCTACGGTATCATTCATTTTAGTTCAAAATTTGCTTGTTTATGTGCGCCTCACTCTTTGAAAATACCCAGCTCCTTATAGTCAATAGACTTCCATCTGTCTCACACTTATACTCATGAGATTTCACAGCTGGTAGCACACAGAGGTTGGAGTCTATGAGGTAAGACAACCTTAGTAACAACAGAAGACACAAAACAGTGGAAGATAAAAGGCAGAAAAGTTATATTAAAATAAGTAGAAGCATTTAAATCTTATTAACTCATTTCATTCTTTAACCTTTTTGGCATCTTTTAGTTCCCCTAACCACTGCAGTAGTCCAGTCAGACCAGGATAAGTAGTGAAGTTGCTAATTCTCAGTGTTAGTTTAGTTGAAAGAAGCTGTGAATCAAGGAATGTTGTCTAGTTTTGAACGTCACTCATTTATTACAATTAGTTAGCAGACGTGAACGTGTGCAGATGTAGTAACTAAAACAAAATTCTGAAGCTGCAAAGGAAGTTCCTAATGTTGATGAAAATTTCCCAAATATGGTACATCTCAATTTGCAGTTGAATCAAATGAATGCTTTGTGTATATCATTCTCACATTCAGAAGTGAAGCTTTCATCAGGTAAATACGTGAATAATTTTATATTCATTCTTTGACCTTGTTAATTTCTTACAGAACAAAACTACAGCTGTAATGTTAATAGATTCTGGAAACTTTACTTCCCAGTGTGCTGCAGACTGGTAATTGGAGAGCTCAAAAATTTGGTAATCAGATCTCTGGACTTAATGAGTTTGGAAACTTTTTTTTGTGCTGGATGTGCTGCAATAAATCTTTCTGCCCTCAATTATTGGAAGCAGTTAGTTAAATTACAAACAAAACATTCATAAAAAGCCCCCAAATGTCAAGAATATTGTCAACAACATTTTTTTTGTTTTAAATCTCTCTTTGGTAAGTGTTACCGTTCTGTGATTGAACAAACTATTGCTATAATTTCCCTTAAAAATAGTTACGAATGGCTTTGTGGACTTGCCAACCACTCATAAGGTAAATTTATTCCACATCACTACTTGCCCTGAGATTGTTGTGGTAAGTTTGTTGGACATTTCATACCCAGCTACTATGGGGTTGAATCACATGTAGCTGGGTTCTCAACTATTTTATTTCTGAGGTTGCCCACCCATGTTATGAAAACTCCTCAAATCTTTATATTACAAATGTATTTTTTGAAATACAAATGCCCCTTCTCTTTCCATTTTTCATGCTTGGTGTGTAAGTCTCTTTGAACTGGAGCATTTTGAAGATTCATTGGAGATTACAATGTGCCTGCCGAGATTGAAGTATGTTGCTACATTCAGTACAAATAAAACCAAAATTCAGACACTCCCCTTTCTCAGTTTTGCAAAGTTAATAAAACCTCCATAATTTTGATGTTCTTCAGCTTTTCCAATTAAATGAGTTCAATAAAGTTCTCTATCATAACTGTGTGAGTTTTTGTTGTTTGAAATTTAACATTTACCATGAGTTGATATTTATTGTACATGTTCATCAAGATTTTTCTCGTTATTTGCAATTCATCTTTTTCCCACTGAAGTGGCTCCAGACTTGGGTTATCAGCAAATCTTTGTTGTAACCAGAGAATGTGCTAATTTCTGCACTTTCAGCCTGTGTTAAAACAAGCAACTAAGGATGGACATAAATTAAAGGCTTGTCAATGTCCCCAGGATGCAAACATTTTAAACATTTCCTTGCCCTCACCTTAATGGAGACTGAAGTACAATGATGTTTATTCTTTGGGGCAAAGATGGTCATTTTCACCATCTAGAGTACTCAACAAGATTCTAATGAGTACGTAGGAGACTAGGATGGTCTGTGCCTGGAAAGTTTTTCTTTGACAGATAATAGGTCAATGATGAACATGTCCTGTGAGTGAATACGTTTGAAACAAAGGAGAATTGTGTGTCTCTGGCCTCCCTCTCACATCCTGATCATTTTCCAGAGGCAAGGTGAATTCAGATGGATCAAAATAGATCCAGGTCCGGACAGTGTCTGGGACCTTTTGTTTATTCTTTGTGCTAGATGTTAAGCCCCTCCTAGATCTTGTGGATCTAGAATGGACACATCCATCCAATGCATCAAAATCAGTCTTTGCATGCCAGTATAGACCATATCCACCGATGAATGGTGCCTCCTCTCCCTAAAAGCCCTATCAAACATCACTCCATAACTTCAAATGGGTGAATATGTCTATAGATACCCCATATGGATGAGTGAAGGATCAGTTACCACAGCCACTTTTATTATTGTTTAAAGATGTTCTATAGATGTTGACTGATCTGTTATTTTCCAGTATATGGCCTTTTACAGTAATCTAACTTTGGGCTCCCCATAAAGAAACTGCTTTGATCTGTGAGTCTGCGCCATATTAATTCTCAATTTTAAGGAGGTGCTGGGCAATGGGTATCCTACCTCATATCTTATTGAATCAGCCAGCTTCAGATGACTAAATGGCACGGAGGTCTGTGGTCAGGGATGATGTTCACCTCTGTGTTTTATAAATGCTTACCTTTTACAAACTTCTGCTGAGAACTTCCAAGTGCCTTCCACTTTCCACATACATACTATGAAGGTCTTCCAATTTGACAATAGAGCCCCGAATTTGATTAAGACATACTGGTGGAGCTCTCAATACCCTCTTGAGGACACCAGATTCACCCCTGCGAGAACATTTGGAAATCTAAGGGCTATTTTTACAACAATCTGACTAATTCATGGTCAGCTTTCCTGATGTAAGCATTTCATTTCCAGAATTTAAGTTCTGAAATACCCAAGCTGGGTTTTGAAATGTGGATTAATTGCCTGTCCCTGGATCCCTGGCCCAATAACATAATCACCATCATGCCATACTCAACAAGCTTCACTGAAGAAGGTTTAAGCCTGACAGCATCTTTAACAATTGACCTATGAAAGAAGTAATTATCATAACAAATTTCACTTTAAGTGTTTTCAGAACTCACAATTCAGAATGTAAGCCTTAGGAAAACAATGACCTTTATGGGGTAATAAGGACATTATGCTGGTTTAGAAGGCTTATGTCAGGAGAAATGTTCATTGTCTAGCTGTCTGCCTTTTCTGTTTCTGGACAGCATGTTAAATTGTTAGGTTTTCATCAGCATTGATATATATCTGGACGTATGAACATACACCTAAACGCTCCAAGAATTTCCAAGTACTTCAAGGGAAGCCAAAAATCTCACAAGATGATCATCTTCTAATGGACAATGTTAGCAGACTAAGCACTGGTGAAACTGATAAAGTATTGGTTTCACAGTGAGAAATGGATTAATGCCCTGAAATATAAATAGATTCAAAGGAGAAGCAGATTTTTTTTATTTTGGTTTCCCCAGGGCTTATGATAACACCTTTTGCCAACTGGCACAAATCTCAAAGCTCCTGGCAGTCAAAGAAGTACGTTTGAAGTGAAGTCATTGTTGTAATGGAGGAAATGTGGCAGCACATTTACATAAATAACAATGTGATTCCAACCAGATGATCTATCATAGACTCATAGAGTCATACAGTACAGAAACAGACCCTTCGGTCCAACCAATCCAATATAATCCCACACTAAACTAGTCCACATGCCTGCTCCTGGTCCATCTCCCTCCAAACCTTTCCTATTCATGTACTTATCCAAATGTCTTTTAAACATTGCAATTGTACCCATATCCATTACTTGCTCAGGAAGTTCATTTCACACGCGAACCACATTTGGTGGAAAAGATTTGCCCATCATGCCTTTTTAAAATTTCTCCCCTCTCCCCCTAAAAGTGTGCCCCCTGGTGTTGAAATCCCCATACTCCAGTGAAGTTGGTTGAAGACCATGGGGGATAACTCAGCCACTTTTCTTCAAAATAATGTTGTGGGAAATAATACCCATCCTGGGAGGCAGAAGAGGCCTTTGACTAATATCTTACCCAAAAGCCTGTACATCTGGCACTGCAACATTCCTTCAATGGTATTCAAGAATGTCACCATCAATTTTTTGTGCTCAAGCTCTGAAGTGGGACATGAACATGGAATCTTGTGATTCCGAGGCCATTCATGCTTCGAACTGAGGTATGAGCTGTTGTACAATAAGTGTAGTCAATGGCTAATTATGTATTTCGATACCAGAATATTGTCTGATTTACAGGTGGATAATTTGCAGGTAACTCGTCTTTACCCTCAAAGCACCACATGCTCAGCCAAGTCAGAATGAAAGGTAACAGCGCAACAACTTATTTCTGCAATTAACAATAATAACTAGAATGGACATAGCATCATTAATATAGAAAAATATCCCAAGAGGTTTTGTGCTTTCAAATAAACCTGTTGGACTATGAGCTGGTGTCATGTGATTTTTGACTTTGTCCACCCCACTCCAACACCAGCACCTCCACACCAATAGGTCTAAGCAGGGCTAAATGTATGCTGAGGGCACGAATAGGGTGGGTGTAGAGGTAGCTGCAGATAAAGGGGGTGGTGGGGGCAGAGTGGTGAAGTGGGGATAGTGAGGACAGACAAAGGGTACGACCTGCTTGGTCAATGGGAGGAATGTACATGGATAGTGGCAGGGAGGAATGGAAGGGAGGAGGAGGGGTCTTCTCTACATTGGGAGAGGAACATAAACTTAGGGAATTGTTCGCTTCTGAACAGGACATACCAGAGTCCCTAGGGCAAAGGTTTTGAAGCTGAACATAACTTAGATTATATAAGCTACGTCATTGACTTGTCATGCATTCATATGTAAGATTACTTGACTTGTTCAGATTCCTTGGGTTGAGCTACCAGATTCCACATTTGGCCATCTGAAAATAAACAGTTTTTTTTGCCCAGTTACCCATGCCCATTCAATAGGCAATTGACTGTCAATAGGCTACATGTGGGATTAAATTTCTTCTGGACCAACTGGCATTCAGACTTAGGAAATGGACCTGATACTGGGAAAGTGGTGGCAAAGCAGTAATTTATTTTATTAGATTCCCTACGATGTGGAAACAGGCCCTTCAGCCTAACAAGTTCACACCTACCCTCGGAAGAGTAACCCACTTCCCTCTGACTAATGCACCTAACACTATGAGTAATTTAGCATGGCCAATCCACCTGACCTGCACATCTTTGAACTGTGGGAGGAAACCAGAGCACCCGGAGGAAACCCACGCAGACACGGGGAGAATGTACAAACCCCACACAGATAGTCACCCAAGGCTGGAATCGAACCCAGGTCCCTGGTGCTGTGAGGCAGCCGTGCTAACCACTGAGCCACCATGCCTCCCATGTTGCTAGATGAATAATCCAAGGGTATAGGCTAACACGCTGGGGATATGAGATCGAACACCACCATGACAGCTGGTGAAATTTAAAATCAAACAATAAATCTGGACTATAAAGCTACTTTTAGTCATGGCAACCACCATTGTTGTTAAAAACCCATCTCTTCCCAAACATATTTTAGAGAAGGAAATCTGCCAACTTTACTCAGCCTGACCTACATATTTCGTGAGATCCATAGAAATTATTCTTGATGATGTCTGAAATAGCCTGGCAAACTACTCAGTTCACCAACGATGAGAGATGAGCAACAAACCTTCCTAATAATGTTCATATCTCATGGAAGAATGAAGAAAATTTAGATGTGCTCTACGTATTGTTTGTACCCAGCCCTGATGAGCAAATGACATTTGAGAGGGGGCAATCAGGAGCAAGTAACACCCTGTAGACAGTCTTTCTTTGAGGCCAGTCGGGATGGCACTCTTTGCTACCAGGTCAACTTGCCCTTTGTCTGCTACATCTCAGCAGTGGACTAAATGGTCATTCATTTGGCATTAATTGCTCACTCATGGGCCCCAATCATCTTACTGGCAGGTGAGCCACCTGACCATGTCATTCCTATTGGTATAATTGTGGTGGGCATGGGGTGGTGGGTGTCTGCAGTAAGGTGGGGGTGGGGTGGGGTGGGGAGCAGGTAGCCTTCTGGATTTAATGAATCTCCAGCATTCTCATTCCCTTTGGTGGGGGAATTGGGGGTGGTCTGTTAAATCTAATCTCACATCATAAAATAAGGGTGCAGAAGTTTTGGAGCAGTTTTGAAAGAAAATTATTTTGAAGTATGATAATCAGAGCTCAGAGGTTATAGTTATGAGGAAACATTAGTGTGCTGAGGTCCTTTATTCTGGAGGAGAGAAACCCAGGAAGTTCCTTTACATTATGAAATGGTTTGATAGGGTTGATTTGGAGAGGTTGTCGGCATTTGCAGGGAAGATCGAAACTGGAAGCTGTAATTATAGCACAGATTCTAATAAATTTAATAGGGAATTCATGAGAAACAGTTCTACCCAGGGAGTCACTAGAACATGGAACTCACTCCATAAGAATAGGTAAATAGCATAGATGCTTTTAAGGGAAACTAAATAAACATGATAGAATAACAATTGAGGAATGTCCCCAGTATAACAATGGAGCGCACTTTCAGAAAGTTACAAATTAGGGGTGGCGGCACTTTTATTCATCCAGAGTTAGGAATGTTCTGCCGCCTTCTGTCATGGCTAAACTACCACTCATCGCCATCCTGACTTGGAAATATATTCATTCATTCGCTGTTGCTTGGACAAAATCCTGGAATTCCCTCCCCAATGGCATTATGGGTCAACCCACAGCAGAACGACTGCAATGACTCATGAAGGCAGCTCACCCCACCTTCTCAAGGGCAACGAGGGATGGGCAATAAACACTACCCACCCAACGATGCGCACATCCCACAAACAAATAAAAAATACTTAAAGGCAAGCTGTAAACACAGTGGTCTGTAACCTATTGAAATTATCCCCAAGTTAGTATTTTGCAAGACTCAAAAGATCTGAACTTTAAAGATATAGCTCTGGGTTAGCACTGACAAATTGTTTACAAACTGGAAAGATTGAGATCTTGCTGAAATGACATAAAAAAAACACTTCTTTACTCGAACACAGAATGTGCTACATTGCACTCACTGCTGGGTAGTCATTCATTTCTCAGTTACAAATTGAGAGGCAATCTGAAAACAATTTATAATTTCAATACAAGAAGAAGTCTTTGTTTTATAAAAGCTTTTTGACAGGCCTTTAACTGCAAAACCGTTTCTGAGAATGTAACAAATGGAATATTCATTGGTGGTAATGAAGTGCTCTTTTTATCATTAGGAGCCTCGATGCAGTACATACACTTTATTATGGGTCACGAACCAAGCACAGTCAAGTTTCATAGGAACCAGACCTGGAGGCAGTGAGCCAGCATCCCAGAAACATTTTAACCGATGGTCAGAGTCGGGTGGGGAAGATTGTTAATGTAGCAGTGAAGAGATTCTGCATGAAAAGGCAGCTACCTTAAAGTATATTTTAGCCAGATAATCCCATTAATGCTATTCTGATAGGCAGGTGCAAAGCTTATACATGTAAACTGGAACATACATAGCGACTCAGTTCACATCCTCACGCTGCTGCAGACTGAACACTTTCAAATGAAGAATGTGCTCTCAACACTGAAATTTCAGCCGATTAATTCCCAAGCCTGTTTTCTGTATTGCAAACTTTGTGTAAAGCGTTTCCACCTAGTGACAATGATCTGCTTCTAATGAAGAATCTCCAATCAGTAACATTCATCTGTTCCTGATGAAAAATTTCTGGTCAGAAATGTTAACCTCAGAAATGCATCTGATGAAGAGCTTTCACCTGGTATCATTAATCTGTTTCAGATCAAGGGTGTGCACTCTGCAACGCTAACTTGCTGCTTGTGAAGAGTTTCCACATGGTAACATTAACTTGGAACTAACAAAGGGTCTCCATCTATTAAGTTACCTCTTGCTGATAAAACATGCCCATATCACGAAGTTAGCCAGCTTCTGATTGACGGGTCTCCATTCGTCATCAGTAACCTACTGCTGATGAGCAGTCTTAACCCAATACTGTGAAACAGGTTTAACTGTTGCTGTTGTGCTGTGTCCTTCCAGCCTTTTTCAGTTTGTATTCTTAAATAAGGCTCCTGAGCTATTTTCAGAATGTGTCTTTAGCCCTGCTGCCTCACAGTGCCAGGTTTGATTCCACCCTCAGGCAACTGTCTGTGCAGAATTTGCACAATCTCCCTGTGTCTGCGTGGGTTTCCTTCAGGTGCTTTGGGTTCCTCCCACAGTCAAAAGATGTGCAGGTTAGGTGGATTGGCTGTGCTAAATTGGCCATGGTGTGCAGGGACGTGTAGGATAGGTAAATTAGCCATGGGAAATGTAAAGTTACAGGGATGCAGTGGGTCTGAGTGGGATGTTGTTCAGAGGGTCAGTGTGGACTCGATGGGCTGAATGGCCTATTTCCATACTTTAAGGATTCTAAAAGTATGGGGTCAAAATCATAATCGGTGGGAAAAGAAACAGAAATTGCTGGCGAGACTCAGCAGGTCAAGCAGCATCAGTGGGGAGAAAGCAGAGTTAACATTTCCAGTTTGGTGACTCTTCACCAGAATGTTTGTTTTAGAAAATAAACAAGTTTGTGGCAAACAAAGCCACAGTTTCGCTGAGCACCAGCATGCACAGTTCTACCAGAAGGGCATCAGGTAGAATGTACACATTAATTAGTTCCCAATTACATGTGAATTGGAGAGAAAGTGAGGTATGTCAGCATGAGGTACCAATTCAGCCAATACCACTAACACCCCTCTCATTCCACTTGAACAATATACCCCCTTCCTTGTTTACAAATTAATTTACAAGTACTTGATAGGTGACCTTATTTGCTTAGTAACAGTAGATTCATTTATCTTTAAATTAGTAGGTAATGAAGTGGAAAACCACAGTTGTTTAGGACCAAGAATCCTCCTGCTAGTTAACATGATAATAAAATTGTTTTGTTGTGTGGGTACAATTAGCATTTATCTGCTGTGAGAAGAGATCAATAAAATGCCCGAGAGTGTCACGTCACAAGAATCTGACCAAGAGGCCAGTCATGTCATGCTTGTTGCTACAAAGCAGACCTGGAGTTCCAACATCTGGTAGCTCAGTCAGACTTCTGTAGGTGTGAGGAGAATGGCATCACCATCGCTTCAATGAAGTGCCTTCAGCCTAATGACAGAAATAAATTTGACACAGTTCAGAGCAAGTAATCTTTCTGTGTTATCTTAACCTCTTGAAGTCAGTCAGTCTTGACCCACTCACCTTTTTTTCCCCTTGCCTGTTTTGTCTCTCAGCTCTGTCTTCAGGAAAAAAAACCATTAATATTTACCCAGTTTTACGACTTAGTGCTTAAAGGGTGAAGTGGGGGAATAAAATGCCTCCAGTTCCACCTAGTGTTAACTAGAATAGGCTTCTAATTTACTGTTGCCCTTTTAAGAATAATACTGGTCTTTGCAAATCATTTACCTTATCCTGCAATTTGATAAACCTCCACATTGGTAGGCAGGTAGGGCTTTTGACAGGCTTTTCCATTTTATGTTGACAGAACAAAACTAACAAATGGATTTTTAGCCTTTTTGTTATGAACAGGGGTGATAGGTATATAACTAGCACTTTTGCGTTGGCTAGCCTTATGGTTTGATTGATGGAATTGTATTCAAAACTACTAGTTAAAATAATCTGCTAACTTCAAAGGCATTTGGACCATTCCTGCACTGTTGAATGCCTCCATGAAACACATCAGGGTGTGCTATTTGTACCTAGTCCCCTGTTCAAGTACTTCACAAATTGACTGTGGTTGCCTGTGAGATAAGGGTGGTTCATTTTGATTAATTATACAGGAGAATTAAAGCTAGATTTCAATTTTAGCACAGCTTGCCCTCTGTGACCTACAGCTGTCTGTTTTGATTGTTGCTTGTAATTCGGGCCAGTGGGCAACAGAAGGTCACTCGATGGTCAATGTTACTTTTATCGAATGAATGGAAAAATGTGCCATTGCATAGGGCTGACCCTTTGTTCCCCTCCCCCGTGCAGACATTTTCAGACAATCAAAAGTCTTTGAAAAAAAATGAAACAAGTTTGAGGTAGCAGACACATGCAAACAATTACATGAAGTAAAAGACTTTTAAAAGTTCATTTCCTTACAGGTCTACCTCAGATGTGTGGATGAGGTTAAATGTACTCAGCTCTTTACAAGAAGCCATACACCTTTGCTAATTGTGTTCTTTTTGTTTGCTTCAAACATGAGTGAAAAGCATGGGCAGCCTTTCCAGATTGTATCTTTACATTCAACCAAACTCCAATTCTCTTTTATCCCACCCAGAATTCGGAAGTTGAACCATGGATTACAAATTAAATGTACCACACTGAAGTCGAGATTCCTTTGAGCTGGGATTATATCATTGCATCTGCTGAAATGAAGTCAAAGGCCAGAAAACACACGCAATATGAGTGGGAGCGTGTCACGGGGATGTAACAGAATTTGAAAGGTCCTGGCAATGCTATTGACAGCAAGAATGAAGCTCCAGCAGTTTGTAAGGTCATCACAACCCTGAGATAGTGTTGCAGTCCACAGCTCCTTCCACACATTTGCTCCTATTTGCAGTTGGACACTTAATCTTAACACCATCACTGTACACAGACCAGTAATCTGAATGGGGGAAGAGCATTTACTACATGATACTTGAAGGAGTTCCTGCTGGTGTAAGTGCCTGAAATGAGCAGCATGTGCTCTGCATTGTACAGATAAGTAAATCCTGCAGGAGGAATTTCACAGTGAAACCAATGTTCAAAAGATTACGTTTCACATGTAGTTTTTACCTTCAAACAAACAACTCTGCCAAACAAATCACCATTTCCAGCCGTATTCAATCCGTATTCAAAGCTAGATCATTAGTGATCCATTTGTGCAGCTAACCAATCCTCATGAAGTTTATGATTTCATTGTGAATTATTAACTGAGTTATGAGTACTGAGTCTTCCGCTGTATATTGTTACACATATCGTTGTCATAGGACTAATGAAGAAGGATAAAGTGGCTCAGAGGGGTTTGGGGGGTCTGGGGTTGTTGTTTTGGAGCAATTTTAACAAAAGCATACTGGACAACCATGAAAGGAAGAGTTCATATACTTTCTGGTTTGGCAGCATCTGTGGAGAGAAAGCAGAGTTGATCTCTGCAGCTCCTGTGATCCATTTGGAAACTATCAGTTGCTAGGAAAAGGTGGTAGATATGCTGGAGGCAGGAGTCAGGTTGTGGGAATGGGGGACTAGGGGGGTGGGAATGAAGTGAGAGAATTGGTGGATACGATGTCCAGAGACAGAGAAGGACAAAAGGATGGATAATGGGAAACCAGGGAGAAAAAACTGATGACAGGGAACAAAATGGGTGGAAATGGGTTGGGAGTGCTGAAAGCAGTCCATATTATGACAGGGCGACAGGATCCCCAATATAGAGGACACCACTCACAGACCAAATGCAGACTGGTTACCACTTTGTGAATCACCTACATTCCATCCGTAAAAATGACCCTAAGCTTCCAGTTGCCTGCTATCTTAACACACCACTGTGCTCTCTGGCCAACATCTCTGTCTCGGACTATCTGCAGTACTCCAGCAAGGCTCACAGCAAGCTGAAAGAACAGCAACTCATTTTCCACATGTGAACCCTGCAACCTTCAGGACACAATATTGAGTTCAATAATTTTAGAACCTGAATACCTTTGTTCATGTCCTTTGCCCACCCTCCACACCCCAGATCTACCTTGGCTGCTTTCATATGCTGCTTTCTGTACAGCCAGCTCATTTTCGTGTACTTTGGTCCTTGTTATTAGCCTTTCTTTTTGTTACCATTATCCATCCTTTTGTTTGCCTAACTGTCTCTCTCTCTAGGCTCTGTCACCACCTAGTTGTTCTCTTCATCCCCAGCCCCACATCCCACCCCTGTCCTCAGCATATCTAATAGTTCTGAAGAAGAGTTATTGGACCCAAATAGAGTCATAGACATGTACAGACCCTTCGTTCCAACTCGTCCATGCTGACCAGATATCCCAACCCAATCTAGTCCAACCTGCCAGCACCTGGCCCATATCCCTCCTTCCTCCTTGCTTGAGGCATGGCAACCATCAGGTTAGACCACCACCAGTCACTTCTCTCTCTCTCTGATGAGACATCAGACTTATGATCTGCTAGAATTACCTTTACTGAATTGTAGAGCTAGTACTGAGATCCACAGTGTTGTAGTAAATGTCCCTCATGTAGATCGAACAAAGCCTGACTAATGCGTTAAACCTTTAGCCTCATTTGATAACACTCTGCCCATTCTTTTAGTAGCATAGTGGTTGAAAAGATGGCTAGAATTGTCCTACAGGCTTTTATAGATCAGCATGTGAACAATGATAGGAAAAGTTCCTTGACTAAAGTTTCTTAACCTTCTAGTCGAATGAAATACAATCACATTAGAAAACAATCAATGGAGAAAAGTTACTCAAAGGAAACCATTACAGTGGCACGATATGCACCAAATAGGAAAAGCATTACTTCATATCGAACGTTTATAATAAATGCTCATGAATGATAAAGCATTATTGAAAAAAGTTTAATTTTGTTGTGGCCATGTAAATATTGACACATTTCTAAAAGGTGTTGTATTATTTATAATGGAAATTAATACTTCAAAAAGCTATATTAAAATCAAATGGACGTTTCATGCTTTTGATATATTAGATATGTTGTATATCCTAGAATAGATTGGCCAAAAAGATCATTAGACAAGATTTCAGGAGAATTAGAAAAATCACAAACACAGCCGGCAGCCAGGGAGTTACACTCCAGGGTAAACAAACATTGTAGCGAAAATGCGCTTAACCTTCTGTCTTTAACTAGAGTTAAACTGTTTGACCTGACCTCCGAAAAGTACATAAAAACACTGGTTAATAGCTTGAATATTAACTCATTCATTACTCGAGGCAGAACTCATTTCTTCAATATTAGACCTGGAGGAAAGTAAAAACAGACAACAGCCCCTTAACAAGATTAACATCAAAGCAACAACTGCTGTAGTCTGTCAGATCTCCTCCTTCATGAGCAGATGGACTAAAGGTGTGGAATTTGGTGTAATAATATCACCCGCATGAATCTAAAACATCTGGAGCCATCACCGCCTTTTCTCAAATCCATTAAATGTTTTCTGATAGTCGCTTTTAAAATAAAACTCATTCTTTGGTTTTCTGCCATTGGGAATGTTCGTTTTCACCCAATGTGGCCTACCAGGTGGCACAGTCTCAGCTCTAGACTCAGCTTTAGACCTTGTAATGAGGCAAAAGGCTGCAGTAAATGAGGAATGAGACAAACTGCACCAATCTTTCTCCCCCAGGTTTTCTTTGACTTCCACCTGTCACGTAATCTAGCAGCTTAATTAAGAACTGTTTAGGCACACTCAAAAGGGGCTGAAAGACAGCCAAGGTGTCACAGCTCAAAAAGCTGTGAAAACCCAATGCTCTTCACCTGAACATTTTGTTGTGGTTGCAGGCCCATATCCTTTATCCGATAGCCTTTAGTTAAAGTGTTTTATTTTTGGAGACCAGGCAGTAAATACATTTGCACAGTTGAAATCGCTTGTTCTAACTTGGCAAATAGGGTTAAAATCAAGGTCATGATGTCTGTTCAAATTCCAGAACTTATTAAACTGCAGTGAATTTTACAATGTTTACCTTAAGGAAATGAAAAGAACAGAGTGTGTGTCAGATTAATTGATCAAAGAAATAGGTTTTGAATCTTGCAAGATTTTCTGGGACTTGTCAAGTTCTGCCGACTGTGTTGGGAAATCTTTGTCACCTTGTCTGACGAATCAGTCAGAATGGTTAATACCTCCTGCGATAGCTGCACCTAACTATTATCGGTCATGTTGTGTGCATAGGTCTGTATAATTATTTGCAGAGGAGAAGAATCAGGTACAAAGCAATCACCAAAAGAATTGCATTTACCAGGATACATTTAGATCCACTATAGGCCTGTGCAGGTCTGTTTGGGCCTGTTGGAAAGAAATTTCACTTAACCCGAAGGGACTCGAACAGACCTGAGCAGACGTGTCGACACACTGACTTTTGGCCCTTTGAAAAAAATACTTTGCTTTCAGAACCAGTCAGGTCAAGCACTGTTTTTTTCCAGAAAGGTGCAATCTCCACATGTCTACAAGTCTATTGAGGTCTGCTTTTGAAAGGATCTTCAGTTTTAGGGCCTGTAGATAAAGATCCAACCTGTACAATGTTTTTCTCTCTACCAATGCTGCCAAACCTGCTGTGTTTCAGCAGCATTTCCTAGGTTTGATTTCCACTTTCCACAGTATTTTGTATTAATTGTAAGAGTTAGACATTGGTGTTAATGGCCTGCAGTTATAGTGTTATGGAGTCATAGGGATATACAGAACGGAAACAGACCCTTCGGTCCACTTGTCCATGCCGAGCGGATATCCCAACTCAATCTAGTCCCATCTGACAGCACCCAGCCCCTACCCCTCCAAATCTCTCCTATTCATATACCCATCCAGATGCCTTTTAAATATTGTCATCGTACTAGCCTCCACCATTTCCTCTGGCAGCTCATTCCGTACACGTACCATCGTCTGCATGAAAAAGTTGCCCCTCAGGTCTCTTTTATATCTTTACCTTCTCACCCTAAGCCTATGCCCTCTGGTTCTGGACTTATTCACACCAGGGAAGAGACTTTGTCTATTTATCCTATCCATGCCTCTCATGATTTTATAAATCTCTATAAGGTTACCCCTCAACCTGCAGGGAAAGCAGCCTCTGCCTATTGAACCTCTCCCTATATCAAATTCTCCAACCCTGGCAAAATCCTTGTAAATCTTTTCTGAACCCTTTCAAGTTTCACAACATGTTTCTGATAGGAAGGAGACCAGAATTGCACGCAATATTCCAAAAGTGGCCTAACCAATGTCCTGTACAGCTGCAACATGACCTCCCAACTCCTGTACTTAATAATCTGACCAATAAAGGAAAGCATACCAAATTCCTTCTTCACTATCCTATCGACCTGCGACTCCACTTTCAAGGAGCTATGAACTTGCACTCCAAAGTCTCTTTATTCAGCAACACTCCCTCCCACCTTACCATTAAGTGTATAAGTCCTGCAAAGATTTTCTTTCCCAAAATGCAGCATTGCACATTTATCTAAATTAAACTTCATCTGCCACTTCTCAGCCCATTGGCCCATCTGATGAAGATTTTGTTGCAATCTGACTAAACCTTCTTTGCTGTCCACTACGCTCCAATTTTGGTGTCATCTGCAAACTTACTAACTATATCTCTTATGCTCACATCCAAATCATTTATATAAATGACAAGAGACTCGTTAGCTCATTTAGATCTCATGGAATACGGAGAGAACTGGATACAGAATTGGCTCAAAGGTAGACGACAGAGGGTGTTGGTGGAGGGTTGTTTTTCAGGCTTGAGGCCTGTGACCCGTGGAGTGCCACATGGATCGTGCTGGGTGCACTACTGTTTGGTTGAGCCATTGATAAAAGACAAGCCGATCCCCAACCCACTTCCCAGGGTTCACAATTTTCAAGCGAGCTTTTTTAAGGGTGCAGTTTGTTTTGAGTTACAAGCCCATGCCCTGAATTTCAGACTTGGCTGATTTTTCAGGGTGGCATGGTTAGCACATGGTTAGCACTGCTGCCTCACAGTGCTAAAGACCCGAGTTCAATTCCCACCTCAGGCAACTGTCTGTGTGCACATTCTCCCTGTGTCTGTGTGGGTCTCCTCTGGGTGCTCCGGTTTCCTCTCACAATCCAAAGATGTGCAGGTCAGGTGAATTAGCCATGTTAGATTGCCCGTAGTGTTAGGTGGATTAGTCAGGGGTAAATATAGGGGGGTGGGTTACTCTTCAGACGGTCGGTGTGGACTTGTTGGGCCTAAAGACCTGTTTCCATACTGTAGGTAACCTAATCTAATCTTATTGCGGTGAAATCATTGTGATATGGTCTGCAGCTCTGCCATTTTTAAGGAGTTCAACCGGCTTTTCAAAGAGTAATTCTTTACTGTTGGGAAACATAGTTTGCATGAGGCAAGCTTTTGAAAGTTAATTTCAAACAATCTTTTGCATGGACCTCATGCCAAACTATTTGCCTCACCTACTTCCCAAAACCCCTCATATACTAATGCTAAACTGTGGTCCTTCATTGCCTATTTGCCCACTGTCCATTTATGGAGAATAAATGAATGCTATAATGTCAAAAGGATGCATTAAAAAAGGTTAAAGATTCATCTATTACTTTCCACTTGCTTAGTAAAAAAAATTCCTTAACACAAGACAATAGAAGTGTATATCATCCAGTCCCTTTAACCTAACAATAGCAGAATCTGCAAGCACTGGAAACCTTTCAGTCTGTTATAAATAAACATTGAACAATCATCAGAAGCAATCAGAGAGCCAGAGCTGTTCATCAAACAGTTTTCTCTGCACTCAGTGTTTCAATAGTTTCATGGATATCTGGACTCAAAGCCAAGATTTCCTACTGAGGCTTTTTTCCAAAGCTGACAGGCATTTTCCTGACTCCTTCTATCCGGTTAGAATGAAAATCCAAGCCGATACTCTTATAACCAGACACCCTTTCCACAATAGATGGGTCCCTATAAACTGTTTTTTTGCTGGTTCTGCACCAGAGGAGTGTATGCTGGAAGTTCAAGCCCCAGTGCTCATCTGAAATTGGGCTTTATTTTAATAACCATGGTAAGCTGGTGGTACCTGCTACACCTTAAAAGGCCCAACCCAGGCTATCTGAATTCCATGTAAAACAGTTGCTCAAACAAGATTTATATTGTAGTCAGAGCCTTGGCAACAACATCTTTAAGGACCATCGCTGGGTCACATGTAGAAGATGGGCTTAGAATTTTGGATTGTATAATTGTTTTCAAATGAAATACCTCAAGACATTTTGAATGCTGCTTAGACCTCTACAATGTTCACCACTTTTTCTAAGTTCTGTACAAAATGTCTTCTGCCCATTAAAAGGATGATGGGAATAATTATAATGCTGGATCTCATTCAAGGCTGTGGATATGCCCTTTATCCTCTTCATTAGCGTGTAGTTTGGTTCCATGTTGAATAATACCTACGGTCATACTAATCTGAAAGAGCCTGATCTCGTCTGAATATTTGAATATTTCTTCAGGAAACTGTGCCTGTTCTAGATTATCTCCAGATTCTCTCTGCTTATGAGTGACTAAGGTTGGATTTTGGTAGCTTTCTTCAAAATTACTTTATTTACACGACTGTACATTCTGCATTTCTACGTAATGACATCCCTCCCTTGTGCTAACTGTTCCATCCCTCCAGACAGGAGAGGATGGGACTGCTGATGTCACTGTTACAGTATCCTACATGCCACTACTTCAGGACGTCCCACCACCTCTGGAACTGTTCTTTGCTTCTGTAAAGACATCTGTTAAATATTTGTGGACCTGAGTTTAATCAAGAGCATCCAACAATCTTAATTTAACTAAACAAACCATTTTCCTTCAACACTGGTTTAGGCCCACATTCTTTGGAGATCAATCCTCACTGGATGCTTCATCTAGTCTTTGAGATTACATGAGAACTTTACTCTTATTGTCTTTAACACTATAGCTTGCAACAGGCATTAGTTATCCCAATTGGTTAGATTACTAGATTGCGATGCAGAATAAAGCCTATGTGCTATGTGAACTTCTCTGCCTGCTGTTGTAGCTCATAAAGGCCAGCCTGATCAATTTGCACCATGTTTGTTGAATGCTTACACTCAATAACCAATGATCTTTCTCGAATGAAGAGAGGTACTTGCGATTCATTGAAAATTATGGCTTCTGACTTACCTATCACTTATAATGAGTTTCAATATTTTTATTTTGTGTTACAAGTCGGTTTGTAAAGCCATCTTTCAACTTACTTAGAATACACTTCATCCTCTCCATGAACCTTAAGCTTCCCTGTTAATCTACTAATATAACTAGCAAAACAAAATTATTAACAAATATGTATGAAGGCTGCCCTTAATTGTGAGAGGAATTATATATACAAGTAAAAATGCTATGCTTCAGTTATATAGGGCATTAGTGAGACTATCCCAGAATTACTAATGTTCGGTTTACTCATTAGAGAAGGATATAAATGCATTTCAGGCAATTCAAAGAAAGTTTACTTGATTGATAAGTGGCATGAACAGTTTATCCTGTGAGGAAACGTTGGACAGACAGGGGCGTGTTTCCAATGGAGTTTCAAAGATTGAGAAGTGGTTGATTGAAGTGTATAAGTCCTGAATGGTCTTAAAGTGGATTTGGAAAGGATGTTTCATCTTGAGGGTGAGTCCAGAATTACAGTATCATGTTTAAAAATTGGTAGTTTCACTTGAAGAACAGAAATGAAGCATTTATTTGCTCAGAATGCTATGTAACTTTGGAATTCTCTGCATCAGGAGATAATTGAGGTAAGATGATTGAATATTAATAAGGTGGAGCTAGAAATATTCTTGCTGGGCAATGAAATTGAAGGCTATCAGGTGTACATAGATCAGACTGAGTACTAGCTAATCCAATCTTTTATTTGGGATATTCCATGTTCCAGACCTACTCAAGCACCCTCTCTCACCTTTTCTTTCTGGCACATTGCTAACCATATTGGTTTGATTTCTTACTGTCTCTGAACTGAAAATCCTCTGCGACTTAACTTCCAATGTCCGGTTTCATAGTCTATTTCAGACTTTTCCTTTCGCTTCCTCAACTGAAGCTACAGTTAGTTTGTCAATTTAACCCTTCACAATATAAAGACCAGAGAATACAAATACTTTACAACATTAAATGAATGTAAATATCCATCCTCAGTTTTACAGACAATATGACCCAAGACCGTATTACAGGCATTTTATATCGACATTTTTAGACATTAAAAAATATTCTTACTAAAGTTGACAACATTTTCAATATATTTTTAATGGCAAGAAAAATGCCATGTTAAAAAAAAAGCTTCCACAATCATATTTTTGAGCATACTGCACTTGATGTGGATAATTCATGATTTGATGGCTTCAAAAGTAACCAAAATAAGTGATCTGGTTATGACCTTGCTGTGCGTAAATGGACTCCTTCATTTTCTACTTTACAATTCTCATGACATTGCAACAATACTTCCATGCTTATAAAGGACTTCGGGACATCCTGGTGTTAGGAAAAGAGCTATGTAAATTCAAATTCTTTTTTTTAATAAAACCTTTTCTAAAATTAATGAGCTTTAATAATTCTTAAGCAGCTAATGAGTCACCGAACCAAATCAAATTTGTGCATGTGCATTAATTCAATTGTGTAATGTACAATAATTTGTCTAAATTTCTCAAAACTGTGTTCAATTAGTTTGCTTGACCAGACCTGAAATGACCCTGCAAGCTGTTATGGAGAATTATCAGCAGATTATTTAGATGGGTGAGTGGGTCCAAATATGGATCAACTTTCATTTCTATGGCATCAATAAAGCAGTCAAAAGTCCTTCAGTTCTTCACAGACGCATAAGCAGGTACAGCACTAATCAGAGGAGACACAAAAAAGGTGGCTTTAGTAAAATGGTTTGACTAGTATCTTGGAAGTCATGACAGAGACCATCATGATAGATAACGAAAGCCTCTGACACTAAGGGTGGATCATGGGGTTGGGATGCAAATGAACAGCCAATAATGCCTGAATGTCACCAAAGAAATGACCATGGTGTTAATGTTCAGAAAATCTAAAAAAAAAATCTGATGAAGTCTCACAAATTTAAGAAGAACAGAAGATAAAGCATGAATATTTCTGTGCAGATATATGGGGACATGTGTGTTGTGATTTTAACGAGGTCAGCCAGGTGGATCTCATAGAATATGAGTTCTCTGATTGGGGCTGTAAATTTGATCCAGTCGGGGACTTCTGGCTGACAAATATAAACAGGAGTGTCAGGGGTTCTGCTCGCTCTAGGAGCTGGTTCCATGCTAGCTGGGTCAGTGTCAAGTTCTATGCATGTATAAATAAAGGGAGACAATGACAGGATACTATTCTTCGTGCAGTTATTTCAATGTCGAACCTGAAGAAAGGCTATAGTTGTTCAAGCCATCTATATAACACATTGTAATGACAGAGAGGATATTATTAAGGATGCAACAGTAAATTTGAAAATAAAAAGGTTATGCAAACTATATTATTATAATCTGTGAGAAAGAGAATGCATTACAGGAACTATTGGAGGACTTTTGGCAGGTTCCACATTTATCATACAATAATTCTTTTTGACAGTCTGTTAGAACGGTCTTTTCAACATTGGAAGGATGCAAGGATCAGAAGGTAGATTCTTCAACTTTCTTCCAGTCAAACGGGCAGATGTGGCATGTTCCAGCTCCTTTTTTTGTATTCTTAAGTCTCTATTCATTGTTTGTACATGTGTCATACAATAACAAGAGTTAAAATGATGGCATAGATTGGTTATACCAATATCATTCCTCTATTTTTCAAAACCAATCTCTAGGTTTTACCTTGTGCTACTAATTTCCCTCTCCAAGCAAGAGAAATCACTACCTCATCTTTCTCATGATCAGTCACTCAGGAGTATTTGAAATGATATACAGTATAGTGAATGTGAACTAATATATAATAGTGCTAATAATATGACATGACCCAAATGTATAGATAAAACACTTCTGTATCTAATGATTCATCTGCTTTTTTCACAGAGGATTCAATGAAGTTTAAGGTGCAACTAAAGAAGATTACCCACCTAAAGACCAACCCTGCCTGAGATATTCTGTGTCTTACTCACACACGTTGCTACATTCTTAAAGATAATCAAGGAGCTTTTGGTCACTGAATTTTTACAGCATGGAAAAAGGCCTTCAGTCCATTGTGTCCACACCAGTCATCGACCATCCATCCTTTCTAATCTTATTTTCCAGCTCTTTGCCCATAGCCTTGTACACTCGGGTGTTTTAAGTGCTTATTGGAAAACTTCTTAAATGTCTTGAGGGTTCCTCCCCTGCTACACTTTCAGGCTGCAAGTTTCAAACCTACCACCCTCTAGGTGAAAACATTTTTTCCTCAAAAACCCTCTCAACCTCCTCCTACTTACCTTAAACCTGCTTATTGATCACCTTACTATGTACCCTATCTATGCTCCTCTTAACTTTGTGCACCTCAATTCGATAGTCCCCTCAGCTTTCTCTGTTCTCAGGAAAATAATCCCAGTCTATCTAGTCTCTCTTCATTTTGAATTGCTCCAGTCTAGGCAATATCCTGGTGAATCTCTTCTATACCCTCTCAAATGCAATCCTATAGTGTAGTAATCAGAACTGCATGCAATACTCCAGCCATGTCCTAATGAACATTACATAAAGCTCCATCATAAACCCTTTGCTCTTGTTTTCAATGCCTTGACTGAAAAGGCAAGTATTTAATTTTCAGGTTAATAGACTCTAATTGTGGCATGCATGGAATAGTACAAGAATGGAAGGTTAGTCACACCTTGGTGACATTATCAGACTTGTTTAAATAAACACTAATTCTTAATAAAATTAGTTCACACTAGCTATTGCAAAGGCTATCCACTAAGGCATGGTTATATACTAGTGGTAAGAAGTCTTCAGCCCTGTAGCTCACTAACCAGCTAAGTAGTAACCTGCCAACTATTTTTCTGTGAGTTAATGGAGAACATCATACCAATGTGCATGTATAAACAGCAGGCAAACTAAGCAATGTACAAGCAAATGAGCAATGACATTTGATGGATACACCACATCCTGTGCAATAAATGTATGCAGCCAGTTGGCTGGATGCCTGGTTTGCGAATCCAACGTTCCGACCTGAAATGCAACTTTCCTGCTCTTCTGATGCTGCTTGACCTGTTGTGCTTTTTCCAGCTCCATACTTTACCAACTCTGATGCAGAGTGCTACCAACAGCATGTGTTCAATTCCTGCACCAGCTAATGTAACCATGAAGGCCCCTCCTTCTCAACCACTCCCCCCCCCCCCCCCCCCCCTTAAGGTGTAGTGACCCTCAGGTTAAACCACCACCAGTTGCCTCTCACTAATGAGAGAGTAGCCCAATGATCTGCGAGGACTATAGTGACTTTACCTTTATCTTTATGATACCTTACCATAACAAAATGTCCCTACACACTTCACTGGGGCATTATGTTATAAGACTCGGAGTCACAGAAAGAGACACAAGGGCAGATAACAATAGCTTAGGGCCTAAAGACACAGCCACGACTGGTGGCGTGAGTGAATTTGGGGGTGTTCAAGAAGTAGGAATTATAGGAAAACAGATATAATGCAGGGTTATGGGGTTGGAGGAGATTACAGACATAGGGAGAGGTGAGGCCTTGTCGAGGCTGGAAAACAAAATTGAGAACTTTAATATCGGGACATTGAGGGGGTTAAGAAGAAGCCACTATGTTTGTGAATATAATGATAATATGGGTAAGGGGTGGATGAAATTTGGAGCAGGTTAGGATACATTGGATGATTTCAAGTTTACCCTCAACAGAATATGGGAGTTTAGCATAAGGCGCTCATGAGGATACTCAAGTTTAGAGGGGACAAAAGAGTGGATGAGGTAAGTGATTGCAGAAGAGCTAAGGCAGGGTCAGAGCTGTGTGATGTTACAAAGACGGAAATAAACAGTCTTAGTGATGGCGCAAATATGTGGTTGGAAGCTCATCTTGCATGACACCAAGTTGTGATTAATTTAGCCATAGACAATTGCCAAGCAGAATGATGGAGAATGTGGTAAGGCAACAAAAGCTGTGGTAGGAGGCTGAAGACAATGTCTTCACAAAACTTGATTGGAGGAAATTTTTGCCCATTGTGGAAGTCAGAAAGTGGCCTGAAAACTTAGAGATAGTTGTAGGTTCACATGAGATAGTGGAGATATCCAGCTAGGAAATATAGTATTCCTGAGAAAGTTAGAATTAACTCATTGTGTACAATTAGGCAAATGATCCAATTGTTAACCTGATGTCTGGATGCTCACAAGATGTCAGAGAACTAAAGGTTGATTGACTTCGCTTGTCATTTATAGTCCCTGCCAGATGATTGCTGTGCAGACCAGGCTCAATCCTAATGACTGGTCAGCAAGGCAAATGCTTCAGAGTTCCACAGTACCTTTGGCCCATTCAATCCCCTATTTCATGGATGACAACCATAGCCCCATTCACAAACTGATATGTCAATCTGCTACTTTACTGCAGTGCTAATCCTTTAAAAGCATCTTCTTCATGAAACGAACTGTTGGATCAGATCTGGAATAAGACAGTCACTTTCATTTTACCCATGCAGCTAAGGAACCTTGCATGAGATCCTTATCAATGACAGTAACAAGTAAACAGTGTTTTTTAGAATCTCATCATGCTCTTTTTAGTATCTATCATTTTGATAATCTTAACTGTGGGGATCAATGCTAAATATGAACCAGTGTTTGTTTCTTCCCAGCTCCTTTCCACACTTTTCACTCAGGTAGTCTTTTAGAAAACGTATGATCAGTTTAAGCTTAATAACGCAAACGTTGCTTGGAAAACTTAATGTTTCCAGTCTTCTTTCCAAGATGGCAGAGAAAGGGTTAACACTCCAGTGGAGCAGCCTGATTTCAGGTGAAGGTCTTTTGATTTCTGAAAGAGTTACACACGCAGATGTTTAACTGAATTTTTAACTTTTCCAGTCATTACGAATTAGATAATGAGAGATCTGAAAGGTGCAGTGAAATTAGAGCATTACTGGTTGATTTTAACCAGATGATTATTCCAGTTGGACTCCAGAGAGTTTTAATTAGTGGGCACAATTTACAAGCCATCCACTGCATTCCAAGGCACACAAACTCCCCCAGCTCCTCAGGAATGCCAACCTTGGTTTTTTAAGAAAGGCTTTAACCAAGATGCTTTAATCAGTAAATCAAGAATTTGCAAGCTCATAATCTCAAAGAAATTACCAAAGGAAATAGCCCTGGGTGAAATGGGGCTGACACTAGCTCAGTATTTTAAAGTGAAACTATAACAAGCAAATATTGTTTCACAGCTGGGTCAAATAGATCTTCATTTGTGCAAAATAATTACTAACAGAGCACATTTAAGGCCAGCTGCAGAGTTCAAACTGAAATTAAGGTGCCTGTTTCCCTTCAGGCATTGGATCTAAAAATGTCCTGAATTGTAGTTTGTAGTCCATGGCTATTGGTGACCGCTGTAACTATTCAAAAAAACCCATTTTCTTTTGGTTCTCTGTGAACCATCAACCTTAACGCATCAAAACAAAAAAGAAATGTTACAATGGAGACATTTACATGTCAAGAGATTTATTTATTAATAATAACAGCCTGTGCAAAATTGACAGGCCAACATGTTTTGAAAATTAAAAACATAGGATTTCCAATTGAAAATAAATAGCCCATTCTGTAATGCAAAGGTATCCTATGACTGGATTAAAGACCTACAAAATTTATCACATGACTGATTAGCAGAACTACTGTTGCTATGAAGAAAGACGTAACTGTACATCACAACCTCAAGATATCTCAAAGCACATCATAACTAATTGTGTACTTTTGAACTGTAGTCACTATGATAATGTAGGAAATACAACAGCCAATTTGCATGCAGTAAAATTAAACATTTTTTTAAAAAAACAAATCTTTTCATCACTAGTACCTTAACTTATCTAAGCTTTGAAAGTTCATGTAAAAAATTGAACATTTTGCACATTGTCATCCAGTCTTTATATGGTGTGTCTGGTGCATGTTGGATATTGTAGCTCTGCAGGGGTGGACGGAGAACAAAAGTTCGTGTGACGTATCTCTCCCTCATGTATGCACACATACACATATACATCAGGTTGAAATATAACTTCATTCACAGGTAAAGAGTCAACAACTAGAGAACAGGACGAAACTCAAGTCACAGGCCTCAGAAAAATTAGAAGGCCAAAGTAGAGCAAACCTGTTGGAAACATTTCTCCAGTGGCTACATTTAGTGGATTTAGTGGGAATCTTTTTAAAATGTTGCACTTATAGATGTACTTATTGTTGGAAGTTGAATTCTGGCATGTAAATGGCATGGAGACGCAGAGTGGAGCTAATTCAACATCTCCTTCAAAGAGTTGGCTGACACAGGATTTATGGGCCAAATCACCTCCTTCTCTGCTGTGTCCTTTGCGATTATTTGCACTTTGGAAATGCCAACATTCAGGACCATCCTGATGTCTCCAGCAAGTTAGAATTAATTTCCTGGATGTTTCTATTAGCAACCCAGAAGAACAATCAAAGGGGCATCAAAAGTCAGTGTGTGTTTCTTGATGTTTCTTTGAAAACATCATGTTAATTTGATGCAAAATTATTGGAGACAGGAGAAATTGGCTGTTTGACCAGGCATTGTGTTTGAAGGCAAGGGATCATATGATGGATGGGCACACATTATGCTTTAAAGATTATACTAGATTACAAAGATAGTGTTCATATGCACATCTACATAACAGAGGATAAACTCAAGAACAAATTAAGACAAGATTTATTGAACATAAAAATGGGGTTTAATGTCAAATTGCAACACGTTTCTTTCAAGCATTTCAAAATGTAATGTTATTCCCTGATTCGTGCATATGATCCGTTCAAACAAACCTTTACTAGTCTAACTTAAACTTATTTTTATGAATCTGAGTTAAAGAAATAACATTATTACAATGGGCATCAGACTTCAGTATAATATTTTCAAAATATTTTTAAACACATTTAAATTGGCATTGATTCTACTGCACCTCAAATTGAAGCTAATCTTTTAAACATTGTCCAATGTAGGAAAACCTTATAAAATATGATAAGCAATTTCTAATCCTGTTAAAAATGCAGCTATGCAATAAAATAATAAAGGTAAGAACTGATTGTCAATTAATTTCCAGTGAATAATGCAGGTGAGGAGTGGATACTGCTTCTCCTCAATTCATTGTGTTGGTTGCATGTGGACGACAGATAACATCTTGAGAAAATCATCTAATTTATCATCTAATTTGACTAAGAGGCACTCTCTCAATATTATATGTGATAGCAAAATTGCCCCAGACCACTTCACCCTTTGTAAATACTCAAACCATTCTTTGTTCTTTATAACAAGCCATCCTTCAAATGTCTGCCTTAAATTCAGTTCTTTCCCAGTTACCTCATCAGTAGCTTGTTAGCTCACTCCTACAACATACCATTTGCATATTGTAACAATCACTATCTTTATTATACATAATGATGCTTCTCCCACACTGTGACATAAGTGCCAGATGCGGCCTGAACAATCAAATACTAAACTTAGCAGGTAATACTGTAGATTTTGTACTTTTGTCTGATTAAAGCCAATAATTTAAATCAAATAGAATCACATCAGATGCTTAGTGCAGAAATGGCTATTCAGCCCAACTAATTCATGCAGGAATCATGTCCCAGCCACAATTTCTTCTAATCTATTTCATCTAACCTAATCAGCATAACCTTCTATTTCTTTATTCCTTGTGTGGTGAACTAGGTTGCCCTTAAATACATCTATGATATTCATTTCAACTACTCCCATGGTTAGAGTTCTAACTCAAGAGGAAAATTTCCAGTTGTCCATCAAGTCAATCTAATATCATGGATTCCAAATTAGATGGTGAGCATCAGTTTGGGTGGCCCATTGACTCAGTGTTACCTCACAGTTCGAGAGACCTGGGTTCAATTCCAAACTCGGGCGACTGTCTGTGTGGAGTTTATACATTCTTCCCATATCTGAATGTGTTTCCTCCCACAGTGCAAAGATGTCGAGGTTAAGTGGATTAGCCAAGGGAAATGTAGGGTTACAGGTTTAGCATCAGGGTGTGGGCCAGGATGGAATGGTCTTCAGAGGCTCAGAGTGGATTTCATGGGCCGAATGGCCTGCTTCCACATTGTAGATATTTTAAACATATTGCAAGTGATGCATTGTAATCTATAATTCACCAAGTTGTAGTTCTTGGTATCAACCAACTTAAACAACATAGAGTTTTGGAAGGCCATAGTTTCCCTCTAAAACTTAGAACGCCTCTCCAGTCAGAGCAAAGGGTAAGATTATGGTTATCTCTTCTAGGAAATCTCCATAATCATGACTAATTGTTACCATTAAAATGTAACAATGAATGAGCAGAAACAGCGCCATGGGGCAGCAATATCCTGCACTACATATTCTGGCATGCTTCATGTCAATGCTTCTTTGTGTAAATCCAACAAAAGGTTGGCTGTCATAGTGTTAGATGATTGTCAGACATTTCTTAACCTCCCCCAGTCAGGGTAAACTGTCATTCCATATGACTGGGACTAGAATGGACAAAACTGCAGTCAACAATGCCAGGCGAGCTCAAGTCACAGGAAGCTCTGCGACTTGAACTCACAGCCATCTGGTTCGAAGGCAGGTGTTGTACCACCTGTGTTACCAGCCTGCCCAAGGCTAATTTTTTCCTCTTTTTTTTCCTTAGTCAAATGAGGGTCAAGCAGCTGGACTGTGTCCCATAACAAACAATGTGACCTCTCATCACAGATGATAGCTGGAAGACCATGAGTATTTTGTTACACTTTGACTTGAAAATCAAGTAATTGTAAATATTTAATAGGGTGAGACAATGCACTGGAAAGTTATGGGTATTCACTACAGTTTAGGCACTAGAGGACTTTCACTAGGCATCCTTCCTTACTGAATACCGGTGACCCTTTTGTGACTTTGATCGGTGAAATGGGGCTTGAGAATATTCTGAAAGCCCAAATAGCAGATCCTTAAGGTAAACCTTGTGGTTGGGAGAGCACAGGTCAGAAAGTTCCCATCACGAACACGAATCATGACAGGCAGCATTAGATTGCAGAATGGGACAGGACCTTCCATTCATCTTCTTGAGTCAAAGGTCATGAATGGCATTTGGAAATTTCAAGAAAAGTAATAAAGGCATGCTGAAAACAGGCAAAAAAATTATTTTCTATTAACAACTGTCACTGGATATGAAGTTCCAAGTATGAGGGGCAATCGAGCCAAACCCCATTGATAATTTCTGGAAATGCAACAGTAGTCATTTAATCTGTATCATACATTTAGTCTTGTGCTAATCAGATTACATTTCATGACCACGACAAAACTAATATGAGACAACATTTGAGACCAGAATCCTGTTGTCCTCCAAATGTAAGACATTGGGTCGAATTTTCTTCTCCCCTAGAATTGGCCACATTAGTTTTGTCCTGCTTTTTGTGTAGAGGACAGATCTGTGCAATTTTCCACCTTGTTGGGTCAATGCCAATGTTGTAACTGTACTGGAAAAGTATGGCTACAGATGCAACAAATTCTGGAGCAAATGTTTTCAGAACTATTACTGGAATGTTGTTAGGACCCATAGCCTTTAACCATTTCTTAATAGAGTGTGGAGTGACTGAAATTGCCTGGAAACTGGCATCTGTGATGTTATGGACCTCTGGAGGAGGTCATGGCAGAATATTGTTGCAAATGCTTCAGCTTTATCATTTGCACTGACATGTTGCACTCTCCCATTGTTGTTAATGGGAAATATTTGTGGAATCTCCTCCTCCAGTGAGTTTAATTGTCCACTACCATTAGTGACTGTATGTGGCAATACTGCAGAGTTTAGATATGATCTGTTGGCTATGGAAGTGCTTACCACTGTCTATCACTTGCTGCTTGCAAGTAGTCTTATGTTGTAGCTTCACCGAGTTATTGCCTCATTTGTAGAAATAAGGTAAAAACGATGACTGCAGATGCTGGAAACCAGATTCTGGATTAGTGGTACTGGAAGAGCACAGCAGTTCAGGCAGCATCCGAGGAGCAGTAAAATCGATGTTTTGGGCAAAAGCCCTTACTGATGAAGGGCTTTTGCCCGAAACGTCGATTTTACTGCTCCTCGGATGCTGCCTGAACTGTTGTGCTCTTCCAGCACCACTAATCCAGAATCATTTGTAGAAATGCGTGGTGCTGCTCTGAGCATGGTCTCTGTCTTCTTCATTGAACAAGGGCTGATCCACTGCCTTGATGATAATTATAGAATGGGGGAATATGCCAAACTATGAGGTTACAGATTTCTTTGGTGTACAATTCTGCTACTGCTAATGGTGCACAGCATCTTGTGGATGCCCAGTCTGGATTCAGTAGATCAAATTCTAGTGACACACACATGATGTAAGGTATTATCAGAGTAAAGGCAGGATTTCATCTTCACAAGGGCAGTGCTGTGGTCACCCTTACCAATATTGTCATGGACATAGACATCTGAAACAGGGATATTTGTGAGGATGAGGTCAAGTACATTTTTCTCTTTTGTTGGTTTCCTCACCACTTGTTGCAGATCCTCCAGTCTAACAGCTCTATTATTTAGGACCTGACCAGCTCTGTCAGTAGTGATATTGTGGACCCATGCTTAATGATGGACATTGAAGTTCCCCACCCATTAGGGTTTGCACTATTGCCACTTTGAATGCTTCCTCCAAGTGGTGCTCAACATTGAGTAGTATTCATTCATCAGCAAAGGGGGTGCAATACATGGTGCAGGATCTATTCTTATATTTTTGACCTGATGCCATCAGGCTTTGTAGGTTCCAGAGTCAATATTAAGGCTTCCTCCCTGCAGTTTCTCAGTACACTGCCTCCTCTTGTGTCCTGCCCACTGGGACAGAACATATCCAGGGATGGTGATGGTGGCGTCTGGGATATTGTCATACTCATAGAACAACATTTTACAGATAATGTCAGACTGTTGCTTGCCTAATCTGTGAGACACGTCTCCAAATTTTGGCATGAGCCCACAATATTCAGAAAGATGACTTTATTAGATCAATAGGGTTATGTTTGCCAGCCTCTCATAAATGGTCAACTGGCTTCATTTCTACTTTGAGGCTTTTTGGGTGTTGATCTAACTGAATGGCTTGCTAAATTGCTTCATACTGCAGATAAAGAGTCAACTGCATTGCTATAGTTATGAAGTCTCCAAATTGAGAATGCTACCTAGAGACAACCAAATTTACTAAGTTGGGAAAGGAACAAATTATTAACCTGAATTTTAAATCATTTAATTTATTCATCATTTAATTATTCTGGGTTCAAAGGAGAGTCATAACAGACTTGAAACATTAACTTTTTCTCTCTCTTTGGATGCTGCTAGATCTGCTGAATTTCTCCTGAATTCCAGATATCAAGCATTCGTTGTATTTTGTTTTTATTTAAATTATTGAGTTTTTGTCTCCTGAGCACATGCAAGCAAGGATCAGTGATTTATATCGTGATTCCATCAGTTTGAAAATACGCTGGATCATGTTGCCATCGAGGATTAACACCACGTGCAGTTGGTATTTGCTTATGCCAATGTTTATTGGCAAAAACAAAAATCAGTACTTAATGTGTTAAATAATTAGCTCTTCATCAAAATGTTTCAGAACCCCAGAGGCTAGGGCAAATGGAACACTAGAGCCGGAAGACACATGGGCGATGCATCAGTAATCTGGTCTTCAGCCAAAGTTTTAAAACACAACCAAATTGTTGAACTTTATTCATGCAACTTTAAGTATTTCTCTTCAAGTGATTTAGCCTTTCACATGGCTGTCCTCTATTCCAGCCTTTGATCCCTTCCATTACAAACAAAAAAAATTAAACCTATTTCCAGAAGCTTGTGCAAAGTTATGTAAAACAATCCTGAGGGTATTACTGTGAGAATATTGCTTGACATTAGAATTATTTTCTATTTATTGATGATCCACAATTAAATAATCCTTTTACATTCATTTTGTCATTTGGAGGTAAAGTTTATGCTTTGTTTTCCTTATTTAGATGAAAAATAAATTCCATGTAAGATATTTCTGATATGTGGTTGGAACATAGCAGCTGTGAATATAGCATCATGACAGCCAAAGAGATTGTGTTACGGTTATGTGTTTGTGGTCATGATCTGATGTACGGAATATAAGATTGCGACAATGAGTGTAATGGGAATGAAAGAATGTCTCAAATATGTGACAGGAGGAAGAGTACAATATGGTTCACTACAAGCTGCAGCCAATTTATTTCACGCAGCATGTTTCTCCAAATTGTACAGAGTTACAAAATACTTAGATGTGGTTTGTAAATACCATGAGTACTCAAGTTGAGAATCCCCCGACCTTTTATTAACATTAAAGTTACACAAAGGCACTCCCACCAACATGTTTACCCTAATCTGAAACAAGAGAATTTTACACAGGTTACCCTTTTTCTTCTTAAGCAGACTCTGGAAGAAGGGATAACTTGCATCCACATTGGTTGGAAGTGTGATAAGTTCACTATACCACTGGTAGATCAAAGGTGGCATGGTGGTTTGGTGGTTCAGTGGTTAACACTGCTGCCTCACAATACCTGGGATCTGGGTTCAATTCCACCCTCAGATGGCGGTCTGTGTGGACTTTGCATGCTCTCTGTCTGGGTGCTCTAGATTCCTACTATAATCCTAAAATGTGCAGGCTAGATGGATTAGCCATTGGGAAACATAGGGTTACAAGAATAGGAGGGTGTGGGTCTTGGTGGTTTGCTTTTCAGAGGGTTAGTGTGGGCTTGATGGACCAAATGGCTTGCTTCCAAACTGTAGGGATTCTACAATGTTGCTACATGCAGCACAGGAAGTGCTTAAAAAACGTTCCATAGCAAAAGAATTCCAACCCGAAATATGGAGAATTTCTGGGCCCAGTGCAAGGAGAGGCAGTGTGAAACTTGCTGTTTTCTGATACTGTCTGGATTAAAGAGAAAGTGTTGATCTAAAGGAAAAGGAGATTGGGGGGAATGGGTCTGCCAGAAAAATCATATCAGTCAATTTTTTTCATCTTTCACTTATCAGGACAGTTCACAAGAATATTAATTCAAGGGGAGACAAACAGTTATGCTGCATGAGAGGAGAGTGCCGAATGGTTGGCAAATGGACTCTGAAAGTTAAAGGCATTTCTATGGAGATGACTTTCCACCCATAGAGTTTTACAGCAGGAAATAGACCCTTGGTGCAACCAGTCCATGCTGAACGTAATTCCAAACTAAACTAGTCCCACCTGACTGCTCCTGGCCTATATCCCGCCAAACCCTTCCTATTCATGTACTTATCGAAATATATTTTAAACGTTGTAATTATATCCACATCCACTACTTTCTCAGGAAGCTCATTCCACACATGAATGACTCTTTGTGAAAAAGTTTGCTCTGCATAACCATTTTAAATCACTCTCCCCTCACCTTAAAAATATGCCATTTAGTCTTGAAATTCCCCATCCTAGGGAAAAGACAACTGCCATTAACTCTATTGATACCCCTCATTATTTTATAAACTTCTATACGATCGTCTGTACAAATGTTGGTTTCCCCTTGCTAGTTGGCTTGTTCAGCGCAAGATAAAAGCTTTCACAAAGTGTGTCTTATTTTCAGCAACAATCAAGTTCAGTACCACCAACGATCAAATTATCAATTAACCTGATGGTTTCTTGATCGCACCATCATCGTAGATGATTTTGGCAAATATGAAAAGGTGAAAAAGGATAGATCAGATCTAAAAGTTGAAGTTCTAAATTGGAGAAAGGCCAATTTTGACGGTATTAGGCAAGAACTTTCGAAAGCTGATTGGAGGCAGATGTTCAGGTAAAAGGGACAGCTGGAAAATGGGAAGCCTTCAGAAATGAGATAACATGAATCCAGAGAAAGTATATTCTTGTCAGGGTGAAAGGGAAGGCTGGTAGGTATAGGGAATGCTGGATGACTAAAGAAATTGAGATGATTTGGAGATGCTGGTGCTGGACTGGGGTGTACAAAGTTAAAAATCACACAACATCAGGTTATAGTCCAACAGGTTTAATTGGAAGAGGTAAAAACAATGACTGCAGATGCTGGAAACCAGATTGTGGATTAGTGGTGCTGGAAGAGCACAGCAGTTCAGGCAACATCCGAGGAGCTTCGAAATCGATGTTTCGGGCAAAAGCCCTTCATCAGGAATAGAGGCAGTGAGCCTGAAGCGTGGAGAGATAAGCTAGAGGAGGGTGGGGATGGGGAGAAAGTAGCATAGAGTACAATGGGTGAGTGAGGAAGGGGATGAAGGTGATAGATCAGGGAGGAGAGGGTGGAGTGGATAGATGGAAAAGGAGAGAGGCAGGTAGGACAAGTCCAGACGAGTCATGGGGACAGTGTTGAGCTGGAAGTTTAGAACGAGGGTGAGGTAGGGGAAGGGGAAATGAGGAAACTGTTGAAGCCCACATTGATGCCCTGGGGTTGAAGTGTTCCGAGGCGGAAGATGAGGCGTTCTTTTTCCAGGCGTCT
>NC_057745.1:24038212-24039255 GCF_004010195.1 Chiloscyllium plagiosum | reverse complement strand
GTGGACGGAGGGGGATGAAGGTGAGTCCTTTGCTGAGGACTGATCGTTCGTCCTCAGTGAGGGAGAGGTCTTGGGGGGATGGTGAAAACTCGGCAGGGCTGGGAGCTGGGATCTGGTGTGGGTGTAGAGCTGGGAGTGGGGGCGGAACCTGTAACTGGAGTGGGTGTGATGGAAGCACACTAGCTTTCGGAGTGTCGCTCCTTCATCAGGTGGTAGTGAAGGGCTCAATCCCAACACACAGAATTTATAGCAAAAAATTACAGTGTGATGTAACTGAAATTATACATTGAAAAATTGATTGTCTGTTAAGCCTTTCATCTGTTAGAATACAGTGATAGTTTCACTTCTTTCATGTGTAAATCACAAAACCGTTTTTTTAAAAGTTGCATTCTCAGGTTAGCTGTTAACAATGGTGATAGCTAGATAACATGTTGAAGGTGTTAGCCCCCTGTGTTCTCTGTCTATGCCATGAGGTTTAGATTGATCCTAATCTAAAAACCTGTTGGACTATAACCTGGTGTTGTGTGATTTTTAAAGAAATCGAGGGTTTGGTTAAGAAAAAGAAGGAAGCATATGTCAGTATAGACAGGATAGATCGAGTGAATCCTTAGAAGAGTATAAAGGAAGTAGGAGTATACTTAAGAGGAAAATCAGGAGGGCAAAAAGGGGACATGAGATAGCTTTGGCAAATAGAATTAAGGAGAATCCAAAGGGTGTTTACAAATATATTAAGGACAAAAGGGTAACTAGGGAGAGAATAGGGCCCCTCAAAGATCAGCAAGGCGGCCTTCGTGTGAGCCACAGAAAATGGGGGAGATATGAAATGAATATTTTGCATCAGTATTTACTGTGGAAAAGGATATGGAAGATATAGACTGTAGGGAAATAGATGGTGACATCTTGCAAAATGTCCATATTACACATCTGTGGGAAGCTAGAGAAGTGATTACTGGGCCTCTTGCTGAGATATTTTTATCATCGATAGTCACAGGTGAGGTGCCAGAAGACTGGAGGTTGGCTAACGTGGTGCCACTGTTTAAGAA
>NC_057745.1:23915169-24038000 GCF_004010195.1 Chiloscyllium plagiosum | reverse complement strand
TTTTGTCATTTACATAAATGATTTGGATGCGAGCATAAGAGGTACAGTTAGTAAGTTTGCAGATGACACCAAAATTGGAGATGTAGTGGACAGTGAAGAGGGTTACCTCAGATTGCAACAGGATCTGGACCAGATGGGCCAATGGGCTGAGAAGTGGCAGATGGAGTTTAATTCAGATAAATGCGAGGTGTTGTATTTTGGGAAAGCAAATCTTAGCCGGACTTATACACTTAATGATAAAATCCTCGGGAGTGTTGCTGAACAAAGAGACCTTGGAGTGCAGATTCATAGCTCCTTGAAAGTGGAGCCGTCGGTAGATAGGACAGTGAAGAAGGCGTTTGCTTTTGCTTTCCTTTATTGGTCAGAGTATTGAGTACAGGAGTTGGGAGGTCATGTTGCAGCTGTACAGGGCATTGGTTAGGCTACTGTTGGAATATTGCTTGCAATTCTGGTCTCCTTCCTATCGGAAAGGTGTTGTGAAACTTGAAAGGGTTCAAAAAAGATTCACAAGGATGTTGCCAGTGTTGGAGGATTTGAGCCATGGGGAGAGGCTGAACAGGCTGGGGCTGTTTTTTCTGGAGCTTTGGAGGCTGAGGAGTGACCTTATAGAGGTTTACAAAATTATGAGAGACATGGATAGGATAAATAGACAAAGTATTTTCCCTGGGACCGGGGAGTCCAGAACTAGAGGGCATAGGTTTAGGGTGAGAGGGGAAAGATATAAAAGAAACCTAAGGGGCAACTTTTTCATGCAGAGGGTGGTATGTATATGGAATGAGCTGCCAGAGAATGTGGTGAAGGCTGGTACAATTGCAACATTTAATAGGCATCTGGATGGGTATATGAATAGGAAGGGGTTGGAGGGCTATGTGCCAGGTGCTGGTAGGTGGGACTAGATTGGGTTGGGATATCTGGTCGGCATGGACAGGTTGGACCGAAGGGTCTGTTTCCATGCTGGACATCTCTATGACTCTATGCATCTTCTTCTGACAAGGAATGAGATAAGGATTCATTGGAATAATGAAGAGTTGTATCTAGACTTGCAAATTTTAGAACCTTTTTAACTTGAGTTCGGAAAGCTAAGAGATCTTCAAGATGATGGCAATTTTTTTTTGTTTTGCTGGTAAGGTGGGATAATAAACAAATTAAAGTTGAGGTCAGAACAAAGCTTCCTAGGGTGTGATCAGGTCAGAGTTTGAAACTTTTTGCAACCTAAAATTACTGAAGCAGAATGGGAATCAAATCATTGCTTGAGAAAGAGCATCATTTGGAGCTTGAAGAATGAGCTTAAACTAGAGTATGCAATAAGTTGATGACTCAGACTGAACTTGCCAGCATTTATTGCCTATCTCGAATTACCTTTGAGAAGGTCATGGCAAACTGTCTCTATGAAGCACTGTAGTCCATGGAAGGTTACATTCACATGAGATACATGAGATACGTATTGCTGTTATGAAGGGAATTCAAAGATTTGACTGAGCTACAACAGAGGAATATAGTTCCATTTCGGGATGGTTTAAAGAGGAATTTGCATGTGGTGATACTCCCATGAATCTGCTGCCTTTGGCATTTGCTATGTGTATTGTCGTTGCTGACCCTCGAAGGTTCTGACTGCTCTTTGTGGGAGAGCGACAGTAGCTTCCATCGGGGTTGCCTGTTATACAATGCATTCAGCTCTCAGTTCCTCATGGTATTCGGGGGCCTCCAATTTAGGGTACTTACCATTCAAGGAAATACCATGGAGTGAATCCCAGAATTTATTCAGGTATTGGTTTTCTAGATGCACATACAAGATCCAATCTCACAGGCCAGTAGTTCGGATTGTAGGAAATGGTTATGTCTTTCAATTCTCCAAACTGACAGGTGCCCAATTCCAAGCATGGAGTCCGACAAAACTGACGCAATTATGAAGTATAGGTGTATGCAACTATAGGTAACTGGTTTATTAGAAAAAGGGCAAATGTAAGGAACTGAAAAGATCGAAGCATCGTAATCTGGTAAGATGACGGTGGAGTAGGGCTTTTGACCCCAGGGCTCATCCACTCCAACCACTTTTCTTTTTGTTTCTCTTACTTTCCTTTCTCTGTAGCACGTTCTTTATTTTCTTTTAACTTACCTCTTGTTGAAAAGCCTGGTCACAGCAACTGCATCAGCATGAGTGGGACCAGCAATGCAGACTCACTGCACCAGCGGTGGAAACGGGTTTGGATTCCAGAGGGTGTCTGCTTCCAGCACAGATTCACAGACGCAGGCTTGGAGACAAGTTTGGATTCCAGGGGACATCTACTTCTCGCACAGATTCACAGAGGCAGCGCGGAGATGACTTTGGGCCCAGTACAAGACTCAGCGGTATCAGGAGCGGCTGCGTCAATGAGGTGGGCCTGAAGTGGACTCACAGTGGTAGAGGAGTAGAGTTTGGGCCGATGGGGTACCTGGTTCCATCTGCATTGGTGAGATCCATTGAGGAGGTGGAGATGAGATGGTGCTGAAGGGTGGGCAACTTTCATTCCCTTCGCTGAGCCACCACTGATGGACCTCATGCCTGGCCACCATGCCCACGATGGAGCAGTTAACACGCAAGATTGTAAAATTGAACTCTTTTTTTCTTTATTTCTTCATTTTTCTGCCTTTATATTCTATGTTTTAATTTATCTTTCTGTGTTTTATGATGGTGCTGGAGAGTTGTGACACTGTACAACACATTTAACTGTATTTTGTAGCAAACTACACGTGACAATAAATAAATCAAATCAATCAAATGGGAAGACACAAATGGATTCATGAATTAGATATAGGGATAAGAGCTCAGCCAGATATTCATCCAGCTAATATAGGGGTCATGCACACCTGCATTCATGTGCATCAGGTGTAATTTTAAACATCATGCAATAGATAGCTGGATATTACCCAACCAAGCGTTAAGGTACAATTGCATTTTGTTGTTTGTGACTTTTCTCCGTCAATAATTTTTCACATCATCTGTTGGCAGTTATTCATGAGTTTTACTGATGTACTGCCAAAGTCATTAGCCTGTTTCCAATATAAGAGCTAGTTATTCTAATCCTAGATCATGGGTCTTCATATAAATGAAGTTTAATTGACTGAGAACGATGCTAAAATCCACAATAAACAGTCTGACTCAGTCCCATAACACTCTATTTAATCAATAAGTATTGGATAGCAGAATATGAAAAATAAACTATCAAGTAAATGAATTCCCTCAAGTAATTTATTTTTCATAATTTGTTTTATTATATTTATAGAACAACTTTAATGCATTTTCTCAGTAGATTTAAAAATGCAAAGTGCCATTATGAATAGTTGTACCAACTCCAGTCTCGTATCAGATTCTGATACTTTATTCTTCCTGGCAGTAGAAAGGTTACAATGAAACACCAATTGTGACCAGTGCTAGAGATTGAAGTCTCATAATACACATCACTTTTTTGGTGCCGGTACCAGTAGGTGTGCCAGGTTGGGCCAGGATAATTCTCAGTGTGGATTTTTTAAAAATTCAAATGTGTAAAAGCTTTGCCAGTTGAAGAGACCTGCAGCCCTAAAGAAGCCTGGCTGAGCCAGGTTAATCCAGATTGTGTGGCTGGATAATATGGCTGTGATACTTGGCAGCCGACATTGTGCCCTCACTACATGATCTTTGCAAAGAGTGGTTCCAGCAGTAACATGTGCAGGTAATTAAACCACTGCTGGAACCACCAATACATGTGTAGCATAAATACAACAATTAACAAAACCTATAAACCTTTAATCCAACATCATTAATGAATAGGAATCCCATGATGTTATGGCATACTGATATATAGTGACATGTAAAACCCATGGTAATCATTATAATCTGTTTTCCCCTACCGTGATAATTGTAAACCAAGGCAATCAAGATAATTGTGATAAATCAAGTAGTTAGGACAACTATAGTGAGGCCTTCTTTACCTGTAAGAGGTTTCCAGGAAAATTAAACAAAGTAAGAAAACATCTGTTTCACAATATGTTGACTACGGATCTAGCAAAATACTGGCCACAATTTAAAATAGTCATTTAATAATTTTGCAATTAATTAACTCACTTATTGCAAGTCTTTGCACGCCACTATGCTTTTACATATTGTTTCACTTCAAAATAATTTGGAGTGAAGGACATCCAAACATTGAGAGCATACCTCTGTAAAGACTTACTGCACAGATATAAAAATAACAATCCTTTAATTGGGAGTTGATAGTTGTATAACTATGGCATCTCTGTTCTGTCCTGCACAAAAGCTCTCAGTCCTTTGTTAGGAAGACAGCAGTTCTACAATGCATACTTCAGTCAAAAGTGCAAAATAATGTGTATGCTTGTTCCAGCAAAAAAAAGATTCATGTTGCAGGCCTGAAGATTGGTATCAGAGACTAGTCTCTATTCATCATCATCTGGGCAGGGAGACCTTTGAGCCTCTTTGTTCCCAGTGAGGAAAGTGAGTTGGGAAAGTGTCAGGAAAGTGTAAAAGCTGATATATAGGCTGCAGTTGTTTGTCTCAGTGACCTTTTGTGGGGACAGAGGTGATCTGTCAGGCACCCTTCAGCAAAAGTCATGCCCTGAGGTTGGTGGCCTTTGACCTCTGAGGAGCAATGGGTCAGACTGTGAGCAACTGTGCAAGCGCCAGTGATAGGACTACAGACCACTGAAACAGAAGAAAAGGCGCCTCACAGAAGAAAGAAGTCGGTGGGAAAAAATGCTAATTTATAGAAGTCGAGTACATATTTCACAGTGCTACGGTGGATCAGCTGACGGCACAGGTTAAAGGCCACAGTTAGCCTTGATTTCCTGAGCGTGTTACTGTAACATCTGTGTGTTAAGAGACTGCCAAGACCAAAGTTCTGACCCTAAGACATACAAAAAGGGTAAAGTGGGAGATTATAACTGCAACCACTGTTTGACTTAAGTTTAACCATCTCAAAGCTTTCATTTAGTCACCTCACTGTTAAATAGATTCAGCCTGGAAATTCATCATCTTCCTCCAGCAAACTGTGCTGCTGTTTATTACCCTGCTCCCAGTGTTAAAACAGAACAGTCTCTTCTCTTTAACTTGGAATTTGAGGAAACAACATATTGATTTGTATTTTTGTACAAAATAAAGCATTTGTGGGATGACCAATGTTGAGAAATGTGGCATCTGGTAGCATTATTATTAGATATTTAACAGAAACTAAAATCTGTTTTTGCCAAGCATTACCTGCTGAACTTTAATGAATTTCACTCTGCCCTGAATAGTGGGAAATCAACAAAAGCAATGTGTTTGTGCTCTATTGAGACACACTATTTCACTCCAAAAAGCCACACCATTGCCCACAAATAAATGCTCAGCCAATATTTTGATGTGATTGATTATTGACACATGTACCTAGGTACAGTGAAATGTTTTATTTTGTATGCTGAACAGGCAGGTGATACCACACAAAGTGCACAGAGTAATGGAACAGAAGGAAGAATACAATGTTACAGCTGCAGAGAAGGTGCACAAAATGCGAGGTTAACATTCAATTTAAAATTTGAGAGATCCATTCAGAAGTTCAGTAACAGTGGGGAAGAAGCTGTTCTTGATTCTGTTGGTGTGTGTGTTTAAGCTTTTGTAACATTTGCCCGATGGAAGAGGTTGGAAGAGACTAAAACCTGGGTGAGTGGGGTCTTTGATGATGTTGGCTGCCTTTCTTAGACAGGGAGAAGAATACATGGAGTCAGTGGATGGGAGGTTGGTTTGCGTGATGTACTGGGCTGTGGTCACAGCTCTCTGTAGTTGTTTATGGTCCTGGACAGAGCAGTTGCCATACCAAGCTGTGGTGTATCCAGATAGAATGCTTTCTATGGTGCGTCTATAAAAATTGGGAAGAGTCTTTATGGACATTTGGGGTGACCGCCAAAGATGGAAAGTAGCACACTTGAACAACCAAGGCACTTATCGCCCTCTTACCTACTTGACTCAATCAAAGAACAACTTCATTTCATTCAACATTCACTGTGTATTACTAACAATATGTATGCAACTGGATGAGATACTTTTATGATGAAAGGTGCTAACTCTCTTTCTCTTCACAGTGTGACCTGAGTTTCTGGTTACTTCCAGCATTTTCAGTTTTTATAATACAGTAAGCATTTTTCATTTATTTCCTATTGCCATGTAACTCATAATTCACCATGACTATGAAGCATGTAAATAAGCTCATTTAAAAGAACTTTTATTAAAAATCTTGATTTTCTACTCCATAGACCTTTAGAGTGGGAAGAGAATTTATTATACATAACAATCTAATTCCAATATTATTTTCATTAAGAAAACTTGCATGTAAATTGACTACAATTACAAATAAAAAATTATAAGACTCTTGAAGATTAGGTAGATAAGTGTTTGAAATTTGCATCTGAGGTGGCGGGGTGGTTGAGAACTGTTCCAGAATTGAGAGAATTATGGGAGATAACCTCAAGCATGCTTTCCTCCTTTGCTTAGATCTTTGAATATAGGAGTTGGAATGTCATGTTGAGGATGCGCAGGACATTGGTGAGGCCTCTTCTGGGGTACTATGTCCAGTTCTGCTGCCCTGTTATCAAATGGGTAATATTAAACTGGAATGGGTTTACAAAAGATTTACTAGGATGTTGCTGGGAATGGAGGGTTTGAGTTATAAAAACAAGGCTGGACAGCTAGGATTTTTCTCACTGAAGCATCAGAGGTTAGGGGCATAGATAAGGTGAACAGCAAAGGTCTTTATCTTAGGGTGGGGGAGTTCAGAACTACCAGTTATATTTTTAATAGGAGAGGAGAAAAGATTTGAAAAGGACATGAGTGGCATCTTTTTTTGGAAAGAGAGTGGTTTGTGTGTGGAAGAACCACCAGACAATGTGGTGAATGTAGACGCAGTTATGTTTAAAAGACATTTGGATAAGTGCATCAAAAGGAAAGCTTCAGAGCGATTTGGACCAAGCCCAGGCAGGTGTGACTAGTTTAGTCTGGGAACATGGTTAGTGTGGACTATTGGACCAAAGAGTCTGTTTCCATGCTGTATGACTCTATGACTCTACATCTCAGCGGTTAACATCATTTCCTCCAGCTAATGACTGGAAAAATGTTTGATTTAATTTTAGTAATCATGATTTGAAATTTGCACTTGTTCTGATCTAAAAATTGTTATTTCAAAGGGGTTGTTTATTTGTTAAAATTCAGTCTCAACGTTCATAGCTCCCATTCGTGGATGGTTTTAGCATCAAGGGACTATGGGCACAAACTCAAGGTTTTGGGCATGAGATAAAGATGAATACAAGAAAGTAGTTTTTTTTAAAACAGTGAGTGGCAATGACCTGGAACTCACTGCCTGCATGGATGGTGGTAATGGTGGCAATGAATGAATTCAAAGGAAATTAGATTCAAACTGGAGGGAAAATAAACTTCAGGGTTAGGGTACGGTAAATAGACAAGGTCTTTTCCCTGGGTTGGGGAGTCCAGAACTAGAAGGCATTGGTTAAAGTTAAGAGGGGAAAGATTTAAAAAGGACCCAAGGGGGCAACATTTTCAGCAGAGGGTGGTTGGTATATAGAATGAGCTTCCTGAAGAAGTGGTGGAGGCTGATACAATTACAACATTTAAAAGGCATCTGGATGGGTATATGAATAGAAAGGGTTTAGAGGGATAGGGCCAAGTGCTGGTAAGTGGGACTAGATTAATGCAGGATATCTGGTCAGCATGGACGCATTGGACTGAAGTATCTGTTTCAGTGCTGTACATCTCTATTACTCTATGCGTAGGGGAACGTGACTGCATGCTCCACAGAATGTCAGTACAGAGTCACCTCCTACTATTCTGTATTGACTTTCTAATTACCCTTTGGCCCAGTATTTGCACAGGCCTGACCTAATTTCCATGGGTAGAAGAATGTTAAATCCATGTTTGAATTCTCTTCTCTGTTATTCGTTCAAGTTTTGAGACCCACTGGCTGTGATTTATAGGTAGTGGGGTGGACATGTTCAGTGGTGACAGACGCACTCAGAAAGCTCATTGGATCATGGGCCAACTGGCTTCTGACTTGACTGGTGAACCTCTTGATCTTTGGCAGACCTCAACGGTGGAGTGTTTTCTTGCCAAAAGCTGCCATCCAATCAGAGACCTGAAGACTTTCGATTAAGTCTTAGTCTTCATGAATTAGAAGGTTGGGTGTTTTCATTTGTTTCTTGTCAGGAGGTGAAGTCATGGGGAAAGATGGTATAGGGAAGATGGAGGCAAAGCTAGTGGCTATTATAAATCATGTCAGGACCTGATTCAGGAGAGAGTTGACCAAGTCCTCCATGAAGGTCCGAGACCAGTAGTTTATTGACAAGTGTTGAAAAGGGGAAATAATTGAGTGAATTAATCTCGGCCCCTTCTCACAATCTCTCTCACCACTTCCAAGGAGGAGAAAAATCTGGCTAGTTTGTGTTTATTTACATGCACAGCACAATCCCATAAGTAAATGTGAATATCACACACTAGAAATAAGTTTGGACCTACGTGCAGGATTAGGTAGATGAAAATTATTGTTCACGTATAGTGGGCAGATAACTCCCTGCCTGTCCCAAGAAATGTTCTTTTATCTTGCATTCAGAGCATGCTGGCCCAATTGTTTGTGGGGGATGGGCCTATTTCTAACTCCACCCGAAGCATCATCAATACAATTGTCAATGACTGGCAGGAGGCACGAGCTGAAGAGAGGCAGGTTAACACCCCCGCCTCGCCCCAGAGAAGATATGCCCCACTATCGTGCGGCATGGGGCACTGTGAGGAATTGAATAAACTCACCCGAGTAGGAAAAGTGAAAGCCACTGACCCTAAGACCATAGCTTTCTTGCTGGGAGTTAAATGTTGAAGTTTTGTTTTCTGTCCACCCACTTCTGTTTCTTAAATTTACCTTGAGAAACCATAGCATTATACTTGTGGAGAGAATTCAAAGACTGACCGATGCAGAAGTATATTAAAAAAAAAGACAATGAGATTTTTTTCACCAAGTTTAGTTGAGCAAAAGAGTGACACAATTGTGTCTTGGCTCTGGCAGTAAACGGAATATCTCACTGCCGATGAGTAACTGGTGATCATTTATTCTTTCAAAAAGGCCACCATAACTCAATTCCATCTCACAACTTGTGAATTATAGCTCTTTCACACTTAGAAAAGAACGGCCATAAGTCAGCGTCATTGGTGAGGGACTCTCAATTTATTTTTGCGCAAAAATCTTCACCCACTCCTCAAGAAGCTAAAGGTTTGCCTAAGAATTTGTTCTGTGTTTACGGGCAAAAAGATTATGTGAACATGTACGCACTTGAAACTGAGAAAAGCTTAATTCTTAAAAAGGGAAAATATGATAACAATTTGGTCTTAACACAAGGCTTTCTAAAATCAAAATTTTAGGAATAATGATCCAGCAAATGTCCAGTTCGCCTCAGAGAATAGTAATAGATAAAAATGTATTTCAAGCAATAAATGCTCATTTTGAGTAAGAGCAAAGTAAGTTTCTAAGCTGCATCTCTTTAAAGATCAAACGTGTTTTATTTTCCCATTTTATCATTCGTATTAATGAATTTATCTCATTATTCTCCTTTGCAAAGTAGACACAGAACATTTCAGCAAAGAAAACACATCCCTGAAGCAGTTCCCATTGTAAAAATAATCAATTGGAAAGTGCTGCTCCGACAGATTGTAGCACACACCTCTGGAATCCCATTCAAACACTTTTAATAGGGGTCACAACTGACAAGCAGAGGGCTACTCCGTGAGTTCAGTGGGAAAAAAAAGTTCCACTGCAAGTGTATTTTATTTTTCTTTCATTTATCAGGCTCCCATAAACATGCTGAGCAATTTTCCAGTACATTAACTGGGGGATCCTTGATATCCAAGGGGGGAGAAGTGGACAACAGGCTGGAGGAAGATGAATGAGGATGGGATAGGAGTGGGCAGTTTTCCCACTGCCCCAGCCAGAGCCCTGGACAAAGTGCTCATTGACTGTGATGCTTGACATGAGCATCATAAACTAGTACAGGGTACAAAAGGTCTGACACCTCAAAGTGCCAGGCACTGTCCAGCTCTATACAACAGGCCTAAAGGGGCTGGCCCAACAGTTGCATCCTTTTGTGACTGGCTTCGACAAGAGTTTAAGATGAATAGAGCTGAGCTGAATGCATACGTGCAATTTTTCATCCCAAAAGACAACATTTCCTTACTGGCATGACATTATTGCAGTGAGTTGAAACATCTTCCCTTTTTCGCAAGAGGCTAATTTCATTTGTACCTTTCACAGCGAGGTGAGCTTGTTTTATTGTCCTCTCTGTTTGTTTTGGACTCTTTCTTTCTCATGGGAACCTTGAGAACAGCTAGACAGAAAAGGCAGCCAAATTAGTCTTGAATTAGTATTTTGCCAGGGAAAGTCTGTGTGCAATTTAGGATTACAGCACCTTACTGAATTAGTACTGAAATTAGGAGCTTAGGGTATTCTAATTATTCAATGAGTAATTGCCTTGCCTTAAGTTTTTAAACTTTTGTGTTAGAAAAGATCTTTTTTATTGTGGTCAAGCTGGTCTGTCACTTTTTGCTGAGCTAATAAATTATGAAAGATTGAAATAATCAGCCCTGTGTGGTGGATCACTAGAACTTAACTTAGTTGAATAATTTGTAAAGAAAGGAACAGAGGGAATGTGATGTTTTTATTTACTGAGTGACATGTGTTCTGATGTGTGGTTAGAAAGGGTGATGGAAATAAATTCACTCGTAACTTCCGAAAGGAAATTGGACAAAAACAAACAAAAATTGTGGAAGTATTTTCTAGAAATGCGATTAGGTTTGTTATTACATTAGTGGTGCTATATGAACGCAAGTTGCTATTGGTGCACTGCAGTGCAATGGGGAAAGTGCAAGGGAGGAACACTAATTGAATAGCTGTAAGTGAGAGCCTGTAATGTACAATTAGCTGGAAGACCTGCTTTGTGCTGCATCATTCTATATCATTCAAGATAATTGATACAAGACACTACCTGCTACCTACCTAAATGCTGTTACTCTGCCTACTGCACATGTTAAAGTATGTCGCAGCAATATTGAATTCAGATTTGCTAAGTTTAGAATGTGGTCTGTAATGAACCAAGTAAGTGACAACTGGTTAATATTAGCATATATTATTATGGTCTAATTACTGGAAGTACATTTAATCACAGCTCTTTTCTCATCATGTTAAAATTATTTCATAAACTCTGAATGGCTAGTTAATCCTTTAGAATATTAAACATTAATATTGCAAGTTTGCTCGCTGAGCTTGAAGGTTTGTTTTTCAAATATTTCATCACCATACTAGGTAACATCATCAGTGAGAGTCTCTGGTGAAGTGCTGGTGGTATGTCCCGCTCCTCTATTTATAGATCTTGGTTTCTTAAGGTGATGCCATTTTCAGGTTTTTTTCAAGGGGTGGTAGATAGGATCTAAGTGGATGTGTTTATTGATGGAGTTCTGGTTAGAGTGCCATGTCTCTAAGAATTCTTGTGTTTATCTTACTTTCACCTTAGAGCCTTCAAAGTGCATTCTTTTTAACTGATCACTTGAAAAATTAGCTTTCTAATGTCACATTTGATAAAGCACGATCTAAATTTCTTTAAAACTTCCAAAACATTTGCCTGTGCACCTGTTTTGAAAGGGTTAAAGTTTGAGGTGCATATATTAATAAGTGCAGCAGAATCAGTGATGCTGTCCATTCCAATGAACATTTGAACGCTGGTAACTGATCAGAACAGCCTGCCAAGTTGCATGGTATTCTCAACCTTCCAAGGAGTGACAACTGGCACAGATGAGGCTGCACTTTGTTTGGTGTAGCCACACTATCTGCCCACTTGATCTTTCGAATCAATGCCAAGTGGCCTAGCCCTATTAAGCCCTAGCCAATACAGCAAGCTACCAGTCACTGCAAACCCCATGAAGCATATACAGCCAGGTGGTTAAAAGCGGAAAAAAAGTCAATGAATTTATCAAAGGTGTAACAAACAGTTGGCTCTTAGTGAACCTTAAGCAAACATGGGGGAGTAGTTTATTAAACAAGGCTATCAAAATGTGCAAAAGGCTGCCAAGATGAAGCAAAAAATATTGCAAGCTCAACTTTACTCACAAGAAGAAATGCCAAGCAACGCAGGCTTTTTATTAGTCTCCTGTACTCAGTGACACATTGCAATTTTTTTCTGCTTTACTTTGCTAGAAAAAGGAAAACAAAAAAGAATTAACTTGTTTGATGATCTTCTTAAATCCTACTACATGAAAACAGAAATGATTATCATTAGGATTATGTTAAAATTACAATGATATTTGGTTCAATTGTAATTGGGGTGGTCCAGTGGTAAAGTGCCAGGGCACTAATGACACTCCATATGGATTCCCTGTAGAGACTAATGACCATGGACATCTGATTAAAACAAGCTATAAATCACCACACAATGTTTATATTCGCCACATTATCTCAGATATTTTGCTGGCACTACTGAAAGATGAGAAGCCACTGAGCATCCTTTCCACTGGAATAAAAAGAAAGAAGAAACAAATTGCTCAAAAAGAGAAACATAAGCTTGATTGCACATTTGTGGACATGTGTGTCTGAACATATGGGCATAGGGAGTCAGAAATCCTCCCACTGGGAGGATACAGGAACAATGTCAAAGTGTTCGAACTTTGTCATTTTGCAGGTTTATGTCAGTCATGCATGAGCTTACAGTAAGTATCAATGTTGCCTATAGGTGCACAGAGGTAGGGATATATGACAGAATTATTTCCTGCATCTCTACGATTCTAAGTAAATATATTCCTCAAGTATTTTATCGTTATGTGAACAAAGTGACCAAAATATTAACCTGAATATTATTTGAGATAAATATAGTTTGGTTGCTTGATGAACAAACAAAAAGCAAATCGAAATTCTGTGTTTTATTTTCAATAATCTGCCATCTAGCTCTGCTTGATCCTATGGAACTACCCTTCTGGGTATGGTAACACAACACTGACCAGCACTGGCATATTAATGTAAGATATTCTGGAAGATATCCAGTTCTGGTAATGACATATAATTATGCACGTTGCTCAAGAATTGATTCCAGACTAAAAGTATGTCAGGGAAAAGCACCAGAGTATCTGTCTCTTTCCCAGAAGCAACAGCTGTTTTTTTAATAATGTGCCTGTTTTATTTTCTTTACAGTCGGTCACTAAAAGGGAGCTATACATCACAAAGCTAATTTCAGGCTGATTGCAACATTGTTTAAAGGCCTACATCTGGGCAAGGCAGCCTGACTGGATTTATTTTGTTTGTTCAGGCTCTCTCTTTTAATGCCAATTAGATATAGACCATTAAAGCTGCAAGTTGCCATACCTGTCTCAATGAACTGTACAGGTACAACCTCACATCAGTCATGACCTCTCAGCTGTTACAGTTCACTAGGAGTTAGTGATGGATTTGTATTTATGGTTGGCCATTACGTCCAGCTTAGGGTGCAGTTGAGTAAACAAAACACACTATCTTCATCAGGATAACAAAGAGGCGGCAATGTCAATATTCCAGGCACAATGGGAACAGGATTGATTTGAACAAAAGAACTGCAACCTTTCAAAGCAGCTTTGTATTGACATCTGTATAACTATGAATACGGGAATCTACAATTGACATTTTATTGTGTTTTATTTCCATTAAAGGTAAAGGAGGTACAAATTGAAAAATTCATTAATATGACAGTACTGTACCTGATCCAGGTCACAGATTAATAACAATTCTGTGGAATCTGGAAGCCTTGCATTTAAATAATACCTTTCACTTCCGCAGGATCTCTCAAAGATTCAAGGTCAGGGATGTATTTCAGAAGTTAGTTACTGGTAAATTGTAGGAAACCAATGAAAGACAATGTCTGAACAGTAAATTCCCACAAGTAGCAATGATGTTCAGATGCTGATTAAAGGATAAATATTGGCCAGGACATCAGGCGTTAACACCCTATACTTTTACATCTAACTGAAAAACAGACGGTTTAACATTTCATATAAATACAACATCTCTAACAGTGCATCTTCCCTCCCTACTTTGTTGGAATGACAGCCTCAATCTTGGTGCTTGAGTCTCTGAGGTGGGACGTGATTGCATAAGCCTCTTTTGCTTACAAGAATGCCGTCATACTTTGTGAGGTTAAACTGAGTTACTAGAATTTCCTGAGAGAATTTACTACTGCTGGTTCAACATTTTGCTGGATTCCAAATCAGAAGTAAACTGTGTGCGCTAAAGTTTGCTTAATGAGTTGATCAAAGTAACAGCCGAAATGGCCTAAGGAGGAACGGTTGTCCGGAACCAAAGAGGAATATGACCCTTGAATTTTACCCATCTTTCAATGCTATTCCTCAGCCATTTCCTTTCTGCAGATTGTTCACCGTAGTTTATTTGGAAGCAACTTCACAGCGGAATCAAAGAATTATAGCTTCAAAGCTCACTCCAGGAACTTGAGAATAAAAATTAAGGCCACATTATTGGAGCTATTGTCTTTGGAATAAAAGGTTAAACCGTGACTTTGTCTCCCCTCTAAAGTGCATGTCACAATCCAACAACACTACTTCAAAGTACGGAAGGGAAATAGTGTCCTGGTAAATACTTATCTTTCAATCAACAATATAAAAACAGATAATCTAGTCATTAATTATTTGTGAAAACTTGCTGTGTGAAAATTCTCCCCCACATTTCCCATATTACAACAGTACACACTGGGTCTAAAATGCTTTGGGACATCTAATGGCTATGAAAGGTGCTATGTAAATGCAAATTTCTTTTTGCTCGCATTATTAAATAGAAGGAACAATGGATTATTTATTGACTTCACTTACATTCTATCAATAGTAGCAAGAAATAATGTTGTAAAGATGTGCAGCTTAGGTGAATTGGCCATGCTAAATTATCCGTAGTGTCCAGGGATGCATAGGCTGGGTGGATTAGCCATGGGAAATGCAAGGATACAGGGCTAGGGTGGGGTGTTGGTGTCTGAATAGGATGCTCTTCGGAGGATTGGTGTGAACTTGGTCAGCCGAATGGCCTGCTTCCACACAGGCATTCTACGATTCTGTGAATACATTGACATCATCCACAAACCTGAAAAGGGGAAAATACGTACTTGGTGTCAGCCGTGGCCTTGTAACTGAAGTTTATGTCTTGATTTGAGAGCAACATTTTAGATGACAGATCAAATGTAACAAGTGTCCAGCATTGTCTCAGTTCAGAGTAAATTTTGTGCTGGGAATCCAAGTGAGGCTATGAGCCCAAATTCTCTCAAGTGGATGGAAAGATACCACGGCACTATTTTGAAGAAAAGAACTGGTGGGTGATGATCAATATTTATATCTCAACCTGCATTAAAATAAATCATCTGGCTGTAACCGTATTGCTGTCTGTGAGATATTGTTAGACATGTTTTTCATTACTAATTTCTTACATTATGATAGTAACTAGATCGGAAAAAAGATTTCATTAGCGGAAATGAAGAAGGGGAGGAGAGACGACCCTGGCAATTATAGACCAGTGCGTCTTAATTCAGTTGTGAGTAAACTTGCAAAGGATTTTAAGAGATAGGATTTATAATCCTCTAGATTAGGGATAGTCAACATGGTTTTGAGAAAGGTAGGTCATGCCTCACAAACCTTATTGAGTTCTTTGAGAAGGTGACCAAACGGGTGGGTGAGGGTAAAGGGGTTGATGTGGTATATATAGATTTCAGTAAGGCACATGATAAAGTTCCCCATGGTAGGCTATTATTGAAAATGTGGAGGCAAGGGATTGAGGGTGACTTAACGGTTTGGATCAGAAATTGGATAGCTGAAAGAAGACAGGGGGTGGTGGTTGATAGTAAGTGTTCATCCTAGAGTTCAGTTACAAGTAGTACACCGCAAGGATCTGTTTTGGGTCCACTGCTGTTTGTCATTTTTGTAAGCAACCTGGATAAGGGCGTAGAAGGATGGGTTAATAAATTTGCAAATGACACTGAGATCAATAGAGTTGTGGACAGTGCGGAAAGATGTTGCAGGTTACAGAGGGACATAGATAAGTTCCAGAGCTGGGCCGAGAGGTGGCAAATGGAGTTTAATGCAGAAAAGTGTACGTTGATTCACTTTGGAAGGAATAACAGGAATACAGAGTACCGGGTATTGGTAAGATTCTTGGTAGTAGATGAGTAGAAAATCTCTGTGTACATGTGCATAGATCCCTGAAAGTTGCCACCCAGGATGATAGGATTGTTAAGAAAGCATACAGTGTGTTAACTTTTATTAGTAGAGGGATTGCGTTTCGGAGCCATGAGGTCATGTTGCAGCTTTGGTGTGGCCACATTTGGAGTATTGCGTACAGTTCTGGTCACCGCACGATAAGAAGGATGTGGAAGCATCGGAAAGGGTGCAGAGGAGATTTTCTAGGATGTTGCCTAGTATGGAGGGAAGGTCTAATGAGGAAAAACTGAAGGACTTGAGACTGCTTTCCTTAGAGAGAAGAAGGTTGAGAGGTGTCTTAATAGAGACATACAAGGGTGGACAGTGAGAGTCTTTTTCCTTGGAAGGTGATGGCTAGCACGAGGGGACATAGCTTTAAATTGAGGGGTGATAGATATAGGACAGATGTCAGAGGTAGTTTCTTTACTCAGAGATTAGTAAGGGCATGGAACACTCTGTCTGCAATAGTAGTAGACTCACCAACTTTAGGGGCATTTAAATGGTCATTGGATAAACACATGGATGATAATGGAATAGTATAGGTAAGATGGACTTCAGATTGGTTTTACAGGTCAGCACAACATCGGCGGCCATAGGGCCTGCACTGTGCTCGAATGTTCTATATTCTTTGTTCTGGTTATGCAATATGTGGGGACACCCTGAGGTGATATGTAAATCTAATTCATGCTGCTTTTGTTGGCTGGCCACCTGGTTTGTGATGACAAATAATGCCAATAGAGTGAGTTCAATTCTTGCACCAGCTGAGGTTACCATGAAGGACTCTCCTTCTCAACCTCTCGCCTTCACCTGAGGCATGGTGGGTTCAAATTCAACATGGGAGCTAATGGAACTTAAATATAATTAATTAATATGCTTAATTATTTCAAAACATTCTGGAGTTGTATTTTAGTATCAATGATGGTGCCAGGAAACCATAATTATTTGCCACAAAAACCCATCTGGTTCAGCAATATCCCCTGGGGAGGAAAATCTACTGTCCTTGCATGTGACTGCAGACCCACAAGAATGTGGTTAACTCTTAACTGTCCTCTGAGATGGTGCAGCAAGCCATCCAGTTGTACCAAATGTGACAGAAATAAACCATCAGGGATCACCCTGTATCAGCTTAGTCATCTGTAATGACAGAGCAAATCTCGGACTGTGGGCCCTGCGAAGTCCTGTTTACGAATATCAGGGAAGTTTGTGTCAAACTTAGGAGAGGCAGTACCACAGACTTGGCAAGTGACAGTTTGACATAATCATACAAAATCCCAGTGAGTACTGATTTCTAGCATGTTTGATTCCTCCAGCAGACCAGATCCACCATGTGAGGTGGCACAGTGTATATACTGTGGCCACATGTAGGGCCTCAGCATTGACTCTGGCTGCCATGGAGTCTAATGGTATCAGATCAAACATGGGCAAAGAAACATTCTACTGATTAGCACCCCACAGACTGCCCCTAGCTGATGAATCAGTACTCCATCTTAAGAAAACACTGTGAGTACAGAAGCACTGAATCTAGTCTGGGTGGGAACTTCAATGGCCATCACCAAGTGGAGTCCAGTAGCTACAATTACTGACTGAGCTGGCTGAATACTGAAAGTCCACGTTGCTGCACTGGGCCTGAGGAATTTGGTGAAGAACCAACAAGGAGAGACCTACCGGATCGAAACCAATCTGCCTGAGCCTCCTTTCTATATGTATACAGTAATTTCCACTGCACAATCCTTGTGACAAAGTTCCATAATCACACTGAGCATACTGTCCATTGAGTTGTGCGGTCCTACCACCACTAAATGTGATAAGTTCACAATAGATCTAACCAAACTGGGTAATGAGGTAGTATGGGCCATCACAGCACCAGAATTGTATTCATCACAGTCTCTAACTTCATGATCAGCATGTACCCACTGTACCATTAATCAAGACCAGGACCACTCCTGGCTAAATGAAGAATGAAAAAGAGGAAGCCAGGACAATCACCAGGCATATGAGAGCTGTCAAACTGGTGAAGATACAACGCAGGACCACTTTCATGTCAAAGCAGCATGTGATGAACAGCACTAAGCGGCCATCTCACAGCCAAGGGATCACATCAAATCTTTGCAGTCCTGCCACATTAATTGTGAATGCTGGTGGACAGTTAAACAACTAATAAGAGCAACTAACAAGGCTGAAGCAGTTACAACCATCTTTACACAAAGGTACTCAGTAAATAATCCATCTCAGGGTCTTTTGAGATTCGTCACATCACACACCAAAGTTCAGCCAATTCGATTCATTTCAAATGATATCAAGAAAAGGCTAAATGAGCTTGAGAGTATAATAATTATCAGCCCTGACAGTCATACTGAATACTTGTGCTCTAGAACTAGCTGTGCTCCTGGGTCCAGATATTCCATTACAATTATAACACTGGCATCTACCCAACAATGTTCAGATTTGCCTGGCTATGTTCTGCATACAAAAGTCTGTGACATTCCTATTATGACCAATTACTACTCCATTAATTTGCTATTGATCACTAGCAAAGTGTAGGAAAGTCACCTCGATAGTGCAGTCAAGTACCATTTACTTCGCAATAACCTGCTCATTGACGCTCAGGTTCGGTTCTGCTAGGGCCATTCAGTTCCTGACCAAACATGGAGAAAACAGCTGAATTCCACAGATGATATGAGAGTGACTGCCCTTGCTATCAATGTCACATTTAACTGAGTATGACAACAAGGGATGCTGGCTAAATTGAAGACTATGGTAATTGGGGACAATCATACTTCAGAAAAAAGAATAAGGCTATGGTTGCTAGACTTTAATCATCTCAATCCCTGGATATCACTGCAGGAGCTCCTGCAGATGTATGAGGCACAATTGACTTCAGCTGCTTCATTAATGACCTTCCATCCATCATGGGTCAGAAATGGGGATATTCACCGATGATTGCACAACTTTCAACAACATTTGAACTCCTCAGATAAGGAAGCAGTCCCTTTCCAAATGCAGCAAGATCTGAATAATATTCTGATTTTAGCTGATAAGTAGGAACTTAATTTCTCGCAATAGATGAGTACCAGGCAATGGTCATCTCCAGCAAGACCAAATCTAACCATTGTCGCGTGGCATTTAATAACATTATCACTGCGACTCCACTGACCATAAACTGAACTGAGCCAGGTGTGTTAGTATGGTAACTACAAAAGCCATTCAGTGGTTGGGAATCCTAAGCAAGAAAGTCAGCTCTTGTCTCCCTGAATCCTGATACCATCTTCAAAGATGTAAGTTAGGACTGTGATGAAATACTCTGCACTTGCCTGGATGAGTTCAACCCCAACAAAACTAACAAAGCTTAATGCCATCTTGGACAAAGCAGGTTGCTTGATCAACACCCCAACTATTAACCTAAGTTTTCCTTCTCTCTATCACTGATGAATAGTCTGTACTGTTAAATATGTACCAGACAGCAAGAACCTGGAATTAATGGTGACCATGTCAGCCTTGTCAATTGTGATTAAAAGCCATCTGGCTTGTTAATGTTCCTTAGAGAAGGAAATTGTGTTTCCTGATCTATGTGACTCCAGACGTAGAGCAATGTGGTTGACTCTTAACGGCCCCCTGGACAATTAGGGTGAGTAATAATTACTAATCTAGGCAGTGAGCCCCACATCCTGTGAATATGTTTTTAAAAACCCAAATGCAAACTGCACTGACCTAAGCATCATAGCCCCTTTTAAAAACACCACCTAAACCCACAAACTCCACCATCTGGAGGGATAAGGGCAGTGGACTTATGGGAACACCACCTGCAAGTTCCCTCCAAGCCACACAACATCCTGACTTGGAACAATACCGTCATTCCTTCACTGATGCTGGCTCAAAATCCCGAAACTCTCTTCCTACTTCCAATATGGGTTTATCTGGGGTAGGTGACAGCTTAATGGTATTATCATGGGACTGTCAATCCAGAGATCCAGGTAATGTTCTGAGGACCTGAGCTCGAATCCTGCAACGGCAGATGGTGGAATTTGAATTCACTAAAAAAAAAACTGGAATTAAGAGTATAATGATGATCATGAGTCCATTGTTGTAAAAAAAACCCATCTGCTTCACTAATGTCCTTTAGGGAAGGAAACTGCCATCCTTTCCTGGTCTGGTCTACATGTGACTTAGGACCCACAGCAATGTGGTTGAATCTTAGATACCCTCTGGGCAATTAGAGTTGGGCAATAAATGCTGGCCTAGTCAGTAACACCCACATCCCATGAACGAATAGTTAAAAAAAAGCATCTGGAGCACATAGACCAAAGATTTCATCGCTGACTGCTCCCATTTCAAGGTTAATTGGGACGAGCAGCTAAAGCTTTGTTAGCAATATCCACATCCCATGAAAGAACTTTTATAAATTACTCTCTTTGGGGATTCTGCAGCATATGGTAACTGCAGACTAGTCTATGACCCTCAGTGGGTGACCACAACTACACATTTAGGAGAAGTTGAGGACTGCAGATGCTGGAGATCAGAGCTGAAAAATGTGTTGCTGGAAAAGTGCAGCAGGTCAGGCATCAAAGGAGCAGGAGAATCAACGTTTCGTGCATAAGCCCTTCTTCAGGAATCCTGAAGAAGAGCTTATGTCCGAAATGTCGATTCTCCTGCTCCCTTGATGCTGCCTGACCTGCTGCGCTTTTCCAGCAACACATTTTTTCAGCACAACTACACATTTACCAACATCAATTTCAAGGCTTTTGAGGGAATCCATGATAATTCTAATGACACTACATCCAAAAGGCTAATAATTGCATTATTTGAACACCGTGCACTATTCACATCAGCAATTTATGTCCTTTGCCAAATATTGCAACCTGCACTAAGAAAGATATAAAAGAAAATTTTAAAATGCCTGGAACGAGAAAGGAGCGGAAATTTTTAATCCCTTGATCAGTAACATGACACTTTAGATTTTATCACAATTTTCCACTTTTGCCCCTTCTGTATAATCTTCATTTAATTCAATACTGTGAGTTTTGGTCTTAGCTTTGCAGATACTGGGCTGAAACTTTACCTTGACCATCAGTGTGTGCTTGAATCTAGAGACTAGATGATCGATGATGAAATAACTGCACAGAGGCCAGTATCGCGTCATGTGCACTGTGCATGGACTCTTACTAGCTAGCTCAAAGTGAGGAAACTCTCTGAAACTCTCTTTATATCTGTCTGCCAAGGCTCCCTGATTGGCCCAATCAAGGATCTCATACTCAACAAGATCCAGTTGGCCAACCTCATTCCAATCAGTACAGATGAAGATCAGTCCTTGGGACTTGTCAGCATTCTTAAAGCAAATGCAGGCAGTGAACACAATTTCCCCAAGAAAATTTGCAAAATTAGGCAATCAGTTACCTTGCTGGTTCTGGCTTCCAAATAAGTCACAGGAGAGCTGATAATTTTTAAAGAGAGATGTTAATCAACCTAAAGGGAAAAAAAAAACTTGGAAATGAATGTACTGCTCATACTGGTGCTCCATTTTGAGGTATACAAGTCAGACCAGTATGTGTCATTTACCAGTTTTACTAGGGTTTTCTTTCAGGGAATTCATTTGTTTGGTAGCTGCTGAGGGTTACATGAAGAATCTTGAGTATAGCAAGCCCAAAGATTATTTTAGAAGATTCTGGTTAATATTCTCCAACAGCTGTGAAGCTCCTAATGAAAGGTTTCCAAAATGTTAGCAGCAGGACCACATACTACACCGATTAGACACAGGCTGTCTTACTAATGGTATTTGTTCACACTATGTTACCCTTGTGATATGGAATTACCACTTACCAACTCTCCTGTATTTAACAGTGACAAATACACATGTGATTTGCACCAGATCAGAGATATTTATCTTTGAATGGAAGTATATGAACGTGCATTGTGTCTGACGTTGAACCCTATAAGGGCACAAAATTTTATTTGGAGAGGTCAAGGTTACCAATTGCTCGGATTTCAATACTATCGGATTCTTCAATAAAGCTATAGTTCTCAGCAAGCGTTATTTAATTGACTTATTTCTATAATATTGTCTTGTGGTTTTATGCCAAGATCGAAGAGTTTGGCTCAAGATGAACTGGTCAAGAAGATGAGGTCTTCAGTCTTGGCTTTCTCTCGAACTCCGTTTTTTTGCAGATTAGTACCAAACACAACTGTACATAGTAATCTAAGATAATCCAAGCTCTAATCTTACTGTTACATTATTAAGAGATTATCTCCTGAACTGTATTGACCTTCCATTTTATACCAAACAAAGCCTCCCCATACTGTGCCATTTGTGCCGAACTGTGAAATCATTGCAAGGTTTCTCCAGGCTCCTAAAGCCCTTACACATCTGTACAAACTGGGAAATGGTATTTTAATTCCTCGTGGCTATGGTGACTAGATAATCTGTGCATAGTTCCACTATGTTCTTCTGTTGAATCCCGAACTTGCACAGAGGCAGATACTATGGATGGGGTGTTGAGGTCAGACCTGCTCAACTGAGCAGCTCTTCCCAGTTTTCCATCCGGACCAGGAAAGCCTCAGAAAGGAATACATTGACAATGTGATACTCCTCCACTTAAACTAGTACAGGGAAAAAAAATAATTAAAGAGCGATTGTAGTTTTAAATAGCTATTTGATTTATTTTTCAATTTTTAAAAATGGATGCAGGAGCTATTAACAAACAGCTATTACAAATGGGACAATTACTTTCACAAGAGGCAAGGGAAGCAAAAGGCAGTCATTGTACAACCTATATTGACTGTCTGTGACATGGTACCCAAGTGATGTCAAAACAATATTAATCTGGGAGTGTGACACTGGAACACACTTTCAAGTCACAAAAATAAAGATGGACAGTGAGGAATTATTTGCCATATTGCAATAATGTGGCTGTATAAGCTCACTTTGCATCTTAAAGCATAGGAAGATTCACATGTACTTTTTAAAGGTTATAATCTCATCGTTAATATTTGCACAATCTTTGACAAAATAACACAAATAATCCACGTTGTGGGACAGATTGATCACCCCTTGTGTTCTTCCAAACATCACTATGATTATTTTAAAATAGTATTGAATTAGATAACACAATATTAGCAATAGATGGGTAAGTAGTCAATTTTCACAATTTAGGGTTTATTTCACTGCATGTTTAAATTGGATAAGCATAGATGTTTTACCGACATAGAAAATATAGTGGGAATTTTAACCAACCAAAAAATGGGAGTTTGTATTTGGTGAGAGGTTAAAGTGTTGAAAAATCTTCATTTCAACCCTCAACCCATATCCATGGCTGGCAGCCTGATATTTACCACTATTAGAATCTTATGTGTACTGTTTAGACTGATTCTAATCTAAAAAAAACATGAGTTAACAGAGTCTTACATGGATTCATGTAGTTATTGAGCTAAAGTAAAATATATCTCTGCAAGCACAACTTCACCCGACAAACGTACATGTGTATGTGTGCATCTGTGTGTGTGTCTGGGGTGGGGTGTTGTGTCTGTGAGAGAGGGTGTGTGTGTGTGTGTGTGAGAGAGTGTAAAGGGGTCTAAGATTGTGAGAGGGTGCATTTGAGTGTGTGGGAGTGTGTGTGTCTGTAGGAGTGTATGTGAGTGTCTGTGTACATGTATGTGTATAGGAGTGTCTGTGTCTCTGTGTATGTGTGTGTATGTAGGAGTGCCTGTGTGTGTAGGAGTGTTTGTGTCTGTATAGTGCAATGGTGGTCACCTGTAGTGTGACATCAACCCAAGTTCTCAGTTGAGGCCCTCTCTATGAGCTTAGCTATCAGCATCTGCCCGGCCACCTTTTGCTGCTGCTTGTCCCGAAGTCTGCCTTGGAGGATGGTCACCCGAAGGTCCGAGTTCGAGTGTCCTGGACCGCTGAAGTGTTCTCCAACTGGGAGGGAACACTCCTGTCTGTTGATTATTGTGTGGTGCCCATTTATCCATTGCCATAGCCTCTGCTCGGTTTCACCAATGTACCATGCCTCAGGACACCCTTGCCTACAGTGTATGAGATAGACAATGTTGGCTGAGTCACATGAGTACCTGCCATGTAACATGGTGGGAGGTGTCCCCACACTTAATGGTGGTATTCATGTCCACACTCTGACACATCTTGCAGCACCTACTGTGGCAGGGTTGTATGGAGTTGTCCTTAAAGCCGGACAGTTTGCTATGAACAATGATCTGTTTGAGGTTTGGTGGTTATTTAGAGGCAAGGATGTCCTGAGACATGGTGCATTGGTGAAATCAAGCAGAAGCTACGGCAACGGATGAATGGGCACCGCACAACAATCAACAGACAGGAGTGTTCCCTACCAGTTGGAGAACACTTCAGCGGTCCAGGATATTCAACCTTGGACCTTCGGGTGACCATCATCCAAGGCAGACTTCGGGACAAACAGTGAAAAAAGCAGAGACTGACAGCTAAGTTCGGTACCCATGGGGAGGGCCTCAACCGGGACCTTGGGTTCATGCCACATTACAGGTTACCACCATTGCACTATACACACACACAGACACTCCTATATATATATATATATATATATATATATATTATATATATATATATATATATATATCACACACACACACATAAACACAGATGCAGACATACACATGTACATTTGTCGGGTGAAGTTGAACTTGCAGAATTACATTTTACTTTGCTCAGAAACTGCATGAAGCCATGTAAGACTCTGTTAACTCATTTTTTAGATTAGAATCAGTCGAAATAGTATGGCACAGACAACAGCACACAGGGGGCTAACACCTTCAACACATTATCTGGGCTGCCACCAATTGTTAAAGTTAACCTGTGAGTGTAACTTTTAAAAAAATGTTTTGCGATTTACAGATGAAAGAAGTGAAACTAACATGGTCATTCTAACAAATGAGAGACTTAACAAACAATCAAGGTATTTTTCAATGTATAATTTCAGTTACATCACTCTGTAAACTTTTGCTATAAATTCTGTGTCTTACAATTGTGTCCTCCACAACCACCTGATGAAGAAGCAGCACTCCGAAAGCTAATGGGGTTCCAATTAAACCTGTTGGACTATAACTTGGTGTTGTGTGATTTTTAATTTTAGAAACTCAGGTATCAGAAGGTAAGTATCAAGAAGCTCTAGGCTGCTGTATTTCAGGTTGTCACTCAATATATTTTGCTTTATAGAACATAGAAAAATACAGCACAGAACAGGCCCTTAGGCCCACGATGTTGTGCTGAGACTTAATCCTAATGTAAAATATCGTAACTTAACCTACGCACCCCTCAACTCACTGCTATCCATGTGCATGTCCAGCAGTTGCTTAAATGTCCCCAATGACTTTGCTTCCACCACCTCAGCTGGCAATGCATTCCATGCATTCACAACTCTCTGTGTAAAGAACCTACCTCTGACATCTCCTTTATACCTTCCTCCTAATATCTTCAAACTATGACTTCTCGTACCGGTCAATCCTGCCCTGGGGAAAAGTCTCTGGCTATTGACTCTATCTATTCCTCTCATTATTTTGTACACCTCGATCTGGTCTCTTCTCTTCCTCTTTCTCTCCACAGAGAAAAGTCTGAGATTATTCAACTTCTCTTCATAAGGCAAGACCTCCAGTCCAGGCAACATCCAGGTAAACCTTCTTTGCACCCTCTCCAAAGCCTCTGTATCTTTCCTATAATAGGACAACCAGAACTGGACAGAATATTCCAAGTGTGGTCTCACCAGGGACTTGTAGAGCTGCAGCAAAACCTCGTGGCTCTTCAACTCAATCCCCCTGTTAATGAAAGCCAAAACACCATATGCTTTCTGAACAACCCTATCCACTTGAGTGGCAACTTTGAGGGATCTATGTACTTGCACACTCAAATCCCTCTGTTCCTCCACAATGTCAAGAATCCTATCTTTAATCCTATATTCAGCATTCGAGTTCGACCTTCCAAAATGCATCACTTCGCATTTATCCAGGTTGAACTCCATCTGCCATTTCTCCGCTCAGCTCTGCATCCTGTCTATGTCGCGCTGCAGCCTGCAGTAGCCCACAATACTATCGACGACACCTCCAACCTTTATGTCATTTGCAAATTTACTAACCCACCCCTCAACCTCCTTATCCAAAGCATTTATAAAATCTACAAAGAGCAGACACCCAAGAACACAGCCCTGTGGGACCCCACGCAACACTGTCTTCCAGGCAGAATACTTTCCATCTACAACCACTCTCTGCCTTCTGTCAGCCAGCCAATTCTGAATCCAGATAGCCAAATCTCCCTGTATCCCATACTTCCTGATTTTATGAATGAGCCTACCATGGGGAACCCTATCAAATGCCTTGCTGAAATCCATATACACCACATCCACTGCTCGACTATCGTCAACCTGTCTTGTCATCTCCTCAAAGAACTCAGTAGGATTTGTGAGGCATGACCTGCCCCTCACAAAGCCATGCTAACTGCCTTTAATCACACTATGCTTTGCCAAATAGTCATAAATCCTACCCCTCAGAATTCTTTCCCCAACTTTGCTGACCACAGACGTGAGACTAACTGGTCTGTAATCGCCAGGGATTTCCCCATTATCCTTCTTGAAAAGTGGAACAACATTTGCCTCCTTCCAATCCTCCGGTACGACTCCCGAGAGTCAGGAGGCAAAGATCCTCACTAGCGGTTTAGCAACCTCCTTTCTCGCTTCCCGGAGCAGCCTAGGATAAATCTGGTCTGGCCCTGGGGACTTAGCAATCTTAATGTTTTCCAAAATTTCTAGCACATCATCTTCATCAATCTTGATCCGGACAAGACTGTATCCCAGATACTCTAAGTCTTCACTTACAACAAGTTCCCTTTCCTTGGTGAAAACTGAAACAAAAAACTCATTTAGTGCTTCCTCTATCTGCTCAGACTCCACATATAAGTTCCCTCTGCTATCCCTGATTGGTCCTACCTTCTCCCTGATCATTCTCTTATTCCTCATGTATGAGTAAAACGCCTTTGGGGTCTCCCTAATCCTTCTTGCCAAGCCTTTCTCCTGCCCCCACCTGGCTCTCCTCAGTCCATTTCTGAGCTCCTTTCTAGCAAACCTGTAATCCTCTAAAGCTGGGCTAGATCCTTGCTTCCTCCACCTTACGTAAGCTGCCTTCTTCCTTTTGACGAGAAGCTCCTCTGTTCTCATCATCCAAGGTTCCTTAACTTGACCCTTTCTTACCTGTCTCAGAGGAACAAATTTGTGCATCACTCGCAACAGCTGCTCCTTAAATAATCTCCACATGTCTGCTGTGCCCTTTCTGTGGCACATTTGATCCCAGTCTGTACTTCCCAACTCCTGTCTGATAGCGTCATAATTTCCTTTTCCCCAATTAAATAACTTCCCTCGGTATCTGCACCTTTCACTCTCCAAGTCTATGCTAAATGTGAGGCAGTTGTGATCACTTTCACCAAAGTGCTCTCCCACCGCGAGATCTGACACCTGTCCTGGCTCGTTGCCAAGCACCAAATCCAAAATGGCCTCTCCCCTCGTCAGTCTGTCTACATACGGAGTAAGGAAACCCTCCTGAACACACCTGACAAAAACGGATCCATCCAAACCATCTGCACTTAGGAGGTTCCAGTTGATATTGGGAAAGTTGAAATCACCCATAACAACAACTCTGTTACTTTTGCATTTTTCCAGAATCTGTTCGCCTATGAGATCTTCAATCTCTCTACTGCTATTAGGTGTTCTGTAGTAAACCCCCAATGCGTTGGCTGTTCCCTTGCTGTTCCTAACTTCCACCCATACTGACTCAGTAGACAAACCTTCCTCAACAACCTTGGCTTCTGTAGCTGTGATGCACTCTCTGATTAGCAATGTTACACCCCCTCCTCGTTTTCCACCTTCCCTGTTCTTTTTAAATGTTCTAAACTCTGGAACATCAAGCAACCATCCCTGGCCCTGTGAAACCCACGTCTCCATTATGGCCACAACATCGTAGCCCCAAGTAGATCGTAGATCCATGCTCTAAGTTCGTCACTCTTATTCCGGACACTCCTTGTATTAAAGCAGACACACTTTAACCGATCCCTTTGATTCATCACGTGAGAAGTCTTCCTGATAGATTCAATATATCCTGTCACTGTCCTGTCTGCAACTGATCCCCTCTCAGACATGTGGCTCCGATTCCCACCCCCTGCCAAACTAGTTTAAACTCTCCTGAATTGCACGAGCAAATCTCCCACCCAAGACATTTGTACCCCTCTAGTTCAGGTGCAACCCGTCCTTCATGTACAGGTCCCACCTTCCCCAGAAGGCTTCCCAATGGTCTAGGTATCTGAAGCCCTCCCTCCTGCACCAGCCTCGCAGCCACGTGTTAAGCTGCATTCGCTGACTGTTCCTCATCTCACTATCTCGTGGCACCAGTAGCAAACCTGAGATCACTACTCTATTCATCCTGCTCTTCAGCTTCCAACCAAACTCTCTGTAGTCACTTTTCAGATCCTCAATCCCTTTCCTGGCTATATCATTGGTGCCAATATGTACCACGATTTCTGGCTGCTCACCCTCCCCCTTCAGAATCTTGTAAACCTGATTGGCGACATCCCGAACCCTGGCACCAGGGAGGCAGCATACATTCCGGGAATCCCGTTCCTGATCACAAAATCTCCTGTCAACCCGTCTAACTATTGAGTCCCCTCCCACTAGCGCTTTTCTATTTTCCCATCTTCCCTTCTGAGCCACAGTGCCAGGCTCAGTGCCAGAGACCTGACAACTATGGCTTTCCCCTGGTAGGCTGTCCCCACCAGCAGTATCCAAAACGGTATACTTATTGCTGAGGGGAGCGGCCACAGGGGATCCCTGCTCTGACCGTCGGTTCCCTTTCCTCCTCCTGACAGTAACCCAGCTGTCCTTATCCTTTGTCTGAGGAGTGACCACCTCCCTGTACATCCTCTCAATTTCCTCCTCAGCCTCCCGGGTGATCCATAGTTCATCCAGCTCCAGCTCTCGTTCCTTAACTCGGTTTTCGAGGAGCTGGAGTTGGATGCACTTCCCGCAGATGTAGTTGACAGAGACATGTGAAGTGGCTCTCACCTGCCACATTCTGCAGGAGGAACATGCAACTGCCCTGACATCCATATCCCGCTACTCTGAAAGCCCGCACAGAACTAAACAAAGGAAGAGAATTTAAAAAAGAGAAACCTGAAAATTTACCTCGTTTACAGACTCTTAGTAAGGTTAGTAAGGTTATCTTATGTTCCTGGCAATAAAGGAATTTTCCATTAATAGAACACAGTTTTACACATGCCCAGAGTGCAAGAGCTGCCCCAGAGTTCAGAATTAACCACCTGCCAGATATCACATGATCTGTAGCCTCCTATATCAGAATAGGGAAAGAGAAATATTCAGATTTAACCAAAGGTCAACCACCGCAATGCATCAGTGAAGCAGTGTAAGCTACAAGAATAATAAACGATACAAATCAGTCCACATAGGATTAACATATTTCCACTTGTGTGATTATTGTCAGGGGTCTCCATGAATAACCTTTTTTAAAAAGCTTCACAATATAATGATTGTGAGGGACAGTGAGCCTAATTTGATGATGCAGTTCACATCTTCAGTCAAAACTAAAACCTGATTTATTTATGCTCCGTTTCATTGAGTACTGTTTATGGCACAGTTGGTCTTTGAAGTTAGTTCTCACCTCTTGCCAAATAAGTACTGAGATCATTTTTTAAAATCTTAGTCAGTTTGACAGCGTCTGTGGAGAGAGAAGCAGAGTTCACATTCTGAGTCCAATATGACTATTCTTCAGAATTGAGTTTAAGAGCAATATTCATCTTGAAACGTTAACTCTAGTTTTCTGTCCATAAATATTGCTGGAGTTTCTCCAGCATTTTCTGTGTTTGTTTCATGTTTCCAGCATCTGTAATATTTTTCTTTTATTTGAATGTTTTCTGTCTTCTTGGATACTCTTCTCCTTTGGCCTGCAACCAGATGTATAACAATTGATTATTGGCCAAGGAGCATTCTACATCAAGTGCTGCAGTCACATGGCAGGCCCCGAAGCACGAAGGGAACATAATTCGATATCTTCCTGCCTGACCCAAATTAGGTTCTGAGTGGGATGGGCCAAGCTCCACCTGCTGCCAAAATCAGGCCCTTAAGTAGTCAACGAGTAACTGCCAGGGCCTCATCCTTCCTGGACCAGATGAGAAAGTAGTGTGCTACCCAACTAGTGTGGCCAGACAGTCATTTTGGAGGAGAGGAGCAGTGGTACTATGGGGGCTCTTGATGTTTGCACGATATAGAGTCATAGAATCATAGAGAAGTACAGAATGGAAACAGACCCTTTGGCCCAACTCGTCCAAGCCAACCAGATATCCAAACCTAATCTCGTCCCACTTGCCAGCACTTGGCCCATATCCCTCTGAACCCTTCTAGCCCAAGACCAACAGCAACTTCAAACAGCTGCCAAACAGCTTCCAAATGAAGATGACACAGCCCTCAGGATGGGCAGGATGCATTCTCAATGCTATTTCCTCTAGATGACAGATGTTGTATCACCACAGATGGAGGATGCACTGAGACACTGGAACAATGCCAACTAATTGAGCTGGACCTATGAAACTGAAGGGATAAATGAAGACTCAGGATTAGAGTGGTGCTGGAAAAGCACAGCAGATCAGACAGCATCCGAGGAGCAGGAAAATCGATGTTTTGGGCAAAAGCCCTTCATCAGGATAGATGAAGATCCTATCCTATTGCTGTAAAGATGACAGTTACACTAACTGAAGGGATAGATGAAGATCTTATCCTATTGCTATAAAGATGACAATTACATTAAATTGTCAGATATCAGGAAGGATTTGGCAGAAGGGAGGGGTGGTGAATGCCGAGAGCCAGCCCCTTCTGCCCTTGCTTTCCATCCCTCTGCGCCTGTCCCACTGTAAGTCACACCCTGCAGTACCCCAGCAATAGTTTGACATCTTCTGAGGGTGGTCCTCCATCCTAGATGTTTGGGGGCTGCTGTACTGACAGCAGCTACTGCCTGCACTGTGGCACTGCTGAGTTCTAGAACTGCTGGCCTCTGATTGGTCAGCAACTCTTGGTGGCCAGGATTTCCCTGTTTGGGACCAAAAGCCAATAGAAAACTCACAGGCAATCAATCAGCTACTTGGTTACTGGAGGCTTTCCCAACTTTGTGGGCTGGGGTTTTTTGTCTTTTGCAAACTATTACACTTTGAGATTTAGTTTGAAAATGGGAAAATACCAGCCTTAATTTCTGAACTCCTAAGCATCGCTACAGATACAAATCATGACAAACAAAACAGAGATTCGCATTGATTGCACTCATTTGTCTGGCCAGGTTGCACACAGCCGACAACACGGTCACAAAAACAAAATGATTCCCTCCTGAGACTAAAGCAGGTTAATACTATCTGTTTGAGATCATCTGACTTATAATACTTCCCACTTTATTACGATTGATCCCTGTCCAAATATACTTTCTGTGACGTAGAGCTACGTTGATCAGCATTTTAGTGGACTCTTTCTCCCTTACTGCTGGAGACCATATGTAAGAATTTGGATGAGTTTGCAGGGATTTCCTGATGAAAATAACAGCATGGGAGCATAAAGACTGTCACTAGACACAGGCAAGAAATAGGGGAAAAATAAATGGAAACAATTTCAATCACAGCACTGTCCAAAAATTAACAACATATCTAAAGGTCAACTAAAAGAAGACTAAAGTTGTTAAAGCAACGTAAAATAGCTTCAAAGATTTAGAAGCTTAACTTTGAACATAGAAGCACATTAGTTAACAGGCATTCATAATTAATAAGGATGTATTTCCTGCCAGGTTCGACTGTTTGCAGCATAGTCTCAGTGAGTTGGAAGCAGCGCCTTTCCCTGCTTTAAACTCACACCCACCTTCTCACTGACAAGACCAGAGGGAAATGTACTGATTTTAGTATTCGTCAAAAGAAGCTCACAGTTCTGTGGAAATATGTGCTAGATATCTGATAGATACAATAAAGATTTGATTGCAAGTTAACTCATTTCACTAAAAGTCTCCAGCATAATGTCAAAAAACAAATTTGAAACTAATGGGGTGTTACAACCAATTCACCTCTAACTCTTGATTAAAGGGTCTTTGTCTATGTCCTGAATTGTTTGGTGTGTAATAGTCAGTCTGATTTTCAAACAAAATTATCCATATGACAATTAATTGTACATAACTTCTAAAGAGAATAAAAGGTGCTAATCTATTTAGAAAATTATGATTTTTTTTGTTAATAATTTCCACGAAAGCACATAAAATCCTTTTCTCATTTCCCCTCATTCTGAGTAACAATTGCACCAAAAGCCGAGTCCGAACATTTGGAACTTATTTCATTTTTTAAAAATCTGGATCATTAGCTTGCAAACACAATGTTCTACCTGTGTGCAGGAGATGGTGAACCTCAGTTTAGGTGTAGAGTTTGTTTATGTTAACTTATTTTCAGTTTTCGCCACTTATAAAGCAAGCTTTTTGAAATATACTGAACAATCAGAGTTTTAAGATTCAGGATTCATTGCTAGATGATAAGGATTTGAGTGTTAATTTTGAAAATAAAAGCCACAGTCATTCAACAATCAATTGAATTAAGAACCAGAGATTTCACAACGATATAATTACAGCTTATTTGGCAAACACAACTATTGTAATTGTATGTATAGCATTCTAACAACCATTTTGGAATCAAGCTCAAGAATCCCATCTTCACTCAGACAGAGGTAATAATCTTTTTGATGAACCTAATACTTGGTAACGAATGATTTGAGAAGGAGAAAAAAAACAAATAAAACATTGAGTAAATTGTGAAAAAAATTCCACCTCATAAAGATCATCAGCAAGGCCATGTTGCGCTGTGAATATCTCCTCCTTGGAGCCAATACTTCTGTGTTTCAGTTCCTCTCCAGGTCTTGTGGACCATGAAATGTGTGTGAATAATGCAACCAAATAGTTTGATCAAAATCTTTTCTGTGGCAGGTGGTAACAGTGCAAATGTTCTTTGGTCATCCATACATACTTGAGTGGTACCCTTCAAACTATGGCCTCTGGTGAGTGACTAGCAATATACTTCAGAAGGAAGAAAAATTGCTGTGGGACCAGATATAAGCAAAAGCTTCATCTACTTCATTTACAATGTAGCATGGGAAGAGAAAAATGAAGGAAGAGACATGAACATATCTTGATACGGTATGGAGTAGAATCATGCAATGTACGCTGGGGCAACAGTCCACTTAAGGCAATGCCCGACTTTCATAAATAAAATGGTCTGACCTGATGTCAGCACAGATGTAATATCTTTCCTGGCAAATCCAACTGTCTACACTATGAACACTGAAATAATTCATCTAGATTTGGGTTAAGCCAAAAGCCACATGACACCATGTTGTAGTCCAACAGGTTTATTTAAAATCACAAGTGTTTGGAGTGCTTTGCCATTGTCAGATGAGTTGCAGAAACTTGATGCCTGTATCGATATGCACGATATTCTTCAAGATCCTGTCCACTTTGACCTGGCAATTTGTGGTGTCGATGACAGCCATGATGTGGAGGTGCTGGTGTTGGACTGGGGAGGACAAAGTCAAAAATGCCAAGACATCATGTTGTAGTCCAACAGGTTTATTTGAGATCACAGGCATTCGGAGTGCTTTATCAGGTGACAAAGGGACAGTGCTCTGAACGCTTGTGATTTCAAACAAACCTGTTGGACTATAACCTGGTGTCATGTGGCTTTTGACCTTGTCCCCCTCAATCCAACACAGACACCTCCACATCATAGATTTGAGTTAGCAGAGCTGAAGATTAGAACAGATAGAAAGTGGAGGAAAAGCAATCCTGGGTCCTCCAACAAGAATTGAAAGTATTGAAATGTTTGTGATTGGTATTAGTTTTGTGAGATAATGACTTTAAAATTTAAAGCACAGTATCTCAGATATTGGAGAACTTCAGATCAAAAATATATGAGGTTGCACTAGCAGCTTTTAACCCAGTGTCATTATATACATTAGATTATTTAGACAAGCAATTGTGGACTGCTTTATTCTTGGAACAGAATTGGCTCTATAGAAAAATAGAAAAAGTAGGAAAGGTTACCTTTGAATATTTGATACTTTTAGTTTGCTTTGTTTGGTTTGAATAAATTATGTTGTGTAATGTAAGTGTAATAACTCAGGAAGCCTGACTAGTAAGGAACATCTTTTGTTGTTGAAAACCAAAATGGAGTCATGATTTGGAAGTGCCGGTGTTGGACTGGGGTGTACAAAGTTAAAAATCACACAACACCAGGTTATAGTCCAACAGGTTTAATTGGAAGCACACTAGCTTTCGGAGCGACGCTCCTTCATCAGGTGATAGTGGAGGGCTCGATTGTAACACAGAATTTATAGCGAAAATTTGCAGTGTGATGTAACTGAAATTATACATTGAAAAACTGATTGTCTGTTAAGCCTTTCATCTGTTAGAATACAGTGATTTCTAACTACAGTGATGAAAGGCTTAACAGACAATCAATTTTTAAATGTATAATTTCAGTTACATCACAATGCAAATTTTCGCTATAAATTCTGTATTACAATCGAGCCCTCCACTATCACCTGATGAAGGAGCGTCGCTCCGAAAGCTGGTGTGCTTCCAATTAAACCTGTTGGACTATAACCTGGTGTTGTGTGATTTTTAACCAAAATGGAGCAACTGCTTGTGGCGTATATCAGCTACTCCCAGCCTGGGACAAACAACTCTGGACCTGCATTCACCTTTTCCTAGAAATGTATTAACACACAACCAAAACCATCATGATTTTTTTAAACTAGTAACTACCACCAATAAAATCACTCGCGTATACAGTTGAGCATTTACAAACAATGCCCATTGTGGGCTGGATCTGCTTTTTAAAATTTACTTATTTTTCTGTTCAGAGACACACCTCAGTAAGTGCCTCCTGGTCCAGGAGTAGGGACACTACCACTACACCACAAGAGGACAAGTGAGAGTGGCTCATGTGAGGGGATCTAACAGGGCAGGCCATTTCTGGTTACAATGGGAACTCATACTCAACAAGCTCCATGAGGAGATGAATTAATGATTCTGTGTGTGCCTTGTTGGATCATCACAGTAGGAATTGTACTTTTTCCATTTGCAAAATTGTTAATTATTATCCAAATATTTCTGGGGAGCCCAGCTTTCTTCAAATTTCATCTTCAATGATAATGTTATAGTGATAAAGTATCAGAGTCATAGAGATGTACAGAATGGAAATAGACCCTTTGGTCTAACACTTCCATGTCAACCAGATATCCTAAATTAATCAATCCCACTTGCTAGCATTTGGCCCATATCCCTCTAAACCCTTCCAATCTTCAACACAACTGAAATTTGTGCATCGTGTTAACCAGGCAGGCACACAATACAAAGCCCATGACAAAATTTGGTCTCGATAAAGGTGACACTAATGGTTGATTTTTCAAGTGATGGTGAGGCCTTGTCATAAAGCAGAAACTAACGTTGCTTTAGTCAGTGACAGGATCTAGGATGGTATATAGTTCACGGTGTCAATTTGGACACTGCCCCAAGACTTGCCTGCCATTTCAGAGGCAAGGTAGGTCAGTAGCTGAAGCAGAGTTGCTGGAAGCTAATGTTATGGTTGCAAGACCACAGTACAGGATTGTCATTGGTAGGATGCCCTCAAAATGAGAAAAGTGTGATCGAGGGAAGCCAGGCAAAGCAGAGAGGTTTCCTTGATTGGAGTGGGTATTGAACACTGGCAGACTTCTAGTAGGGTGATATTTGCGAGAGAATGCCCAAAAAGGAGGGCAGGGTGTAACCCATTGAAACGTCACATGGATTTATCTGGCTGTCTTCCCAGGCGATGGTGGGCCCAAGGCACGTAAGGTGCCCAAGACCACAGTAAGTAATCCTGAAGAGACCTAAGGGGCTGAGCTGCCAACCTTGCCACAGCCTGCTACGTGGGATGGCAGCAGGAAGGTTTCAGGCTGCCTTCTTGATGTAGTCATACTTCCACTGATGTACGGTGAGCCTGACATCAGTGGTGGGCAAGTGGTTGGACGGAATCCTGAAGGATAGGATTTACATGTATTTGGAGAGGCAAGGACTCATTAGGGATAGTGGGCATGGCTTTGTGCGTGGGGAATCATATCTCACAAACTTGATTGAGTTTTTTGAAGAAGTAATGAAGAAGGCAGAGCAGTGGACATGATCTATATGGACTTCAGTAAGACATTCAACAAGGTTCTTCATGGTAGACTGGTTAGCAAGGTTAAATCACATGGAGTGCATGAAGAACTAGCGAAGTAGAAGACAGAGGGTCGTGGTGGAGGGTTACCTTTCAGACTGTAGGCCTGTGACCAGCAGTGTGCCACAAAGATTGGTGCTGGGTCCACTGTTTTTCATCATTTGGATGTGAACATAGGAGATAAAACCAGTAAGTTTGTAAATGACACCAAAATTGGAGGCGTAATGGATGGTGAAGAAAGGTACCTCAGAGTACAACGGGTTCTTGATCAGATATGTCAATAGGTCGAGGAGTGGCAGATGGAGTTTAATTTAGATAAATGTAAGGTGCTGCATTTTGGAAAAACAAATCAGGGCAAGACCTATGCACATAATGGTAAGGTCCTGGGAGTATTGCTGAACAAAGTCACCTTGGATTGCAGGTTCATAGTTCCTTGAAAGTGAGTCACATGTAAATAGGATAGTGAAGAAGTTTTTTGGCATGCTTTCCTTTATTGGACAGAGTATCGGGGGATAGGAGTTAGGACATCAAGTTGCGACTGTACAGGACACTTTTGGTTAGGCCACTTTTGGAATATTTTGTGCAATTCTGGTCTCCTTTCTATCAGAAGGAGACTTTGAAACTTGAAAGAATTCAGAAAAGATTGTCAGATGTTGACAGGGTTGGCAAATTTGAGCTATAGGGAGAGGCTGAATAGGCTGGGGCTGTTTTCTCTGGAGCATCAGAAGCTGAGGGGTGACCTTAGAGAGGTTTATATAATCAAAAAGGGTATGGATAAAGTAAATAGACAAGATCTTTTCCCTGGAGTGGGAGAGTCCATAACCAGAGGGCATAGATTTAGGGTGAGAGGGGAAAGATTTAAAAGGAATCTAAGGGGCAACCTTTTTACTCAGAGGCTGGTGCGTGTATGGAATGAGCTGCCAAGGAAGTGGTGGAAGCTGGTACAATTGCAGTTTCTAAAAGCCATCTGGTTAGGTATATGAATAGGAAGGATTTAGAGGGAAATGGGTCAAGTGCTGGCAATTGGGACTAGATTAGGTTAGGATATCTGGTCAGCATGGATGAGTTGGACTGAAGGGTCTGTTTCCACACTATACATCTCTATGACTCTATGACTTAACCATATTCATGACTGTTGTCAGGGTAAACATAGGAACTTTCTACTGGGGACCTTGAATTTGGAGTTACACCCATATGAAAAGAAAATCAGTATCCATGGTTATACCTAGAGCTCTGCTTATTCTTTTTGAACTTAATGATTGTTGATTGTACATGCTCTAAACAGGAAATGCTGTTAAATTGACCAATTAGGACACTTCAGAAGGTTGGTTTTATGTAATTCCAGATTGAATAAGCATGCTGCTTGAGGCTTTTCCCTAATTTTGTGTAATTAGACTGTAACTTAAGCTTTCCAAGTTCATTTTGTGTGTTTCTGGCTGCCTTTCTTGACCCAAGCATATCCAGTTTCAGCTTTGCTCTTTTTTTAAAGATTCTTTTTATTTACACCTCTTGCACTCCATTCAATTCTCATGACTCTTGTCACTCCTGCACTCTTTGACATTCTTCCCTACCAATTCCTTATCCCTTCAGTATTCCTCAACCTTCATGCTCTGTTACTTCCATCCCACACTCCTTCCATCTAACCAGCCAGCTCATTGAGGTAGTTGATACTAGCCCATGGAAAAGCTTGCCTTAATTTTCACATCCTAAACTGTCAATCTGGGCACCCAAAGCTTTCGCTTGGGGGTGAATCAATTTGTTTCTTCTCTCGTGGGTTGTGGAAATTGTTAGCATTAATTGCCCATCCTTGAGGAGGTGATGGTTAGCTGTCTTCTTGAATTGTCATCTTGGCAACTTTGTCATTATCTAGTTACAATTGTTGGTATATTCAGCGTTTTTTTTCCTCTCAGTCACTTTCTGCCATTTTCTGACGATCATTTCAATACTACTAATTCCCTCTCTTACTTTGTATGAATTCGTTTATATTCCACACCATTCTACATTTGATGCCTTGTTTCTATTGTTTTATTTAAAACCCTCTTTACTTCCTTAGTTATGCAATTTTTAAGAACATGCCCCAGCATTGGCTCAACAACAGAGACCCCATTTTGGGTGCCAATGGCCCATGAACAAGGAATCATTTTCCCATATTTATCATCTATCTGGCCCTCTAACTATGTACCCTATGCCAATTAGCATGTAGCTCAGGTAATCATTTTGTTTCAATTTTGAGCCTAGATCCTTATAACATCCCTGCAGAACTTGATTCCTACTTCTACCTATGTCATGGCTACCAAGGTGGATCATGACCATTGTATCTTCCCTATCTCACTGCAAATTCCTTTCCAGCACTGAGCAGGTGTCCTGCCATTTGCAATGGCTAGCAACACAGTCATTTGGACTCTTACTCGTTGCTGTAGAGAATGGTGTTAATCCCCTTCACTACACTATTTTTACTATATTTCTTGTTGCTCCCTCTACCCTGAATAGCTTTATATTAGATTCCCGACAGTGTGGAAACAGGCTTTTTGGCCCAACAAGTCCACACCAACCCTCCGAAGAGTAACCCACCCAGACCCATTTCGCTCTGACTAATGCACCAATTCACCTGACCTGCACATCTTTGGACTGTGGGAGGAAACCAGAGCACCGGAGAAAACCCACGCTGACACGGGGAGAACATGCAGACTCCACGCAGACAATCACCCAAGGCTGGAATTGAACCTGGGTCACTGGCACTATGAGGCTGCAGTGCTAATCACTGAGCCACCGTATCGCCCCTTGAACCACAGTGGTAAAAACAAGGACTGCAGATGCTGGAAACCAGATTCTAGATTAGAGTGGTGCTGGAAAAACACAACAGTTCAGGCAGCACCCGAGGAGCAGGACCACAGTGCCAATGTCAGTTTGCACATCAACCCTGCAGCCTGGCTTTCACCCAAACAGTTTAGATGACTTCAAACCTATTGGACAATTGCAGAAAGTGACACTTCTGCTCTTTTGTCCTCTAGGTCCCCTTATCTGTCTCACTCACAGTCGCACACTCTTGTTGTTGACCACTGACCAATTAGAAAAGTAATGTGACTGGCTTCTGGCAGAAGGAATCCAAGAAACATACCCACTTCCAGTTACACCTTCATGCTCCATTAACATATGGCAGCCGTGATTTCTTTGGATCACAATGGTATCCAGGAGCTCCCACATGCTGCACAGCATCCAAACTCCAATCCTTAATGAATTTTAATTAGTTTTATTATTATGTTCCTCTTTAGCTTTTCTTACCTTTACCACTATTTTGTATACTATGTTAAAACTTAACAATAAAGAAAACCTTAAAGTTACCAACCAGCGAGCTCTTATCTCGGTCGTAGAGTAAGATCCAATTTCAATCAGCTCCAATGAATCTAGCTCTGTCTGTGTTCTCACCTTGCCTGTCTATCTTGGTGCTGACGATTGGATGTCTTGTGTTCCGCACGTTTCCCACTCCTCCTGATGGTGCTGACCTCCAGTCCTGGGGTTGTCACTTCACCTGCTTGTCTCCACTTTCCAACATTATCTCCTTATGTATCTGGCCCAATGGAAGAAAAAAGTCTATTGTCAAATTAACTTACATCTGCACATCCATAATTGCAGCTATCTAGCCTTTGGTGTTCTATTTAACACAATATTCCTGTAGATACTGATTTACTGAACCACACTCTTATTTGTATCACTGATAAACTGGCCCCCTCCACAAGATATATTACCCTTTCCCATTTAGGTTTTTCCCCCAGCATAGCCATTATCTTTGATCCTTTAGGTCTAAGTAACACAGGCTTGAAAGGATTTGGAGAGCAAATGGTCTTACCATCCATTAATGTTTTTTTTAGAAATGATTTACAATTCATTATTTTTAAATCAATAATTCCTAAGAAAACTTTAGGTTGAAAAGGTGAATATGGGAGTAAGATGAGGGTGAATTAAGTTAGAATATCACTGGGGATATAGCAAACCACTTACAAAAGTTTGTCATGAGGTTAAATTAATTGAAAATGAGCTGAAGTTACTGTAATTTTAGAAAATGGCAAACTTTACAAGTAATTATCTCTGCATTGCTGAACCATCCTGATGCTTCTTGTAAAAAGATTGCAAAAGAACAGGCTATCAAAGAAATTTATTAAAATATCATCTTATTAAAATTTGTTAATATAGATCACAAAATCAAAGTAAAGATAGACTATTTTACAAAGCCGTAAGAACTTAAAGAATTCATGAACCATGTGGTATTAAGATGTGAAAGTTTGCTTTTGTAGGGACTATATTTTCCATTAGGCTTTTATTTGCTGATAAATATTTATGTCACTATTATGTTGTTTTTCTTGACTCAGTATTAATGGTGTATTGTAAGTTCAATATATTCCATGATTACATACATTTCTTCTGCAACTGGTTCAGGTTTGGACGTCTTTATGCAATACCCATAAGTTTAAAACCAGCAGCTACTTTAAGATACTTGACTGATCCAGCAATCCTTTTATTCTATTAGACTCTTAATACATATCTGTAAGTGTAATTTATGATTGCTACAATTTTCAGTCCCATTTTTCACTTAATAAATTATGGTGGAAAAAGCATATCACTTTGAATAATTCCATAGTTACCTGAAATTGCACACCTCAGAGCTATAATCAAGCACTAATTTGGAGAAAAAATGTTCAACACCATTCTTCAGTTTCTAACTGATGAATGCTGGACTAGAACTTCTTATAATTTAAATGTCACTTTTTGGTACTTTCAGTCTAACTTGATAAGATGTGTGCATCCAAAATGCCTCTTTGTCCAGTCTTTGGCAATTGCCTGCAGAAGTTACCTGTTAACAGTTATTCCATTTCCTGCTCTCACTGCTTGAGACCTACAGATTGCAAACAACACTGGTACATTTAATGAATATCCATGATCATTGATTGGCTGCAGGCAGTGAGAATGAACTTAAAGGGAGTCTTCTTCGGAACCTGAAATTGCTCAAATCAATTCATTTACTCGGTGTTATTACTTTCAGCTAAACCTCGCTGCTTGTTTAAGTGTCATTCTCTGGGTTTTTGGCTTCTGTCTATTACCTGAAAACATTTCACAGGAGAGACAATGCAATGGCCATTCAGCATTTCCCTTCATTTTCTCTATGTTGAGGAAGAGGAGGGGAAATAGAGTCATAGAAATGTACAGCATGGAAAGAGACCCTCCGGTCCAACTCATCCATGCCGATCAGATATCCTAACCTAATCTAGTCCCATTTGACAGCACTTGACCCATATCCCTCTAAACCCTTCCTATACATATACCCATCCAGATACCTTTTAAACGTTGTAATTGTACCAGCCTCCATCACTTCCTCTGGCAGCTCATTCCATACATGCACTCTGCATGAAAAAGTTGCCTCTTAGGTCCATTTTAAATTTTTCCCCTCTCACCCTAAACCTATGCCCTCTAGTTCTGGACTCCCCCATGCCAGGAAAAGGGCCTTGTCTATTTACCCTATCCAATATTTCAAAAGTGGCCTAACCAATGCCCTGTATAGCCACAACATGATCCCACAACTCCTAAACTCAATGCTCTGTCCAAGAAAGGAAAGCATACCAAACACCTTCTTCATTGTCTTATCTACCTACCACACAACTTTCAAGGAACTATGAGCCTGCACTCTAAGGTTTCTTTGTTCAGCAACACTCCCCAAGACCTCACCATTAAGTGTATAAGTCCTGCTAAGATTTTCCTTTTCAAAATGCAGCACCTCACATTTATCTGAATTAAACTCCATCTGCCACTCCTCAGCCTATTGGCCCATCTGATCAAGATCCTGTTGTAATCTGAGGTAACCTTCTTTGCTGTCCACTATACGTCAGATTTTGGTGTCATCTTCAAACTTATAACCATATCTCCTATATTCGCATCCAAACCATTTATATAAATGACAAAAAGCAGTGGACCCAGCACCGATCCTTGTAGCACTGGTCGCAGGCCTTCAGTCTGAAAGGCAATAATCCACCACCACCATCTGTCTTCTACCTTTGAGCTGAAGGAGCATTTTAAGATTTGGAGATGCTGGTGTTGGACTGGGGTGTACAAAGTTAAAAATCACACAACACCAGGTTATAGTCCAACAGGTTTAATTGGAAGCACACTAGCTTTCGGAGCGTTGCTCCACTATCACCTGATGAAGGAGTGACGCTCCGAAAGTTAGTGTGCTTCCAATTAAACCTGTTGGACTATAACCTGGTGTTGTGTGATTTTTAGCTTTTTAAGAGACAGTAGTGAAGTGATAACATCATTAGACTAATAATTCAGAACCCAGGCGGAATGTTGCGGAGACAAGGGTTTGAATAGGATGATGAAATTTGAATTTAATACAAATCTGGATTCAAAACCTAGCATAATGGTGACTATGTAACCATTATTGGTTGTGGTCAAAACCATCTGTTTCTTTAATGTCCTTTAGTGAAGGAAATCTCTTATCCTTATCTGGTGTGGCCTACCATTAGATCCACAGCCACAGCATTGCGCTTGACCCTGGGATTATTAGGGATGGCTAATAAATAGCCAGAAACACCCATGTCCCATGAATGAATAAAAACGTTTCACTTTGAGCTCATAAATGCACTATATTTAAGAATGCTGTGAGACGATATGCTGTGCATGTGATTCTATGACTCTAAGTGGCACAGTTTTGACAGTGTCGATAAAAGTTACTGCAGTCCTTGGCCTTTGGGCCTGAGAGTTATTTCAACCTGCACTTGATGACATTTACAACATTAGCCATGACACTGATGCAGTAGTTGACCAATGCATACACTTCCCTATGGAGCATGATTTGCAGTGCACCTTTAGGGGGTGACAGGATGTTAGTAACTGAATACCACACCGCCGCACATACACCTTTTTACAAAGCAATAAACTTCCTCAACAGTGGGCTTGTACTCAATGATAACAAATACTTTTCATTGATGGAAGTGCTTGCTGGTGAGGAGTAGCAATATGGTTGATGCTAATCACGGTCCTCTGAAATGGCCTTCAAAGCCAGTCAATTTTCTCAAGAGCAATTCTAATGGGTAATAAACAAGGGCCTTGTAAGCAATGCCCACATCCTGTGAAGGAACAACAAAGGTCACCATACTTTGCAGCACGTTCTCCATACCAGTGCTGTTTACAACTCATAGACATATTTCTGTTAATTCCTTGGCATGTTGGACTCTCTTGTGAAACAGATCTTGGTCCGTTTTAATTGCCTAGAGCTCCAGGTTAACATCTATATCGGATGAGGCACAGAGTGTAACCTTGATTATCATGGAATTTGGAGTTGGCATTTCAGAAATCATGCTTCAGCTACTTTGACAGACCTGTGCCTCAAATGCTGTGTATATTGCTGTTTGAAAGAGACTCCTCAACTCTCCTCAGAAGAAAAAGGAAAGCACAGTCCAGCTAGGCCATCAAGAAAGAGGCAGTTGCACAAGGCAACCCTCTGTGAGCTGCAAAATACCTGTGAGTACAGCTTGTAAGGGAAACACTTTCTCAAGTGCTACCTGTGGCCTCTATGCAAAACGTTTTGCCACCCTAAACTCCCTTTGAAGTAACCAAAACTTAAAAACTTTTGGTTCTCCCACACAACTCTCGTGTCTACTGATTTGGAAACAATTTACAAGTTATTCTCCAAGGTGTTCTCCCGTCTTGCCAAAAACTGGTTCCTATTACAACATCTGTTCTAACAGCCTATTAAATTATAGAGCTCTCAGCGACCTCCTGTCACTTATTTTTGTTTGCGACCATACATCCTCTCACGCGCCCTAGTCCTAAACTCCAGTTTCATGCATAGCTGATTTGTTTGGTTGTCTGGAGGGTTTGAGCTATTGGGAGAGGCTGAGTAGACTGGGGTTTTATTTCCTTGAAGTGCCGGAGACTGAGGGGTGACTTTATAGAGGTTTAGAGAATGAACAGCCAAGGTCTTTTCCCCAGGTTAGGGGAGCCCAAAACTAGAGGACATAGATTTGAAAAGGTACTGAGATGTAAGTTTTTTTTAGAGGGTGATGCCGGTATTGAATGAGCTGCCAGAGAAAGTGGTGGAGGAGGGTACAGTTTACAGCATTTAAAAGGCATGTGGGTAGGTATGCAAACAGGAAGGGTTTAGAGGGATATGGGCCAAATGCTGACAAATGGGACTAGGTCAGATTGGGATGTCTGGTGGGCATGGATGTGTTGGAAATTGCATGATGCTATGACTCTATGACCTCCATCATTTGGTGCTAAATAATTGTTAACCCCCTTGGAATCATTATTCTTGTTACTGCACTACCTCCCTGTCCCTTTAAACTGTTTTAGCACATTCAAGGTTGCTGAATTATTGGTTCCCAGCCCAAAACAAAAGCAAACTCAGTAATGGTGCTGGAAAGTGAGTCTTGTATATGATAAGAACCAGGGAAGGGATTTCTTTCACACCAAACATGGCAAAAATTTGGAACACTGTCCCTATAAAAAGCAACAGATGTTGTGGCATTTGAAGTTTTCAAGACTGAGATGAGTCTTTATTGGATAAGTTTATCAAGGGATACAGAATTGTTTTTCAGATCAGACATAAACTAACTGAATGGCAGAGCAGGCTTGAGAAACTAAATGATCTACTGTGCTAATATTCCTGTGTTCCTGACAAAAGATATTGGGATTACAAAGAGTTCCCCCATGACTGTTCCCCCAACTGCCCCTCCAAATGCCAAGTCAACAGAATTACAATAGAAACACGAGCAAATTGTGTACAAAAAAAAGTGAAAAATGTTGGCTTATCTTTATAATTGAAAGAACAATTAACTTAGCTTACAAAGGTACTCATTTCTGATGAAGGGCTAATAACCGAAACGTCGATTCTCTTGCTCCAAGGATATTGCCTGACCAGCTGTGTTTTTCCAGCATCACATGTTTGACTGTGATCTCTGGCATCTGCAGTCCTCACTTTCTCCTTACAAGTGTACTATAACAGATTTTGTTATTTTCACATTTGCTTATGAAGCTAGCAACCAAACAGACCCAACTCATAATCATTCATAAACACCATGATATAGGGCTGAATTTTCCCAGCCCCTGAACAACTTGGGCAATGGTGACTCAGTTAAAAAAAAATGATGATATCAGTAAAATGAAACTCCCGATGTTGGAACATAAAGTCCAATTTTCCACCCAAGGCTTGAATGGCAAGATAAGAATCTCACTAAAGAGCAGCAGGAAGTCTTTATGCAGGAGTTAACTTCTCAATATTACCTGTTTTTGCCTCATTTATATGACATTTACTATTCTCCCACACATGGCAGAGAGGAAATAAATAGCAACAATTCTGAACACGACTGTCCGAGTGGCCACTTAGCGACTGCAGTTCGCCACTTGCTCCTCTGGGCCAATAGTCCCCGACACCTCTGGGCAAACTCCACAGGGTGATGATATCCTGCTGTCCCAGCTGTCCAAAGATTGGCATCAGACATGCACCAGCCTCACCACGTCATTGTGGCATATCTCCAACTCATTCCGAATACAGTTTTCCACTAAATACTATACTTTGGGCCACTCAGCCAGTTTCATTGTAATGTTGCTGCCCGAGTAGATTGTGTGCATGGAAAGACACTCACGTCACACATTGAAGTATGGTATAACTCAGGACTATTTGCTTGCTTTTTCTGTGCTATCTCACTTTGTGCCTATTTGGATGCTCAAAGCATCTTGCCTTATCCTATCCTCATTCGGAACTGAAAGGCTGACAGTACTGTAGCATGCCTTGTTGCTTAGTGCAGATGGGAACATAGACAGCTCATCATGTCTGGAGCAGTGATCAGTTAAGAGGAGGGACATGTTGCTGAACGGCACCATGCTACGTCAATGTGACACCCACAGCCATTTACACGGCAAACACACATTTGCATCACTGAAATGGTCTTACCTCTGATGGAAGTAGTCCTCAGTCAAGTAAAAAGGAACTGTCATCAGCCAGGGCATCCCAGCATAACAAATCAAGGGTAGGGGTTACTTTCAGTCCAGGTCCTTGGATATGGTCATTCGACTACTTAGGGTAGTCGGGATCAAGGGTTTGCTATCATTAAAGTCTGGGTGTGGGACATAGTCAGTCCTGCAGGTCCAGTGCAAACAGTTAAGAGATCAGCAATAACTCAGTCAGGGAAATCAGTCAAGGGTTTGGTCACTCCTTAGTCTTTCCAAGTCAGTCGGAGGGGTGTGGCCCACAAGCAATGACAAGATGTTATGCAACATTGAGAATTAGGGAAGGACACACTCTCCTTTAGATAAGGTTCTAACACGGTCTAGTGCTGAGGATGGATAGCTTCATCCTTGTAGCTGCAGTTACAATGAAATTCCATCAGGCAGGTGATGATGTAAAGCAGCAAAATACTTATGAATATAACATGTCATTTCCAACAGAGTGTCACCCATATGCCCTTGAATGCTTTTCTTTTCCTCACTGTGTTTCCTGTAAAGAGCTTTTGTGACTGGTGGTGATTGAGCTGGTGCATAGTGGAGCTTTGAATGTGATGCCAATGGTGGAATGCTCAGAGGAATCCAGTTGTGGAAAGTAATTCTGTTGCTGGTGACTGTAAGAGTGGTGCTGTAGAAATGTGGTGCACATACGGTGTGGTAAACTGCAGAGTACTGCATGAGACAACTCGCTAAACCTCCTGGAAAAGTAACCACGAATCTCCCTAAAGCTGACACTTCCTTAGCCAACTGTCAGTTTCTTCACTCGTGACTCGGTGTTGCCAATGTATCTCACTGTTCGTCATTCAGTGGAGATCTTCACCCAGAATTAAAGAGGTGCTGACATTGAGAAGGAGCAGGTGAATATTTAGCTATATCCTTTATTATTGCTCAATCAGATATGTATTTTACAACAGAGATATAGATCAGATAAGCAAATATCTTTGATAACTTTGCCAGCTTTAGAGAAGGTTGAGCTGCCTTCAGTGTTACTTTGTCAGTAGCAATTAGTATGATTGCTGTGCCCATCTTCAGTGCATGTTGTTCACTTCAGAAAGCTCAATCGTCAAAATCCTTTATGTTTTGAGCAGACCTCACAGGCAACACTTGCAATGATCAAGGGATTAAGTAATTATACTTCGTTTCCTTAGAACACCTGCCTGAACAGCAACAGCAAACAGGAATCTTGTGGTATTAAAGCAAGTCTCTACTTCCGAAGCTTTAAAAAACTGCTGCATAAAGGGATCATCATATTCAGACACTCAGCCACAAAGGCGGACCAACTTGCAAGTAGATAATCAGCCCAAATCCCACAAAGACTAAGATAAAGCTGAAAAGAAAGAGCAAGAAGGTGATGTAATGGCCAAGTCACGGTTAGGTAGCATTGTGTAATGTATGTTGGATAAAGACTAAAGCAAATGTTCCATCTTGAACAAAAGATTTGTCACTGGCGCTGATTAGGACAAGGCGGCAGCACCAGATCTACTGAACCTGTTTCTTCATGGATAAGCAATACAAGACTGAACATCGCACTGACTTGGACTTGCTGCTGTTTTGTGCAACACAAAAGGGCAGGGATTTTCCCCTGACCAAAACTGCACCCAGGAGCAGTCCTGTGAAGGCAGGCATGAAACCAACTTGAACTCAGATCCTACATGTCATTAATGTTTTTGGAGCCCATTGTGCCCCCGGGCAATTCTCACCTTTATGCAGAATAATATTGAATAGCTTGTTCTAGAAAGCTCAGATCAAGGGTATGTGACTGACTGAAGTTTTCAACAGGAAGAAAAGCTTCTCAATAAGAGTGCGCTCCATGTTCAAATCACTTCAAGTGTAGAATACTGCTTAGAAAACCCAGATAAACTAAAATTAACAAACTGCTTAATATCATTATAAACTGTTATTTTCAATCAAGATGTAAAACTCTAGGACTGTTAAAGACACTGGAAGGTATTGAGTAGATTTAAACGTGCACTAAATTTACCATCAGTCTCAAAACAAGATTTTGGTTAAAGCAATTATTCAGCTTTTCTAAGCTAGATCATTTTGAAAATACCCTGATTGTGGTTCAGAATGAGTGACCACAAAATTGCAACAACACAGACATTGTTGCCGATGTGAATACTGAGTCACAATTAATTAGAATGGACGGCTTTGAGGTATGTAGGGAAGAGGTGTTGGAAATTCTGGAAAGGGTGAAAATAGATAAGTACCCTGGGCCTGAAAACATTTATCCTAGGATTCTCTGGGAAGCAAGGGAGGAGATTGCAGAGCCATTGGCCTTGATTTTTATGTCCTCGTTGTCTACAGGAATAGTGCCAGAAGACTGGAGGATAGCAAATGTGGTTCCCTTGTTCAAGAAGAAGAGTAGGGATAATCCTAGTAACTATAGGCCAGTGAGTCTCACTTCTGTTGTGGGCAAAGTCTAAGAGAGAATTGTAAGGGATAGGATTTATGAACATCTGGATAGGAATAATGTGATCAAGGATAGTCAGTATGGTTTTGTGAAGGGCAGGTCGTGCCTCACAAACCTTACTGAATTCTTTGAGGTTGAAAGGCCCTCTTGTGGATCAGTGGTAGTGTCCCTATCTCTGGACTGGGAGTCCCACCTGCTCCAGAGGTGTGTAATAACATCACTGAACAGGTTGGTTAGAAAAACAGGTTAAATTAAAAAAATTAAAGACTTTGAAGAGGGTCCTCTTGTGGTGCAGTAGTAGTGTCCTTCACACCTGGATAACTCAGTACATTGAGCATCAGACTTTTAATCTGTCCCTGTTCATATCCCTGCTCAGACACTGCTCTGGGGCTAATTTGGTATAGAGAAAGTGCCTTAAACATCTTTGCACTGCTAGTGGTTAATAGATGAAAAGTCCCACAGGTGATTTTAAAAACTGTTCAGTTGTGCAGGAGAGCTCTTCTGGATATAAAAGAAAATTAAAGGAAATCTTAAAGAACTTGCAGTGAAGTGGAAAGCTGATGTTCTGACACACCTTTGGAGCAGTCAGATTCAAATTCTACCTGCTTCAAAGGTGTGTTATAACATCTCTGAACTGATTATTCAAAAATATCTTAAAGGAATTTTATTATGTGGGGAACATAGGAAGGGTGTTTCACGTTTTGTTGTCCTTCATGACAGTTATTGTATGAGGAAAGGCTGAGGCACTTGGGGCTATTTTCATTGAGAAAAGAAGGTTTAGGGGTGACTTGATAGAGGTGTACAAGATGATTAGGGGTTTAGATAGGGTTGACCATGAGAACCTATTTCCACGTATGGAGTCAGCTATTACGAGGGGGCATAGCTTTAAATTAAGGGGTGGTAGGTATAGGACAGATGTTAGGGGTAGATTCTTTACTCAGCGAGTCGTGAGTTCATGGAATGCCCTGCCAGTAGCAGTGGTGAACTCTCCCTCTTGATGGGTATTTAAACGGGCATTGGATAGGCATATGGAGGATAGTGGGCTAGTGTAGGTTAGGTGGGCTTGGATCGGCGCAACATCGAGGGCCAAAGGGCCTGTACTGCGCTGTATTTTTCTATGTTCTATGTTCTATAAGGCCTATGTATCAGCACCAGCTTTTTGAAGAAGCAATTCACCTTGTGTCATTCCCCTGTTTTCTCCCCTTAACCTTGCATATTGCTCCTTTTAAACAAAGCAGTTACACTGCCTTTTATTGAACTTGCTACCAGCATACTATCAGGCAGTGCATTCCATATCTTAACTACTACTGCATAGAAAAGGTTTTCTCTCATATCACTTTTGCTTCTTTTGCCAATTACTTTAAATCTGTGCCTTCTCATTTTCAGTCCTTACATGAGTGCGAACAGTTTGTCCTGAGCTCCTTGGTCCAAACTCCTCAAGGTCTCAAAAACCCTTATCAAATCTAAAAAAATGCTGTGTGTATGAAAATATCCCATCCTTTAGATTCTGCTTTACCCTGTTTATTTTTAAACTTGTGCTATACTGCAAAAAGTGATGCCGAATCAGCCCCATTTCTGAGAAACAGAATCCAGAAGTTAAGCACTATCCTGTCTATTGGTCTTTGGTGAGGAAAGCAAAGCCACTGTCATGCAAACTAACTTCTCGAGCTTTTTAGCAGCCTTCTATGGCTAGTGAGACTTCATAGCTGTAAAAGTAACGGGATCGTCAATTCTGCCTAATCATTAGTACTCCCAAAATAAACGGGGAGATCGTCTGAGTAATTTCTGCATTCCTAGTTTTTCTTTTAAAAGAAGATTCATTTGACATTAATTCATTACATGATTTCTAGAGCAAACCACTGAGGTTCTCAGTGTTGTTATCAATCCCAAGCTACTTTTGGTGTTAAAATGCACATTGCCCAGTGCCCAATTGTAATTGGTGTATTAATCTTTTTGGAACCAACTACAATCAGTGATAAAAAGCAAGTCAATTACAAAGAGTCAGAATATTTTCTAAAATACTACTGGGAACCTAAGCTAGGAAATAGGTTCCTCGTTTACACATGTTAGATACCGAATTCCTGTTTAGACACTTGGACCTTTTCAGGCTTCCTCAGGGCACAGGACAATGCTCCTTAAGTAAAACCTTTTTACAGTGGCATTAAGGTTTAATTGGGCTTGTCCAGAGTATGTTAATTGAAATGTACATGCTCTCACATATAAATCTGTGAAGGCGTGTGTTGATGCATTGGCACATGAACTTAAACATCACTATTATCTTGCTGTCTTGTGACAGTTCTCGTAATCTATTTATTTAGATTATGTGTTCACAGATGTTATTAAATGCACTTGTTTGCTAAATTATTAATTGGCTATCTTTTTTAACCTAGGTTACTGACACAATCTTTATTTTCTAAATCAGCAACTTCTACATCTGATCTTTAAAACCAATGATTTTTTAATGGCAAATAAATCTGAGGCTGACGCCTGTGTGTACCACAAGTGCTCTGAGCTGAATTCCGACCAGGCATCCCTGAACTGTTTTTTTTGCTTCTTTCAAGGCAATAATTCCTGTTGATTCCACTGTTTTTCACAATCGCTTCCTGCAATCTTCCGCATCTACTATAGATATCTTGCATGTTTTCTGTTTAATGCCCTCTTTCCAACAATCCTCAAAAATTCTTTGATGGAATACAGACATGATTGGCCTGACCATCATTTGTTGTCCTTAATTACCCTTAAGCCAAGTGGTCTGCTTGGATGCGGGCATCTAAGAGTCAACCACATGGTTGGGGGTCAATACAGAAGTTTTACTTCCCTAAAGGGTATTTGTAAACCGGATGAGTTTTCAGTTTGTTGATGATTGTTTCATGGCCATCCCAGATAACTGAGTCAAACCCACGACCCTGGCATTAACCTGGGTTTTTGAATTACTAGTCCAGTGACATTATTTCTACACCACCATATCCCTTATATATATAAATATATATGTCTACTGTACATATATATGCATTAACTTTAAATCTTTTAATTTTACATTCGTATTCTATTTCACAAGTTGTAAATTGTATTGATGTATATTGTAATTGTATTAAATAAAAAGTATTGAAACAAATGATAACATGCTGTATCCTACTTCCAACTTCTCTTCAAACCTAAGAATAGGTTGTAGAGTCAAAGAAAATGCACAGCATGGAAACAGACCCTTCAGTCCAACTCGCTAGATATCCAAACTAATCTAGTCCTATTTGCCAGCACTTGGCCCATATCGCTTTTAACCCTTCCGATTCATGTATCCATCCAGATGCCCTTTAAATGGTGTAATTGTACCAGCCTCCACCACTTCCTCTGGCAGCTCATACCATACACACACCATCCTTTGCCTGAAAAAGTTGTCCCTTAAGTTCCTTAGGTCCCATCTCATCGAAACTTAAATCCTTTATTTCAGGACTCCCCCAACCTAGGGAAAAGACCTTGTCTATTTACCGTATCCATGCCACTCATGGTTTTATAAACCTCTATAAGGTCATCCTTTAGCCTCCAACACTCCAGGGAAACGCACTGTAGCATTGAAGAAATTCATCTAGCCCATCATATCCATGCTAGCTCTCTACAAGAATAACTCAGCTAATCCCACTCTCTGCATATCAGAGGAGCTCTGCATTTTTTTTTAATCTGTTTGGATAATCATCCAATTCTTAGAATTCAATCTGCGTCCACCATACTCTCAGGCAATGCACACGAGATCCGCGTCACGTACTTTGTACAGAAGTTTGTTCTGAAGGTCTTAGCTTCAACCTCCAATTAAGGGTCTAGAAACTGTCAGGAATAGTTATACCCATAAATGGTGTTTGTTGTATTTTAAAGGAAAACAATACTTGTGTATATGTAAAGATTATCACGAAAGAGAAGCATTTACTTTAGGGAAGGATAAGGTGTTAGCAAGACGCTATTTAGGATTGCAGTATTTTATGCAGCACAAGGATTATTTCAACTAGCCACTTTGTAAATACTTGACCAATTGCTGAAACAACAAATCCACTGGAAATGTCTAGTTTTTATACAAGAAATGAATGCCCGTTGTTTACATGCTGGCATTTCATATCTGAGTCAAACACAATCATCAGCAATGTTTTATTTACTCTGTCTTTGTGGAAGAGAATAACAATTTGAAGGTTAAAGTGCTTTACTTTTGGCAAAACAACAAGATTTATAGTGATTAATACAACATGTGGCCAATAAAAAGCTTTAAGTACTAAAGAACAAAGAGATTAAAAAGAATTTTCATCCAAGTCTGTGTGATATTTAGCGGTAAATCACTTACTACATTATATTACATTAGTATACTTCTATTGGCATACAAATATTGTTGATATCTCACAACAGTTTTTAATTCCTGTAACCACCACTGCAGCATCCTCGATTGAATACCTCTTTCATGCATCAAGATGAACAGATCTGCTAACAGCTGTGGGACAAAAGCTTAGCCTAATATTTCCTGCTCACCGTCAAGCCAAGAAACCAAGGCCAGTTTCAATACAAAGCACAACACAGCATGCCAAGGGTAGCATCAGGCACACCTTACAATGGTCTATCAACTCTAATGAAGCTGTAACACAAGGCTAGCTGGATGCTAAAGAGCCAAAGCAGCTGGTGATGGACAGAACTTTGCAGTACTGGACAGATCTAGAACTAATTTCCAATAAGAATGGCGGTGGGCAACTGGCAACAAATAAACAACACCAGAATATATCATGGTGGAACCCAATTTGTGACTAACTGAGTCAACGTTAAGTGGTTTCCAAGTGTCTTTAGGCAAAAGATTTGAATTGACCTCTTGTTAAACTGTCCACAATCTGTTATCCAGCAGATTAGGTTCACCCCACATGAAATGTAGAAACAGCATCAGGAAGAAGGGCTAATGCCCGAAACGTCGATTCTCCTGTTCCCTAGATGCTGCCTGACCTGCTGCGCTTTTCCAGCAATACATTTCCATCTCTGATCTCCAGCATCTGCAGACCTCACTTTCTCCTCACTGAACTAGTAGACCAGAAACCCACGCTAATATACTATGGACATGGTTCAAATTCCATTTAGTTAAATGGTGAAATTTTAATTCAAATAATAAATCTGGAATTAAAATCTAGTCCAATGGTGTCATTCAAAACATTCTCGATTGCTGTAAATCCCTACCTGCCCACAAATGTCTTTTCGAGAAGAAAATCTGACATTCTCACCTGGTCTGGCTTATACGTGACTCCAAATCGATAATAATGTGATTGACTCGAGTGTCGTCTGAAATGGCCAAGCAAGCTATGGAGTTGTATCCTATAATTACACAGATAAAAATAATATAATTTGATGGAAACACCAGAGATGATAACAGCACACACAGTCTGCAAAGGCTTGTCACACAGACTTGTTAAGCAACAGCCTGACATTATCTATAACATAGGACTCCATGAGAATGACAATATCCCACACACCGCCATCACTGTCTCTGGTTATGTCCCACTGACAGTACAGATCTACAATAGATGGTATTACATGGTCAGGAAGGAGTTGCCCTAGGAATCCTGAACACTGACTCCAAACCTCTTGAAATCTCATGGCATCAGGTCAAACATTAACAAGGACACCTCCTGTTCATTATCATCTAGCAACACTGCTCAGCTGATGAATCAGTTCTAGTTCTGTTTGGAAACCACTTGAAAAATGCACCATGGGTGGCAAGAGCACAGCATGTCCTTGTTCTGAGGATGGGGTCGGTTGTTGTTGGTGGTGGTGGCAGAGATCCTCAATGTGTCCTAGGTACCACCAGTACTGACTTAAAGGACGTAATTACTTCACCAGGTTGTGGCAGAGTGAACCAATAAGAAAGGAAACGGTATCTGGCCTCATTCTCACCAATCCACCAATAGTACTTGCGTTACTCCATCAGAGGATTGGTGAGAGAGATCACTTTGTGGAAATGCACTGTTGTCTTCGCATTGAGGTTACATTCCAAGGTGTTGTGTGGCACTTTCACCATGCTCTGTGGGTCAGATTTTAAACAGATCCTAGCAAGTCAAAACTGGGACCATCAGGTGTGTGGGCCATCAGCAGCAGCAAGATGTATCCAACCACAATCTTATGGCATACTTCCCACTCCACCAAGCAGTTTAAGGAGCATGTGACTGAACAAGCTGCCAACTAGATCAGATCCAAGCTTTGCAGACCTGCCATATCCAATTGCAAAAGATGGCGGACAATTTAAGATATGACAAGAGGGGGAAGGTTCACAAATATCCACACCCTCAAAGATGGGAGAGCCCAGAACATCAGTATGAAAGATAAGGCTGAACATTTTGCAAACAATAAGTGATCCTCATGAGCTCCCAGCATCACAGATGTTCTAGTTTCAGTGTGCATTTAAGCTTGGACTGAAAATGGAACAGACATACCACATAACTGCCAAGTAAAGACCACCTCAAACAGATGTAATCCAAAATAACTGCCCTTGACTTTAAAGGGCTCCATCATCACCAGCACTCCGACATCAGTATCTTTGACAAACCAAATCAACAACTTGCTTATAAGAACAGGGAACAGATTATACATGACAGAGGTTTGAAGCATTTATAAAGGCCATTCGGCCTCTAATGCTTGTGCCAGCTCTTTGAAACAGTGATCGATTTAGTCCCATTCCCCTACTGTTAGCCCATGTCTCAACAAGGCGAAACTCTCAGGAACAGATGGAGAAAATGCGCTTCATGAGGTTTGGGCATAGCCAGAATGTAATGAGTCTACTTTGTCACCTGGTTTACAGTGATCTGCAATTACACTTGGGTATCGACACTGCCTTTTCATTGTAAGTGAAAGGTCGATGCTACCTTAAATTTTTAAACTACTTGTAAATTTCAGGCACCCACAGGAGACAGATTAGTGGGAAGTCACTATGCGGTCAATTGCTACATTAAAGCTGTGACTGACATGCTGCTTTGCCATGCAGAGAGATGCATCAACTTCATTAACCACCCTAACATCAGCAATAGAGACAGCTGCACTTTTATTGCTTTGCAAACTTCCCCAAGGTGCACAACGTAATTGAGTGCACACATTTGTGCACCAAGCAATAATCCACAATACATATGTCAATCAACATATGTACCTTCCTTTATAAGTGCAAATGGTACATAGTACTACCAAAGAGGCAAGTGTGTGTGAATGCCAGATTTTCAGGCATTATGTATGATCTGTGACAAGGACATGAGGCAGTAGTTCAAAGAGGTTGGAAGGAGGAAATGAATGTGGAATATGTGTTGAAGACATTGCTAATAAACTGCTGAGGTGAAACCCATTTGGATGCAGCATACAACTAAAATGAAGTATTCATTTTTCAGGGCAATTCAGATGTTTTTCCCAGTAAAGGCCTGAGAGGAAAGACATTGACATATTCTCCCTTAATCAGATGGAAATTCATTAAGTTTTACTTCATGTTACATCATTTTGTTATTGAACTAAAGAACTGCAAAAAATGGAGGGCTTTCAAGGAGAAACTAGACTGTAGAGCAGATAATATAATCAGAAGAGGAGGCTTAGGAAGCTGGTATTGCTACTTATATGTTTTTGGGAATGATCAGGTGATCAACATTGACATTCAGAATAATTTCGATTAGAGATCAAAATATTTTTTGTTTCAAGTGTTAGACTGTTCTCAGGTTTTTGAGGGTCACAACTTTGGCTTTCAGGGCCCATTTTTAGCTTTTATCACTCCTTTTTGATTCTCACTAACTCATGTATTAAATGACGCAGTCACATGGTTACAGTAACTTTTGTATTTGTAAAGGCAGAATTAGAAGAATTCATCAACATCCTCGATAATTATCAAGACTCCTCTAAATGTAAAGCCAAAATACATGAGGTAAGCATTCACTTTCTAGACACCACAGTATTTAAAATGCTTCAGTTTCAAGGTGCAAGTTAACAGGTGCAAGTTAACAATTAAAGTTTTTTTTTCCCAAAATAATTGAGACTCTCCACCACCGAGGCTCCCAGCCTCATTCTTGATGAAGGGCTATTGCCCGAAACGTCGATTTTCCTGCTCCTTGGATGCTACCTGACCTGCTGTATTTTTCAAGCACTACATGTTTGACACACCTTTACACATAAGCAACCACCGTCTTAAACATACCTTCCTCAGACTGATGAAGGCACAAATTTGGAATATTTTAACCAGGCAGTTATTACCCTTTTCTATTGAATCCCAGAAGTTCATCTCAGATTTAAATTTAACAATTGACTGTCCTCAATACAATACCATCTATTATATTTCTCCCTATGTAGCAGCTCCTGGAAACATGCAGCGTTATGTGAGAGAATCCACATTCATTTGCATGGAATTCATTACTTCAGATGATTTTTATTTGTCTACGTCCTGGTTAGCTGGGGGCTCCTTTGCGGACAGATCTTTAAAAGATTGTTTTTCTCACTATTGTTACCAAGCACAATATGCATTGAGGAGGGATGTCACCCAACCTATGATTGGAGGAGCATGTCCTCACCAATTCCACCAAACAGGATTTGGTGTAGGGAGAAGTAAAGCAGTTTTCTGTTACCTTGTATGCTTGCCTTCTATATGTAGATGGTGTCTCTAATTGTAATGCACGCCTGCAAAATTTCATCAAGCATAATACATTTGTTATATAGGCAGTTAATTTCTGAAACTGAAGCTCACACTGGCATTTGCATTTAAAAAGTTCAGTTAACAAAAGTAGCTCTTATTCACATGGTAGCAGGTACAATTTCCAGTGCATCTATTTTTTCTTTAGTTATCCCGCCACATTCCAGCACCTATCTTGCGTATGTGTAGGTGCAAGTAATCACCAAGTGAAAACAACTTCATTAATACTCCACCACCAGGAAAATCATCCAGGTGGCCAAGGAAGCAGTGACAAGCAAAGACCAGAGCGAGCAATGTTCACATGAAATCAAAAGTGACGGGGAGGGCAGGGATTAAATCAAAATAGAATCCAGCGCATCTTTATATGGAGGGCACAATTAGTCAAATCATGCTCAGACAGAATAAAGTATGAACTATAATTTAACAAACTGCTGGGCTGGCTCGAAAATGGGATGCTCTCCATTTTAACTGTTGTGTCACTTTGATGGTAATGAGCACAGCTTAATTAGAATGCTGCAATTTTGAACAGCTTGAACCCTCAGGACCTTTCCCCAGAATCTTTTGGGATACCTCTTTGCCCTTAGAAACGGGAACAAAGCAGTTTAATTTCTTTCGGAGCAAAATATCTGAGAATATCTGGAAAAAGTCAGAAACTGGAACACATTCAAGGAATTACATAAACGTAAAACCAGCACATAAGCCAGCAAATCACTTACCCTCTGCACTGCACTAATAACCTCAGGAGAGGAGTCTGATGCAAATGCTATCGTTATTAGAGTGGTATAAGCTGGCAACATTGAATTGCACCAAGAGTTCTGCATCACCTATCAGAAATGAAACACAATTGCAAAACAATGCTAGATGCATCCAAGATAAATTTTTAATGTTAAATGGAAATTAAAGATGGTTCCATAAGAACATCCTGAACTTTAAAATGAATGTTTGATATGTTGGTTTTGCAGCTGCAATGTGTGGGGCTGTATTCCTGCATAGAATTTAATCTGAAGCTGCTTTGACTGCTGGTTTGGAATGTTCACTTTTCAGTCACATCTAATGTGCAACCTGACTTCCAAATAACAGAAACCACCACATTGAAAGGCTAAGTTTTAACTAACCAATGCAGGTAAATTTTGATTGCTAATGCCAAATGGAGCCACTGAAATTATTAAAACCTAGACTTAAGGACAGAAAGAAATTGTGGAGAAAGCGTCAACTAAAGAAGTCCAATTTGTTGTGCAGTTCTCAGGACAAAATAACTCTCTGTTGTCTTTGAAGGTGTTAACAAATCCCTTCAGTGTTGGTGCCAGGTAATATCTCTTTCAAAGACAACAACCATAGGTCCTTTTCCTTCCCAATCCTCCACGGTAATCGATAAGCCAAATTTATTCTGCACCAGTATTCCTGATCCCATTGTTGTTAGCTCACCTCTGCCTCTCAGCAACAAGAGCTAAGTACAGGCAAAATGTTGGCCAGTCTACAAAGTGTCGCTCTAAAGAGTGAAAAGGGGATTTGTTGTTTCTCAGAACTTCGCAGCTTTAGCTCCTTGTCTTTCAAGTTCCAACCATTCATCTGTACTTAAGTCAAATGGTCTCCAGATATGTTGTCAGCACTAAGACACCGTGGGGATCAATACTGACTGGTGGTCTTAAGCATGAGGGAATTACATCCCACACAAGTTTTAAGTGTTTTTTTCTCAAAATCTCTTTGAGTCTCAACATGCTCATACAATAATCATCAATAACTAAGAAAAACATTTTTAAGGCTTAGATCAGTAAAGAAGACATAAGAAAAATAAAATGTACTGCATAAAGGATTGGAGAAGTCAAAATATCAATTGAAAAATGTGGACTGCTGTTTAAAAGAAAATTATTTCATTCTTGACTCATGACAGATCAAATGGAGGGAGGAGGATAGTGGGAAGATCTGCTTTATTGTAAATGCATTGAAAGGAGTGTGTTATGAGTTTGCCATTATAAGAACATCTGCAATACTTCCTCCAAGGTTCCCAGTGTGAATTAATACAAAGAAAGGAAAACAACAATGCTGAGAGTGTTGATATTTCAATAAGTAACAGCAGCTTTCATGATCACTGAAGCTCTCTTTAACATCTTCAAGATTGTAGCTTGGGCCCTGTAAATATTTAAAAGGAATGTTTGCTATTTAAGAAATTCAGGCAGGACCTGGATTGTTTTATACAATTGCTGATGACTTAAAACTTTGCCTGTTTATTTGCATTGGATCATTTGTAATAAACTGGGTCTCAAAACTGAGGAGAATTGGATTGTTTGCCGGTTCAGGAGGTTGGACCTGACCCAAACCTTATGGCTCCAGCTCAACATGAATGATGATAAAAATGGGAAACTCTAGCCGAAGATATGAAACTGTACATTACTGGCAGTTAAGTACTGACCCCTACATGAATTGTATTACATTTTATTATATTTAAAACAATCTGTTGACCTGCAAAAGGAAAGCTAACAAATCATATCTTAACTGGAATAGAATGCCGGAACAGAAGGAGGCCATTCAGCCTTTCATAACTATTTGGTTATTCAAGTAGATCATAGCTGATCTGTATCTTAACTCTCCAATGATGTTTTAACTCTATTCCCAGTTCCTGTTTTGAAATTTTGCAATGACCCAGCCACAAGAGGCAAGTTCAGGATTTCCATTACACACTTATGTGAAGTGTTTCCTTGATGAAGAAATGCCAGCGTTGGACTGAGGTAGACAAAGTCAGAAGTCTCACAACGCCTGGTTATAGTCCAACTGGTTTATTTAGAATCACAAGCTTTCTGTGCATTGCTCCTTCGTCAGATGAGGTGACTTCACAGTACTTCACCTCAGGAAGGAGCAGCGCCCTGAAAGGAAGCATTTCCTGACATTATGTTCGACTTTTCTGTTGCTTTAATTTTATGATTTTGTGAGAGGAAATAGTTTCTCTTTATCCACTTGATGGATCTTTGTATTAGAATTCACATTATTTGTCAAATGAGCAGATCATCAGGGGTTGCCACCTTTGCCAGTCATTTGTCACTGACTAATGCCAGGATACCCAAATTAAAACAGGTTAATTGAGAAGTGTGGAACAAATGGGATTCATTAAAATATTCAGAATTGTCAGCTCACAATAATAAATTATATTAAATCCAAAGGACTTTGGTTTCACAAAGCCCACATGGCCTCTAATAGGGAAAATTGTAATTGACTAATATTAATAGGCTATTGAGGAGAGACAGAGGAAACCTGAAAGAAGCAAATTTAATAAGTTTTGGCATGAACCTTTCTAAGGATTTTAAATAAATATTGAAACTGATTTTTTCTTTGTTTAAGTGACTGGGAAGTACAGTGATTCCAGAGGGCAATTCACCACAATCTTCTCGAGGGCAATTAGGGATGAGCAATCAATACTCATCTCACCAGTGGTATTCATACCCCCTGTAATAAGAAAAACATGAAACCCTATCTCTGCCAGGAGATTGCCAATTGTTACTGGTTGGTTTTGAAGCAATCTTTTCTGTCTGCAGTTGATGATTCCATGTGATATCAGCTTGGTTAGTCCCGAGATAGTTTTTGGGTTAAAGGAATAAATTTACAGCTGAAAAGTACAATAATTTGTCCTAACTGGCAATCATTCTCAAAACATTCATGTTCTGGTATAAGAATTCTCACAACTAGTACACAAAAAGGATCTAACTACAGATTGTTTTTTAAAGTTGAGGCTCAAGCACATTGTTGAGCAAGAATAACGAGCACTCCTCTCTGGATCTATTTCTGTAAGTACCTGATGTAGTTTGAAGAGGCAGAAGTAAAAAGTGACTAATTTTGTATGGCTTCAAAGAGTTCAAAATGAATTATCCACTCCCCACACCCAAAATCTAGATTAGATTCCAATAATGGCAAAACGATCAGAGCAGTCAGCATAAATTTACCACAAGAAAGGAGAGTTACACAAACCCAATTAAATCAGATCCCCTCAGCCAACGTTACCTGGTGCCTAGTTCATGGTTCAGTTCACAAAAAATGCTTCTGTGCGTGTTGGACTTTCATCCTAACATAAATATACTCTCAAGACTGCAAGGATCAAGTGCTCACAATGAAAATTTGATACTCCTATTCAAAGGCTGTAGAGGAATTTTAAAAGATAACCTACAACTTTAAAATTAGCATCAGCATAAAGCATGAGTAATGTTGGGAGTGCAAGAGTCATAATCATAGAGTCACAGAGATGTGTAGCATGGAAGCAGACCCTTTGGTTCAACTCATCCATGCCGATCAGATATTCCAACCGAATCTAGTCCCATTTGCCAGCACCTGGCCCATATCCCTCCAAACTTTTCTGATTCATATATCCATCCAGATGCCTTTTAAATAATGCATTTGTACCACCCTCCACCACTTCTTCTAACAGCTCATTCCATACATGCACCACCCTCTTTGTGAAAAGGTTGCCCAGTAGGTCCTTTTTACATCTTTCCCCTCTCACCCTAAACCTATGCCCTCTAGTTCTGGACTCACCCACCCCAGGAAAAAGACCTTGTGTATTTATCCTATCCATGCCCCTCTTGATATTATAAATCTCTGTGAGATTACCGCTCAGTCTTCGACATTCCAGGGAGACAGCCCCAGCCTATTCAGCATCTCCCTATAGCTCAAATCCTCCAATCCTGGCAACATTCTTGTAAATGCTTTCTGAACCCCTTCAAGTTTCACAATATCCTTCCAATAGGAAGGAGACCAGAATTGCACACAATATTTCAAAAGTAGCCTAACCAATGTCCTGTACAGCCAAAACATGACGTCCCAACTCCTATAGTCAATGCTCTGATCAATAAATGGAAGCATACTAAACACCTTCTTTACTATCATATCTACCTGCAACTCTACTTTCAAGGAGCTATGAACCTGCACTCCAAGGTCTCTTTGTTCAGCAACACTCTCTAGGATCTTGCCATTAAGTGAATAAATCCTGCTAAGATTTCCTTTCCCAAAATGCAGCACCTCACGTTTACCTAAATTAAACTCCAACTGCCACTCCTCAGCCCATCGGTCCATCTGATCAAGATCTCGTTGTAATCTGAGGTAACCTTCTTCGCTATCCACTACACCTCCAATTTTGGTGTCATCTGCAAACTTACTAACTAAACCTCCTATGTTCATATCCAAATCATTTATATAAATGATGAAGTGTAGCCAGTACCGATCCTTGTGGCACTCCACTGGTCAGGCTACACAGATATTGACGTAATCAGTCATGGACAAGTGCAGCACATCAATACAAACAACAAAACTGTGTCACATATCTTTAGCCAGATGCACCAGGTCATATGATCCATCTTGCCTACCTCCTGAGGACCACAACATCACAACTGCCATTCCTCAGCCAATTCAATTCACTTCACATGATATGAAGAAATAGCTGAGTTCTTGGATAATGGCAAGGTGAGGAGTACTGACAAATTTCTGGTAATAATAGGCCAGGGAGTGGCAGATAGAGTTTAATCTCGATAAATTTGAGGTGCAACAGTTTGGTAGGGCAAATCAGGGCAAGACTTATATGCTTAATGGTAAGGTCCTGGGGAGTATTGACAAACAAAGTGACCTTGGCATGCAGATTCATGGTTCCTTCAAAGTGGAGTCACAGGTCAACAAGGTAATGAAGCAAGTGTTTGTACACATGCCTTTATTGGTCAGTGCATTGAGTAGAGGAGTTAGGAGGTCATGTTATGTCTGTACAGGACATTGGTTAGATCACTTTTGGAAAATTACATTCAATTCTGGTCTCCCTACTTGAGGAAAGATGTTGTAACATTTGAAAGGGATCAGAAAAGATTTACAAGGATGTTGCCAGAGTTGGAGGGTTTGAGATCATGGAAGAGGCTGAATAGGCTGGGGCTATTTCCCCTGGCACATCAGAGGCTGAGGGATGACCTTCTAGAAGTTTAGAAAATCATGAGGAGCATAGATAGGATAGTCTAAAAGTAGAGGACATAGGTTTATGATAAGAGGGGAAAGATTTAAAAAGAACCTAACGTGCAACATTTTCACGCAGAGGGTGATGCAAGTAATGGAACGAGCTGTCAGAGGAAGTGGTGGAGGCTGGTACAATTACAACATATAAAAGGCATCTGGGTGATTATGTGAATAATAAAGGTTTAGAGGGATATATCCAAATGCTGGCAAATGGGACTAGATTAATTTAGGATATCTGGTCAGCATGGACTAAAGGGTCTGTTTCTGTGCTGTACTCAATGACTTTAATATTGAAAACATGTGCTCCATGTCTCTTGTCAAGCTTTTCACATACAGTTACAACACCAACTCCTGCCTAACTATTTCAAAAGCTGACAGCTATATCCTGCTCACAGAAAGAAGGACAAATTCAAACCAGCCACCTGTGGCTCTTATTCAGCCTCACTGACACTCAGGTTGGTTCCATCAGGAACGCTTAGCTCCGGAACTCAATACAGCCTTGCCTAAACATGAACAAAAGAACTCACCTCCAGAGTGGAGGTGAACTGACTGCCTTTGTCATGAATGCAGCATTTGACTGAGAATGGTCTCAAAGAGCTAGGGTAGAACTGGAGTCAATGGGAAACAGGGAGGATCATTTCTAATGGTTGGAATTATACCTAGTACCATGGAAGATGGTTGTGGCTACTGGAGGTCAAACATCTCAGCCCAAGGATATTGCTGCAGAGATTTCTTAAGGTAGCATCCTAGGCTCAAGCATCCCCAGATATTTCAATGATGGTCTTCCCTCCATCACTTAAAATAGCTATGCTTTCAGAAGATTACTCAATGCACAGCCCCATTCATGACTTCTCAGATATTGGAAGTGTCTATGTGCAGCTCAAATTAGACAACTTCCAGGAATGAGATGATAAATGATAAGTAATGTTCAAACCACTCAACAATTTCAAACAAAGGCAAATCTGGCTGTCATGTCCTGACATTTAATGGAAAGACAATCACTGAATTCACTATCAGCATCCTGGGGGTTACCTTTGATCATTGTCAATAGGTGTCTCCTTATTTTCTAATAAATCTCTTCAGAAATGCTATCAGACACTACAAGAGCTGGTAAGATTCAACCCTGGGCTACCTAGCTTCAAGGCAGGGACTCTACAACTATGCCATAGGAGCGTTTTATATGTAGTCACGTAACCAATCAATGAATACTTGCTACCTGCATATCATTAACCTTAATTTGTACAATTAACAATTGTTTCTTTTACTTTTTATCCTGTGGGGCCTGTGATCACAGCTGGGAGAGGAGCACAACACAAAAAGAGAGTTTCCATGAGAGGAAATGGCTAAGCAAATCACTAAAAATACAAATTTTAAATACCCAAAAGGGCAAATGAATCAGCCAAATTGACTCTCTTGGATGCAATACTTCTGTGTAAGTCTTAATAACTGAGTGATGTCTCAATTAACTTAGTTCCTGTGTTAGAATGCTGCTTTGCCAAGACCACACATTTTGATGAGCTATTTAATCCCTTAGGATAACAATCTCCTATTGCAATTAAGAATTGCCTTTTAGTAAGTATTGTGTGTGTGTGTGTGTGAGATGTTGTCCTTCTGAGATGTGAGGGAATATTTATTATCTACATCGGCACATTGCAAATGGTTTGTTGTGAGCTCAAATCCTGATTCTTGATTTCTTAAATTTGGTTAAGGTTGGGAACACATTCAATGCTTGTTTTATCCAAATGAAAACAATTGTGATTCCTAAATGATAATCTTCTGTGGAAAGATATATTGGCTGTTATTACGAGAAATATCACACAGATCTGACAGGAGATTAGAGCTTAAACATCACTCATAGGTGACAGTGCAAGATCCATTACACTTCCTCAGCAGGGACGTATATATATACTTAACTAACTATTGAGGGACAAATGATATTGTTAGTCAAACCAAAAGTATATCTGCATTTAGGGTGGTATGGTGGCTCAGTGGTTAGCACTGCTACCACCTCATAATGCCAGGGACACATGTTTGATTCCCACCTTGGGTGACTGCCTGTGTGGAGTTTGCACATTCCCCCTGTGTCTGCGTGGGTTTACTCTGGGTGTTTTGGTTTCTTCCCACAATCAAAGATGTGCAGGTCAGGTAAATTAGCCTTGCTAAATTGCCCGTAATGTAAAGTAATTAGTCAGGAGTAAATGTAGGAGAATGGGTCTGGGTAAGTTATCTTTCAGAGGGTTGGTCTGGACTTGTTGGGCTGAAGGGCTTGTTTCCATACTGTAGGGAATCTAATATACAATTGACTGACAGTTAGCAGGGTCCTGGTTATAGGCCAGAGGAACAGAAGAGGATTATATATGCTGGAGTACTTCTGAATGTGAATGTGGTGCTTAATCCAGTGACTAAAATATTAAGGAATGGAAGGAATAGGACAACTTAGAAAGGGCAAGTTTAAGAAGGAGGGGTTTACATGGAATTGAGTTATGGTGATGAACGTACCCACGACCTGACTAATGATAAAAATGCCCATTAGAAAAATGCACAGAGCAATGTTATGTGCAGGAGGTTCCCTCCAGGTGGGATGGCACAGTGAAGTGAAGGACAATGAGAGCTGACCTCAAGCTCCAGGACAAATTCATTAGCTTTCAGGATTGTGACACAGAATCAGCACACATTTTGTCTCAATCTGCAACAAGTTTATTTACAAATCTGATATTTTATTTCTGGAAACTAACATTAAATGGGCACACACAGTGATGTGGGTCAGCACCAGGGTGAATAAAAGGTTGATAAATTACCTTTGGGGGTGAAAAGAAGCTGGAAATAAATATGCAAATTAAATGGTGAAATGTACAAGAGTTGTTCTTCTGCCTTTTTTAAACTGGTTAAGATGCCTTCCTGACAAAGATCCATCTTAATACAGAAGGTTTTAGAAGTTGAAACACAGTTACTGTGCATTTTCCGTTTCTTTTACAACATTGATAAGTAATTATAATTAAAGATGATTTACAACTGCACTTTAAGATCCACAGAAAATATTGAAAAGGTACATACCTTTTCAAATAGCTTAGTTTGATTAATCTATCACAAAGCTGGAGGAGGGAAAAGTAGTTATAATTTAAAATGTTATATTTATTCCTCATTTCAGGGTTAAGATGGCTGTGCTGAAAATGAAATACTTTATTTTGCTTGGCCACTCTATTAAGTATTCTTCTGAAACTTTTGCAATACAAATGATCACATATGATGTGGTAGAAATGTATCAGAACTAAAAATGTGTTGCTGGAAAAGCGCAGCAGGTCAGGCAGCATACAAGGAGCAGGAGAATCGATGTTTCGGGCATGAACCCTTCTTCCTGATGAAGAGCTCATGCCCGAAACGTCGATTCTCCTGCTCCTTGGATGCTGCCTGACCTGCTGCGCTTTTCCAGCAACACATTTTCAGCTCTGATCTCCAGCATCTGCAGTCCTCACTTTCTCCTATGTATCAGAACTATTCAGGTGAAACATTATATAGTTATTATGTTGTCATCAGTTATTAATTGGACACTTTTGATGAGATTGTTAACATTCAGTGATTTTACAAAATTCCTCTGAACTCAGTAGGTGGGAGAAAAATGCCTTTGATATATTTGTTTCAGGACAGGAATGTAAAATGATTTTTATATTTTTATGCACAGTTTTATCTGAAAATGGAATAAACTGACATTTCGGCTTGAACAAAATTTACCATGAATGTGCAGGGATGAAAACAGCCATAAATGCAGGAAAATTGTATTAGGCACCAAGTATATTGGCAACATGCAGAGGTTCAGTCAGATTCAGAGAAAGAAAGAAAGCTGAATTTGGCTGGAAATTGGTTATATCAATTCTGATGCATTACACAGAGAATTTCTGTTCTTTAAGACTATCAACTTTTCTCGTGTTATCTCCCCAGCCTCCTCTCATTACATATGCAACACGTTATTATGGCATCCCATTTATCATTTCATGAAATCCCTACAGTGGGGAAGCAGGCCATTCAGCCCATCAAATCCACATTGACTTTCTGAAAAGCATCCCACCCAGACAAACCACCCCTGCCTCCACCACTATCTCTGTAACCTTGCATTCCCTGTGGCCAATCCACTTAACCTACATATCCCTGGACACTACCGGCAATTTAGTATGACCAGTCCACCTAGCCTGCACATCCTTGGACTGTGGGAGGAAACCGGAGCAGACACGGGGAGAATGTACAAACTCCACACAAACAGTCACCCAAGGGTGGAATTGAACCCAGGTCCTGTTGCTGTGAGGCAGCAGTGCTAACCACTGAGTCACCAAGCTGCCCGTTCCCCACCACGCCCCCAACACAGTATCCTCCCTCTCGCCACTCGTTGGGGTGCCTGTCACTGCCAGAGTCTCCTCGGATTGCCACTGCCATCTTTAAAATGCAGTTGTGCATGAAATGAAGCAATGTCAGTTTTGAGTGGCCTCTACTGTTTCTGCCAGTTGCCCCACAGGTATTGGATGAAGGGTAATTGTCATCTTACTTTGCTGGTAGGAACCTGGAGGACCTTGTAGATGAACTGGTGCACAGGGGGTCCATCCTCTTCCTTGGGACTGGCGGAGGAGGTCATGCCACCAGATGCTGCCAACCTAGCATGAAATTTCCATGTTCGTGCCATTCCCACAGGACAAAACACCCTGTAGTGCAGGAAGAAGGTCAATGACTTTTGCTGCTTTACAAAAGGGTAACTACCACTTCGTACTTTCTCCTGCACCCATCTTCCATGAAAGCTCATGATCTACCATTCCCACTACAGCATGCAAAAACATCCCTCACCCGCTCTCAGCCACCTAATGGCCCCAGCCTTAATCCTACATGACCTCGGCACTACCTGCTCTCTCACTTAGTCACTTCACCACCGATCTCCTATCTGCACCAACAGTACTTTTATCTCACTCAATTCCTTTATTTCAGTCCAGGAGGAAAAAGGCATACAATGTGCAAGAAGAGCCAAGCCGGGTAGTGTGGGGGTGCCAAGGATTTGGTTCCTTCCCACACCCTGCCACCATGAGAAGGCGATCCTAATCCTAACTACCTCCAAATAATTGATTGATAGTGCCAAAGCCCCCAAACTGATATTGGATACTACCGTGTGCATATTTTACATGAATGGACTCATGAAAGTGGTCTCCCTCGAATTGACTGAGGACTACTCCCCTTAGATGTTAAGACATGGCTATTTGGTTGGTTCACATGCAGTATGTTTGCTGTGTGTGCTGGCGGCACGTGATGCAGATATAGGATTAGGTTGACATGGTGCCATACAACATGTGTCAACTCTTGATTGTCATGTGCTGACCAACATGACAAACTTCCTAGCTTTGTGTCAGTTCTAAAAACCAAGTCGGAATAGCAGTACCGTGAGCCTTTGAGCTTTGCTTGGAAGGGACAAAAAGAAAAAGTCATGGTAGGACAAAACTTAATTGGTGTAAGCATTCAATAGCTGCAATGTGAGTGAATGCTGTGATGGTACTGTAGCTTTAAGAGGTATGTTTTGTCCTGGTTTCTTTTAGAGAAAGATTGCGGGATAGGTGCATGAGCAGTCTATGAGAAGATAAACAACTTGTGAAGCCTTGGGTGATTTTTTTTAAAGGTTTGAACAATAGAAGCAGCCTGAATGGGTGTGGTCAAGCTTCCACCCACAGAACTAGGAGTTGTAGTTCTTAGTTTTCAGCAGTTGCTGTTGGGGTCTTGAAGAAGTGGAAGCTGTGCCTTCCCTGTCTCGGTTACAACCAGAAGCTGGAGATTGTCTGTCCGCTGCAAGAGTTATATGTGAGACAATCTGATTTCTGAATTTGCCTTTTTTCAAGGTTGTGTTTATGGGATGTTACTAAATTGGAACAGCTAATTAGTAATAGAGACTGTATTTATTATTCTATTAAGTTTTCTCTGAGAGTTAAGTTATTCCCATTCTTTCTTTCTTTTGTTGTATTTTATCTATTGTAAAAGTCATTGACAATATCAAAAAAGGTAGCCAAAACTCAGCACCACTAAAAAAAGGGCATGAAATTCATAAAGTGGGTCAATTTAGTGAAATAAAATTTGGTGTGATTACAAATTTTTAATTTTATATGCATCTTACCTGACCATATAGACTCTGGGATGTAGCATCAGTATTGATGCTGGTCAGCTTCAGTACTGATATAAAATTGAATCCGTAGTGAAAAGTAGGAAGTTGCGCAATGTTCCCTTTGATCGAGGAATGCTTTTAGGTTTGACAGTTGTGTGTGGTTAAGTTAAGGTGACTAAGCAATAACAAAAAAAATCAAACTTCTGAAATGATTTCAAGCCACTGACTAATTAGTAATAAATAATTATTATAACTATCATCGCCAGAAGGGTTAAATTCTATCATGGTAAAATAGTTAACCCAAAGCAATTGCAAATATAAGATTCAGGTTAAAAACTAAATGGGATAGACTGAATTCGGTCAGAATAAACATAAAATGAAACAACTTTCTCAGGGGTGCTGTCTTCCAGGGAATTGGCTGTAAATATTGTGTATACTCATGTAATAGTAGATTTTCTGTAAAAGCAACCCCAAAAAATCCTTCATTTTACATGGATATTGCATATAATATGTTGTGTACCTTTGAGCCAAAAAATCTTCTTGTCAATGGGGTCAAACCTGCCCCAGTACAGACCCATTCATTGATGGAGTCATAGAATAACGAAGGCAGCCATTCAGCTTCTCTTGTCTGCCCATGTCAACATGCAATATAAAGACAATCACCTCATTATTGCATGCTGCTTTCTACTATTCCCAGTCTCTACTGAGCAGTGTGGTGTCAAAAAGGAATGGCAGACTTAATAAAATACTACATGGCTCATTTTGTACTACTTTTGGGAGTGGAATTGGTGAGAACAGGCTCTAACCTCACAGCTCTAACACTGAGGATGCAGTTTCAACCCCTCCAAAGTCAGACTTGTGTAAAAGTTGAGTTTCAAGGACAAAGGTTTTCACCAAAATGCAGAGAGTCGACTTTTACATGAGTATATGTGGTAAATGCAAACTCGGCAAGTTATTGTTAGTGTTGATAATTTATGTATCATATTGACAAAGCATGCCTTGGGTATCTAGAGGCAGATGATGACCTCATACAAGAACTTCTTATATTTATAAGTTGACTTCATATTTGGCAATTGTGGTGAAATGTGGGTGAGAAGGCAGTCTGGCATACACACACACACACTCCTCCACAGCCTCTCATTCCCCATTGACTTCTGGCTACATGCCCTGACTCACTATTTCCATTCAGTACTGTTCTTACCTGGAACCTAAACATCGTATTGCGAGAAAAAGACTCAAAATAAATTCATTAGTTGTATTTACTCATGATTTCTGACATCTACACACAAAATAGTTACCGTAATGCATTACAATCAATGACCAAACACTAAATTATTAGGGTCATTCAGTTCCTTTTCTTCATAAATCTAGTAAGTCGTACAGTAGATTTACATACCTTGTATACAATGATACAATAATGAAGAATGATATAGTTCAATGACTTTGTCTAGTTGAACTCGAAACGCATCATGTAAAACATAGAAGTACACGATTACCTTTCCTGAGTGAAATGTGTATGCTGTATTGTTTATTTATGCCCCATCTTGTTTAAACTGAGAAAGGCAGAACAGTTTTTTAATTGTCAGATCTGTACTGCACTGCATCAGAGAGGAGAAGGTAGGGAGTATTCATTTTCAACTGTGCCTTCCGTGTATGCCAGCATGAGTAAGTTGTTAGTTAATAATGATGACAAGTAGTGCAAAGAGTTATTTTTCTATGTTTAGTTTACAGCAGTCTAAGATGCATTATGGACATGGTTTTATTCCCAAGGTATTGACAGTAGGGAAGCCTGCAGTGAAGCGAATGCATTTTGCACCTGGTGTAGTCACAAAAAAAGAATTTGTGCCAGCATCAGTGAGCAAGCCTTTTTTCTGAAGAAGGTGCATTTATACATAATACACTGATGCATCTATATGGTATATGGACATATGAATTAGAAGTACCATCTAACCATTCGGCCCCTCAGGCCGACTCCATCATTCTGTAAGAGCACAGCTGATCGGATTGTGGTCCCAACTCCATTTTCTTGTCTCCCCCTTTGTGTCATTGCCTTTTTAGTCAAAAATCAATCTACCTCTGTCTGAAAAAATACTCAGCAGACCTGCCTCCACCACTCTCTGGAGAAGAGAATTCCACACACTCAAGACCCTCAGAGATTAAAAAAAAATTGGCATTTCCATATTAAACGGGAGAGCTCTTAATTTTAAACCGTGTCATCCAGGTTTAATCTCTCTAATAAAAGGAAACATCCTTTGAACATTCACCTGTGACTCATTGTGTCAAGTTCACTGAGGACCTTCATAAGTAGTATGAGGATCACCTCTCAATCTTCTCAACTCCAATGAATACAACCCCAGATTGCATATCCTTTCTTCATAACATAATCCCCATACCAAGTTTCAGTCAAGTAAACTTTAATTAAACTGCTTCCAATGAAGTCTTTTCTTAAATAGTAATGTTGTCTCCCCAAGGCCTTTACAACTGTAGAAAAATGTCCCTGCTTTCCCTTTATAATAGACTAACATTCCATTTGCCTTCCTCATCACATACACTTGAAATTCCATACTCCAACTCAATACAAAATTCTGATTCACAGTTCAGTCGTATTAACTCACAACAAGGCTAGCATTCATTGTCCAATTTTCAATGCCTTTCAGGAGTTGGTGTTAGACCATCTTCATGAAGCTTTGCAGACCATTTCATATAAGTACATGGAAAAGAACCATCAAAAAGTTAGTTACAGGATTCTGAGGCAGTAACAAAGAAGGAATAGTTGATATAGTTCTAAATCAGGATGCAGTGTGGCTTGCAGGTGATATTGCATGTGATGGATCGTCCCATGCACCTTCTGCCCTGTTCTAGTAAGCAGTAGACTTTGTGGATTTGAAAGATACTGTTGACCTATATTGGTATATTGGTAACTTGAAGATGGGTGAAGTAATAGTATAATGGTAACACCAATGGATGAACCAACCAGAAGCCCAGGTTAATGTCTTGGGGACATGGTTTCAAATCCCACCATAGGAGGAGGCGAAATTTGAGTCTGACAAACATCTAGAATTTAAACTATGCTGACCATGTAACCATTGTTGATTGTTATAAAAATTCATGTAGCTCACTAAAGTCCTGCAGGAAATAAATCTACTATCCTTATCTGGTTGGCCAACTCATGATTCTAGACACACAGCAATGTGATTGACTTTTAACTGCCCTCTGAAATGACCAGGCAAGCCAGTGAGTTGTATGAAATGACTACAAGAAGTAAAGAAAGGAATGAAACTAAACGAACCACACAGCATGGACTCCGGAAACGACAAGAGTTAACCCTACTGTGTCACCCCAGCAAAAACATCCTAAAGTACTCCCAACTAACATATGATGACCTGTGCCAAATTTGGGAGAGCTGTCCCACAGACTAGCCAAGTAACAGCCTAGCATAGTCATATTCATCATCACTGGGTACGTCCCATCCCACCAAAACATCAAAATCTCTAGTGGTGATAGGACAGTGTAATAAAGTCAAGAGGGAGTTGCCTTTAAGTCCTTAACATTGACTCCAGACCTCATGAAATCTTATGGCATCAAGTCAAACACAGGAAGGCAATCTCCTGCTGATTATTATTCATTCCAGCTCAGTTGATGGGTCAGTGCTCCTCCAAGTTGGACATCATTTGGAAATGGTGAGGGTGGAAAGGGCACAGAATTTATTCTAGTTGAGGGACTTCAATGCCCTTCAATAATATTGGTTCAGTCACATGCTACTGATCAAGCTCATCAATTCCTGAAGGACATACCTAGTTAAACTGGGTCTGTGGCTAGGAGTAAGAAAACCAACAGGAGGGAAAAAATCTGGTACACAAACTGGTCTTTACCCATGTACTCAGTACAGATATGTTTGTCCATTACAAAAACAGTAGGTGTGCCAACCACCCAGTCCTCTTGGAGATGAATTCTCATCTTCAAACTGAGGACAGCAACCATTCAGCTTTATGGTACCACAGCCATCTTAAATGGGACAGATTCAAATAGATCCAGCAACTCAAAACATGGATGTCCGTGGGGTGCTGTGGGCCATCGATAACAGCAAAACTGTATTTAACCACAATCTGTAACCTCATGGTCTGACATAATCCCTACTCTACCATTGCCAGATGATCAACCTTGGTTCAGTGGAGAGTGCACACTTGACAATGAAGTATCACACTTATGAAGCTAAGGCACAGGACTGGTTGTATGCCAAACAGCATAAGCATCGAGCAATAGACATGGCAAGCAATCCCACAACCAATGGATCAAATTGAAACGCTGCAATTATGTCACTTTCAGGCATGGTTGGTGGTGGACGATTAAACAACTTACAGGAGGAGAGGACTCCATTAATATCCCCATCCTCAATGATGGGAAAGCCCAGAAGAACAATTCAAAAGGTCAGGCCAAAATATTTTTATCCCTTTTCATCCAGATGTACTGAATGAATGATCCACCTCAGCCTCTTCCATATCTTCTCAGCCAGTCTTCAGCCAATTCAATTCACACCATGTGAAATCAAGAAACATTTGAAGACATTGGAGACTAATGAAGCTGTGGGCTTTGATAACATTCCAGCAATTTTACTAAAGATTTTTCCTCCAGAACTTGTGTACCTGAAATGAAGCTATTCCACAGTGGATTTAAATCATTGGCATCTACCCAACAATATGGGAAAGTACCCAGGTATATCCATTGTATGGCAGGCAGGACAAATCCAACAGAGCTAATAAGCATTCCTGATGAAGGGCTTTTGCCTGAAATGTTGATTCTCCTGCTCCCCAGATGCTGCCTGACCTGCTGTGCTTTCCCAGCAACACACTCTTGACTCTGGTCTCCAGCATCTGCAGTCCTCACTTTCTCTATTCAGTCCCTCGAGCCTACTCTGCCATTTAATAAGATCATGACTGCTTTGTTTGAGTTTTGAATGCCACATTTGCCAATAGCCTTTGATTCATTGACTAACAAGAATTTGTCTACTGCTATCTTAAAAATATTTAAAGATCCTGCCTTCACCACCTTCTGAGGCACAGATTTTCATTATGATTAGATTAGATTACTTACAGTGTGGAAACAGGCCCTTTGGCCCAACAAGTCCACACCAACCCTCCGAAAAGCAACCCACCCAGACCCATTCCCCTACATTTACCCCTTCACCTAACACTACTGGCAATTTAGCATGGCCAATTCTCCTAACCTGCACATTTTTGGACTGTGGGAGGAAACCTTAGCACTCAGAGGAAACCCACCCAGACACCAGGAAAATGTGCAAACTCCACACAGATAGTTGCCTGAGGTGGGAGTTGAACCCAAGTCTCTGGCACTGTGAGGCAGCAGTGCTAACCATTGTGCCTTATTAAAGATCCAAACATGGGCAAAGGTGTTGAACTCCAAAGGTGAAGAGAAAATAACTGCCCTTAACATCAAATTTGAGTATGCCATCACATAGCCCAAACAAATCTGGAGTCAAAGGGCTATTTTGAGACACACTTAGCTCAAAGAAGATAGCTGTGATCACCTCAGTTCCAGGACCTCTTTGCAGGGGAGTGTCCTAGACCCAACCATCTTCAGCTGCTTCATCAATAACCTTCTGTCCACCATAAGGTCAGAAGTGGGGAGATTCACACTGTGCAACACAATATCTAGCATTAACCATGACTCATCAGATACTGAAGCAGTTTGTATCCACATGCAGCGGGTCATTGACAACATACAGCCTTGGGCTGAAAAGTGCTGAGTAACATTCATGCCACCCAAGTGCCAGTCACAGATTATTTCAAACAAGAGTGAATCCAATTATTTTGCCTTGATATTTTACAATCGCCAAGTCCTTTGCCATCAACATCCTTAGGATTATCATTAATCAGGAACTGAACTGGATTAGCAACTGAATTGTGGCTACAACAGAATGAATATAATAAGCTACGGCACAGACCTGATATACCCGTGATGGGGAAAAGGTATGTTTAAGCCAATGGATGGGGCTTCAATTAAATGGCAGCTTACTCCATGATGGTGATGAATGTTGTTGGAGCTGTCAGACAAATGGAGAACTTTTCATAACATTCCCTGATGTGGACCTTGAAGATCATGGTTATATCAGAGCAAAGGGTGAACATTTGTACTGCATGCAGGTTTGCTCCAGACCTGAAGTTAGTGTCATATGTTTTTTCACAAACAAAAGCATAAATTGCTGGAAACACTCAACACTCAACACTCTGGCAGCATCTGTGCAGAGAAATCAAGGTTAACACTTCAGGTCCAGTGACCCTTCTTCCACAATGTTAACTCTGATTTCTCTCCAAAGGTGCTGCCAGATCAGGTGAGCTTTTCCAACATTTTCTGTTTCTGTTTCTGAGTTCCAGCATCTTCAGTTCTTTCAGTTTTTATTCTTATGCATTTTGTGTCAGGATGCTGTTAAAGACATTTGAAGTTCCAGGTATTTTCTAATCGACTTGTTTATTCATTATTGTAAGGGATCCATAGTGCCAAATGATTTGTTATCTTTCATACCTGAAGGAACACAAGCAATTCACTATATCTGAGATGCAAAATTTCAGTACCTGGACAGAAACATAGGTGACATACGGTATAGAATTCCACAGCAGTTATTCTGCCATGTCACTCAAAGACATATTTCTTGCCCTATATCTTAGCGATACATGAAGACCTGCAAGCCTTGTTGAGTTGCTAACTTTAAATCATTTAGTTTCACAGAACTTTCTCAATAATGCTGAACTTTGTTTGTGTAGAATCAAGGGATAAGAGTCTTGTATTTAGATCACAATTCTAATTTAGAATATGTATATGTGAACAAATGTGGCAAAGCCATTTCATATAAGGATAGTATTCACTTATCCGAAACAATGAGAAAACTTACATTGTTGAAGCCGATAGAATTCTGACCGTCAACCATGTCAATGCATCTCCTAATTTTATAGGCTTCTATCGAGGCTCCCTCAGCCTCCACTACTCCAGAGAAAACTGCACATACATACTATCAGCTTGTGGGGTGGTACCGGGGAACCAGGTTCAATTCCACCCTCAGGTGACTGTCTGTGTGGAGTTTGCACATTTTCCATGTGTCTACATAGGTTTCCTCCAGGTGCTCCAGTTTTCTGCCATAGTCCAAACATGTGCGGCTTGGGTGCATTGACCATGCTAATTTGTCCATAGTGTCCAAGGATGTGTGGGCTAGGTGGATTAGCCATGGGAAATGCAGGGTTATAGGATAGGGGGATGGGTCTGGGTGGGCAGCTCTTCAGAGAGTCGGTGTGGACTCGATTGACCGAATACCCTGCTTGCACACTGTCCGGATTCTATTCTATCGGTGAAATTTACCCAAACCTTTTGCAAAATATGACTTTGTAGCATTTAAATTATAAAATACCACAATTTGGCTGTTCTGCAGCTATGTTCTTTTAATCTCACGGTTTGCCTTAATTAAGTTTGAACTATAATGTATAATCAAATCTGGTTGCTTTTCTGATGAAAGCATTGTTTCCATTTAATGGGATAGGCTTTGGCTTTGTGTGATCATGTTAAATGAGAGGCGCCATGTTGGCAGTCCATTTTACATCTCATCTAAATTTTATATCTATTGAATTGACTGTCTATAAAAATAAGGAATGATGTCAAACAGACTGCTGATTCATTCCAGTGTCAGACAAAGTCAAGAGCTACTCTGCTAACTCTACACTTCAATATCTTTACTGACACTCATGGATGAAGTTCTATTTTATAGTAGTCGAGTGAAGCCATAAAGGATATTTGGCAGCTAACTTTGATAAATGGAAATATTCCATTAAAACCTGATTGCATAACCTACAATCAACAAGGTCATGAGCAGGTTATGTCATGGGTAAGTCATCATGCATTCCTTTTATGGTGTACAAATATCATAAAACTGCAACCTTTTAATACATTTTAATTGTGTGACCAACTATTTTTAAAATGAAAATACTCACATTCACAGAGGCAGAATGATATTCAGTAAATGCAGTCAAAAGATGTCATTTTTACAGCATATCATTAGGCCTCCAAGTAGCCCTGGGTCAAACATCCATTTGCTGTTGCTATGGCATGTTGCTAGGCCCCAAGCAACCCTATGTGCTGAGGTATTCGAAAGGGTCTTGCTGAATGGTTCAGTTTTATGGTGCAATTAAGAGGTTACCAATTCAGGCTATACAACAAAAACGTTTGATTTCCTACGGTACAGTGCAGTCATCGTTTGAAAATGCATGTAAATCTTGCCACCAGGAGGTAAAATGGGGGATTTGATGCATATCCAGTGTAGGTCATCAAAAAGAATATAGCAGTTTTAAAAAGGACCCCAGCACTGGTGACAGTAGCAGCTGGAATGCATGACTATTTGCATGTAGTGGAAAACAGCTGCATCGCATTGCTAACCTCTGGGACAATGTGCATTCAATATGTGTTCAGACAGATTCGGTTGGGTATTGAGGTCAGTGCACTGTCAGCTACAGTCAGTAGGTCTGCAAAACCCAGAAAACCACCCATGTTATATAAAGTAGATATAAAACCTTTGCTTTTCATATCCCTTATTGTTTCTTTTCTTTCAAGGTCAAGGTCAAGAGATGAGTTCAGTTGAGTTTAATAAAGTATGAAATGTACAGCAAGAGAAGTGTTGCCCTACTTACATGAATCTGTAGTTTGAGATAAATACTGTGCAGAAATTAATTGAGTGGCCACACAACAGTCACTGTAACTTAGCGTATTTCACTGAAGGTCGAGATATGTCGGCAATATATTAAGATGTTGTAGAGATACACTCTTCACTCTGTTCTTGATATAAGTGTAGGGACATTTATAATTTGCAACATTGGCATTTAGTTATGTCACAGTAACACCATTCCATAAATGGCAGCCTCTTTCTCAGATGAATATTGACAACCAAGCTCATTCTGAATCACTGATGAAACAAGGTACTTTGAGTTTATGGGGTTATGTTGTCTATGTTAATGAAAAGTCCCTTACTCAATTCTATTCATTCATGAACATTTCACCTGATTTATTTTACTCATACATGGGATGTGGGTGTTGCTGGTCGGATCAGCACTTCTCACCCATCTCTAGTTGCCCTTGAGAAGTGATAATGAGCTGCCTTCTTGAATCAGTGCAATCTATTCACTGTAGGCAGGTATACAATGCTGTTTGGGAGAGAGTTCCAGGATTTTGACCCATTGACACTGAAGGAACAGTGATATATTTCCAAGTCAGGATGGTGAGTGGTTTGGAAGGGAAGTTGCAGGTGGTCATTAAATCATTAAATCCCCTACAGCATGGAAACAGGCCATTTGGCCCAATAATTCCACACCGACCCTCTGAAGAGTAACCCACTCAGACCCATTCTACAACCCTATTAGTCTATATTTACTCCTGACTAATGCACCTAACCTACACATCCCTGAACTCAATGAGCAATTTAGCATGGCCAAAACATCTAACCTGCACATCTTTGGATTGTGGGAGGAAACCTACACAGATATGGGGAGAATGTGCAAACTCCACACAGACAGTCACTTGAGGCTGGAACCAAACCCAGGTCACTAGTGCTGTGAGGCAGCAGTGTTAACCACTTAGCCACCCACATCCTTCTAGACGGTGATGTTCATGTGTTTGGAAGGTGCTATCTCAGAATCTTTGGTGCATTTCTGCAGTGCATCTTGTAGATGGTACACACTGTTGTTCCTGATTGCTTGTGGTGAAGACAGTGAATATTTGTCAATGAGTTCCAGTCAAGAAGGCTGCTTTGGCCTGAATGATGTCAAGTTCTTGAATATTGTTGGAGCTGTACTCATCTTGGCAAATGAAGAGTATTCCAACATATACCTAACTTGTGCTTTGTTGACAGAGACAGACTTTGGGAATTCAGGAGATGAGTTACTTGCTGCAGGATTCCTAGCTCTGGTGTGCTTTGTGGTCACAGTACATATATGACTGGTCCAGTTCAGTCTATGCCCAATGCTAACCCCTAGGATTTTGAGAGTGGGGGATTCAGTGATGATAACGTCATTGAATATCATGTGAAGATAGTTAGATTCTCTCTTGTTGGAAATGGTCATTGTCTGGCACTTGTGTGACATGAATGTTCCTTGCCACTTGTCAGCCCAAATCTAGATATCTAGAGGACTTGTGAATGGTGCCAAACCTCATGCAATCATCATTGAATGTCCCACTTCTGTTGTTATGATGGAAGGAAGGTCATTGATGAAGTTGGACCTACGAAACTACCCTGAGGAACTTCTCCAGAGATGACCTGGGGCTGAAGTAAATGACCTCCAACAACCACAACCATCTTCCTATGTGCCAGGTATGACATTAACCAGTTGAGAGATTTTGCAATTCCTATTGCCTTCCTATTTGCTAGGGCCCCTTGATACAACACACTGTCAAATGTGGCCTCAGTGTCAAGGGTAGTGACTGTCTGGTATTTAGCTCCTTCGTCCAGGTTGTAATGAGCTCAGGAGCTGAATGGCCTAATCATTCTGTATTTATATTTAAATAAAAATTACAAGCAATTGTTTCTCTGGTTTAACAATCATGTTCATGATTTGCTTGACCGATTGAACAAACTCAAGTGAGGTGGTTGAAGACTTTAAACTGAGAATTATTTTCTAGCTTTACCAATTTGGTTTTGATGGGAGAGAGTTCCATCACCTTTTGTATGGAGACATGCTTCCTGGCTGAGCTTCATCAGCCTGAATGAACTAGATCTACATTGTGGGATATTCTCACGAGCAAAACAATAACTTGGATATATGTAGCATCTTTAATGGAATGAAAGCATTCCAAGTTGTTTCACAAAAACTTTACAAAGCATAATTGGACAGAGAACATCTTATATCTATGCCACAAATGATTAAAAGCTTGCTCAAAGTGGAGAATCAGAGAGATGTTTAGATTCCCTATAGTGTGGAAACAGGCCAAACAAATCCACATCGACTCTCCATGGTGGCAGCACGGTGACTCAGTGGTTAGCACTGCTGCCTCACAGCACCAGGGTCCCAGGTTCGATACTAGCCTCGGGTGACTGTCTGTGTGGAGTTTGCACATTCTCCCCGTGTCTGCGTGGGTTTCCTCCCATAGTCCAAAGATGTGCAGGTTAGGTGAATTGGCCATGCTAAATTGCCCATAGTGTTAGGTGCATTAGTCAGATGGAAATGGATCTGGGTGGGTTACTCTTTGGAGGGTCAGTGTGGACTGGTTAGGCCAAAGGGCCTGTTTCCACACTGTAGGGAATCTAATCTAATCAAAAGAGTAACCCATCCAGACCCCTTCCCTATATTTACCCCTGACTAATGTACCTAACTATGGGCAATTTAGCATGGCCAATTCACCTAACCTGCACATCTTTGGATTGTGGGAGGCAACTAGAGCACCCGGAGGAAACCCATGCAGGCAGGGGGAGAATGTGCAAACTCCACACAGACAGTCCCCCCAGGCAGGGATCAAACCCCAGGTCCCTGGTGCTGTGAGGTGATAGTGCTAACGACTGAGCCATTGCACTGCCCTGTCTAGGCAGCTGATGGTCCAGCCAAAAATGATGAAATCATTAAAATTGGTGATGTTGTAGATGGCATTATTAGATGAGTTTTAATATCCAAAAGGACAGTGAAGGTGAAGGGATTACAGAGATAGGCAGGCCAACGGAATTTGTAAACAATGACAAAAAATTTAAATTTGAGGCATGTTGAGTGGAAGCCAATATGGACTCTTATAACCTGAAGGGAAGGCCTTGGTAATTTACATACACTGTTGCCAATCCTTCTCCTGTGCTATTCTGGCCATTTATAGTAGGTAATGGTAAACGGAGAACCATGAGTAAATCTCAGCAGAAGACTCTCTTGTCCATCTTCACAAGGTTTATCACATAATAGTAACTACAAAGGTTGCATTAACCCCGAGACATATCAATTGTTACTAACAAGAAGTACATAAAGCATATGAGTGTCCAAGAGGTTCCAACTGCTAGCTGCAAGAACTGCCTAAGGCTTTCCATACTGTCTGATACTCCAAGTAGGGGCTGTTATACATCAGATTGAGCAGAGTTTCAGCATTCTTTAGAGATTAACCCTCTCATATCTTCAACTGAACATTGTCCCACAAGCTATTTTACTTTTAGTTAGCCCATTATACAATGGTATAAAGAGCTACATTACAGACATCACTTTTTCTTCTCCCTCTGAAGTCTCTGGCTTCACAAATTGAAGTAAACAAGTGGCTCCAGAATTCCTTCACAAGATATTCACTTCAGTCTTTGATAGGTTGTTGGCTTGAAAATCGGCAACCTTGATGTTGATCACTTCTTTATTTCTACTCCGCAGGAATTGTTATCTTTCACTGAGGATGGGGAGAAAGTGAGGACTGTAGATGCTGGAGATCAGAGTCGGGAGTGCAGTGCTGGAAAAGCACAGCAGGTCAGGTAGCATCCGAGGAGTAGGAGAATCGACATTTCGGGCATAAGCCCTTCTTCAGCTGATGAAGAGCTTATGCCCAAAACGTTGATTCTCTTGCTCCTTGGATGCTGCCTGACCTGTTGTGCTTTTCCAGCACCACAATCTCTTTCACTGAGGATGTGGCTGGCCATTGAAGATTTTGCTTTTTGTGCTACATTACCTTCTTTGGAGGATGCTTGGCTTCATGAATATCCTTCATGGAAGACAATTGTGCTGATGAAAAAAGCAGCTTTATCTTTTGTATTTCATAGAATCCCTACAGTACGGAAGCAGGCCATGCAGCCCATCAAATCCATACTGACCCTCTGAAAAGCACCACACCCAGATGCACCCCTTACATTTCACATGGCTAATCCACCTAGTCTGCACATCCTTGAACACAATGGATAATTTAACATTGGCCAAACCACCCAACATGCATATCTTTGGACTGTTAGGAGGAAACCGGAGTACCTGGAGGAAATCTGCACAGACACAGGGCAAATGTGCAAACTCCACAGAGACAGTCGCCCAAGGGTGGAACCAAACCGAAGTTGCTGGCGCTGTGAGGCAGCAGTGCTAACCACTGAGCCACTATGCCACCTCTGTGTGCTGGTCATGTTGCCAATCTCTCTCAAGAATTTGGACATGTGACATACCTTCCAATATGCCTTGTGTTTTTTTTGCCTGGTGTCGTAGATTTTATTCCACACCAGTGGCATTGACTGTTCTGTGGTGACAACTGGGTGCATCAGTTTGTTGTGCTGTTAGCACTGGATCGACTCAAAGTTCATCAACAATCCCTGGGGGACTGTCTTGTTCAATTGAGGCAGCAGTATTTTCTTGTTGTCTCAAGTTTTGCTGATAGTTATCCTCTGGAGGATTTTTCAATGGATGGAAAACATTTCCTACAGCCCAACGAAATCCGTGGCTTCTTCCCTGCTGATAGAGTCCAGAGATTTCTTTTACACTAATAAGTGGTTTCTGCTGGTTGAAACTTCTTTTGATGAAACAGATTTCTGACACTATCAAGACTTGTTGAGTTGCTCTAGTGCTTTCTGTTTTTATTACCAATAAAGTGGATTTCTGCACGGCCAGTTTTCTTTTTAGCTTCAGCTATTAATCTTAGGAGTCCTATTACGTCTTCCTGTGGATGCGTTTTCCTGGCTTGGTCAATAATGGTTTTCCTTTGTAAGAGGGTATACAGGCTCGCCTTATATCCTCTGGAGTTTAGAAGAGTCAGAGGTGACCTCGTTGAAACATATAGATCCTGAGGCGACTTGACTGGGTGAATGTTTAAAAGATGTTTCCTCTTGTGGGAGAATCTAGAACTTGGGATCACAGTTTAAAAATAATTTCTTGAGATCTTCAATCTATTTTGCTTTCAGCACAGTGGCTAATACTGCTGTCTCATAGCGCCAGGGACCCAGGTTCAATTCTACCCTTGGGTGACTGTCTGTGTGGTATTTGCACATTCTCCCCATGTCTATGTGGGCTTCCTTTGGGTGGTCTGGTTTCCTCCCACAACCCAAAGATCTGCAGGTTAGGTGGGTTGGTCATGCAAAATTGCCCATAGCGTCCAGGGATGAATCAGGCATGGGAGATGCAGGTTACATGGATAGTGAAGGGTGGTGGGATGTTTTCTGGAGGGTTAGTCTTGACTTAATGGACCGAATGGGATTTACCTATTTAAAACGGAGTTGAGAAATTTATTTTTCCTTTGAGGGCTAAGAGTGGTTAGAATTTCCTTCCTTCCCTAAAAGGCAGTGAATGCAGGATCATTAAATATTTTTATGGCAGTGGTAGATAGATTCTTGATTAGCAAGGGGACGAAAGATTATCAGGGTATTCAGGAGTGTAGAGGTGAGGTTAAAATCACACCAGCCAAGTTCGTATTAAATAGTGGAGGAGGATCAAAGGGCTAAGTGGCCTGTTTTTCTTCCTGGCTCATATACACATTTATGAATTTATTAAGCTGCAAACTTCCTTATTCAAGAGTGAGCTTTGTTGGTTCTGGATCACATACACGTTCTCAAATGGTCATTACTCTTTATGCTATTGTGAGATCAGAACATTCCGTTGATCTGTGGTGTTGTTCCACCTGCATTATGCAACTCCAGACCTGTCAGTTGCAATTGTAATGGTTTTAGCCAAAGTTGGATAAGACAGTGACAGTGGTCCTGACATCAAGTTTAAATTGAGTATGATGTTCATGGATATAAATTCAGCATATCTGCTTGTGGAAAGTGTCTCATTTCCTCTAGGAATTTCACATGTATGTCATGGATCAGACAGGACCCTCTCAAAATATATTAAGAAGGAACTTTTTCTAAGTTTAAAGGCAAATGTGAGGTACTGTGTTCCAGATACAATTCAATTGGTTTAACTACTCAACATTAAGCAAAACAACTTATTTAAACACTATAGTTAAAATACAACAAAAGAAAGCGGAAATTGGAATAACTTAACTCTATTGGAAATTTTAACAGAATAATAAATTATTTAACTACTACACAGTAACTGTTCCAACATAGTAACCTCCCATAAACACACACTTGGCAAAGAGCAAATTCTGAAAACGGATTGTCTCACATGCAACTTCTGTAACCAGTAGAGAACCCCCAGCTTTTGACTGTAATCAAGAGAGGGAAAAATGACTTCTACTTTGTCCAGACACCAACAGTAACTGTCTAAAGTTAAACTAAAGACCCTTGTGCTGTGGGTGTTTGACCATACCCACTAGGCTGTTTGTATTGTTCCAACTTTTAAAAAAAGCACCCAATGCTTCACAAGTTGTTTATCTTCTCATAGATTGCTTGGGCGTCTATCCCCTGATCTCTCTCTAAATGAAACTAGGGACAAAACAATATTTTAAAGTTACAGAGGTGTGTCCAACTCATCCATGCTGACCAGATATCCTAAATTAATCTAGTCCCATTTGCCAGCATTTGGTCCATATCCCTATACAAAGGAACCTTGATTATCCGGCATTCGATTATCCGAATTTCGGATTATCCGAACAAGATTGCAAGATCCCAATCCATGGCTAAACTATGTTATCCAGCTTTCAATAATCTGGCATTTGATTAACCGAACAAAATACTCCCTGGCTGTTTCCTTTGGATTATTGAGGTTCCTCTGTAAACCCTTCCTGTTCATATACCCATCCAGATGCCTCTTAAGTGGTGTAAATGTACCAGCCTCCACCACTTCTTCCAGTAGCTCATTCCATACATGCACCACCCTTAGCATGAAAAGGTAGCACCTTAGGTCCCTTTTAAATCCTTCCCCTCTCAACCTAAACTTATATCTTGTAGTTCTGAACTCCCTCACCCCAGAGAATAGACATTGTCTATTCATCCTATCCATGCCCCTCTTGATTTTATAAATCTCTATAAGGTCACCCCCAACCTCCGATGCTCCAGGGAAAACAGACACATTCTATTCAGCCTCTCCCATAGCTCAAATCCTCCAACCCTAGGAGCATCTTTGTAAATCTTTTCTGGACTCTTTCATAACATACTTCTTATAGGAGGGAGACCAGAATTGTACAAAATATTCTAAAAATAACCTAACCTAAGTCCTGTACAGCTGCAACGTGCCCTCCAAACTCCTGTACTCAATGATCTGTCTAATAAAGGAAAGCATGCCAAACGCCTTCTTCACTATCCTATCTACCTGCGACTCCACTTTCAAGGAACTATGAAGCTGCACTCCAAAGTCTCTCTGTTCAGCAACACTCCTTAGGACCTTACCATTAAGTGTATAAGTCTTGCTAAGATTTGCCTTTCCAAAATGCAGCACCTCACATTTATCTAAATTAAACTCCATCTGCTTCTCCTCAGCCTATTGATCTATCTGATCAATATTCCATTGTTCTCTGAGGTAACCTTCTTTGCTGTCCACTACATCTCCAATTTTGGTGTCATCTGCAAACTTACTAACTGTATCTTCTATGTTCACATCCAAATCATTTATGTAAATGATGAAAAGCAGTGGACCCAGCACCAATCCTTGTGGCACACCACTGGTCACAGGCCTCCAGTCTGAAAAGCAACCGTCTGCCACCACCCTCTGTCTTCTACCTTTGAGCCAGTTCTGTGCCAAATAGTTCATTCTTCCTGTATTCCATGAGATCTAACCTTGCTAACCAGTCTCCCATGGGGAACCTTGTCAAACACCTTATTGAAATCCATATAGATTACGTCAACCACACTGTCCTCATCAATCGTTTTCATTACTTCCTTAGCAAAACTCCACCAAATTAGTGAAACATGATTTCCCATGCACAAAGCCATGTTGACTATTCCTAATTAGTCTTTGCCTTTCCAAATATGTACGAATGCTGTCCCTCAGGATTCCCTCCAACATCTTGCCCACCGCCAAGTCAAGCTCACCGGTCTTTAGTTCCCTGGCTTTTCCTTACTACCTTTCTTAAGTAGTGGCACCACGTTAGCCAACCTACAGTCTTCTAGCACCTTACTGGCAACTATCAATGCTACAAATAATTCAACAACGGGCCAGAATTAACCTCCCTAGCTTCCCACAGAGTTTTAGGCTACAACTGATCAGGTTCTGGGGATTTATCCACCTTTATGCATTTAAGATTTCTTGTTATAACCCAACCAATGTTACTACCAATCAAGTCAGATCCCAGAATTAAATTTGGCTTCATAGATTTTATTAAAAAAATTCAATGCAGTGGCTTTTCACTAAAAAATGAGCAGATGAGGCTGCAGATTTGGTTTCAACAATAAAACAGAAGTTTATTATGCAGAGGAATATAAAATAAAATAAAACAAACTACGCTATGTTTAAAAAATTTCAATAACACCCAGCAAAATAAAACTGCATCAACCCCTGAACATCATCATTTTACTGATAATCAAAATCAAGAGAAATTTCCTTCCCTAGCAGATCTATCGATTGACTTTACCGCTGGTTCCCATGACTGTCACAACTGAGCTCTTTCTCAGCTTGGAATAACCAGTGTGGATTTCTAATCAAACAATCCTGGTATGGAGGTTTTCACAAACTGAAACCTTCACACCGAGGTAACATATTCCCTCAACTGCTCCGAAAAATATCCTTTTCCTCAGATCAACTAGTCTTTCATGTAAATTCAGCCAGGTCTCTTTCAAACTGAATACAAAGCTTTCAACTGAATTGTAAAGATCTAGTTCAACCTAGCTTTTGTTAAAGTCATTTTTTTCCTCTTTTAAACCAAATAATATAAGCAAACTTATTTAATACTCCAGATCCTTCCAGTCGACAACTCCCTGACGTAATACTCATTTAAAACGATGATACTGAAAATGCTAGCCATTCATACAGATAGAGCAGAGCACATGCCATGACTTTAAAATCAAAACTCGAAAGAAAAAATTATTTATATATAAATTGCATACCTTTCATCATCAAGGTAATTGTTGATTGCTTTTGTAACATCAACAAATTACCTTTTTTTGGTAGTTTATAACATCATCAGCTATAGTACCAATTAAATATAGTAAACTCTGTTTCTGACTTGGTATTCAATTTTGAAACTATTCTATATCCTGGGAAATATTTTCTTCCTGATTTCTAATGTTGTGCTCTTTTTGAACCATTGCTGATGTTGAAATTGCTCAGAAGCATTAGGTCTTTTTCAATTTGTCCTGAATGTGTTGATTAATCTTATTACTGTGATGTAATATATAACATGCAATTGCAATTTTACTTGCAACTGTGTCAAATAATGCTTTAAGTTGCGTTTACTGGTAAATAAAACCGAAAGAGGAAGGTTCTGACGAAGGGTCACCCAAAACATTAACTCTGATTTCTCTTCACAGATGCTGCCAGACCGGCTGTGCTTTTCCAGCAACTTCTGTTTTTATATTTACTGGTGGTCTGCAGGAACTTACTGTTACCAGCGCTGAAATATTTTTCTCTTGCAAAGCATTGCTATTTCTAAATGTTGCTTAGAGTTTTAAAAGTCTGTACTGTAGCTATGCCCTTCTAATAAATAATTTATGGTTCTTTTATCTATTTTTCAAGATATTTGATAGCATTTAAAAGTCATGCTCTGGATAATAATCACCCTGGTTTTAGGAATCAGAGGATTCCCACCCATTCGGCTTCTTCTTAGAAAGTCATAGAAATGTACAGCACAGAAACAGACCCTTCGGTCCAATTCGTCCATTACAACCAGATATCCTAAATTCATCGAGTTCCATTTGCCAGCATTTGGCCCATATCCCTCTAAACCATTCCTATTCGTATACCCATCCACATGCCTTTTAATAATGTAATTGTACCAGCCTCCACCACTTCCTCTGGCAGCTCATTTCACACATGCATCACCCTCTGTGTGAAAATGTTGCACCTGAGGTTCCTTTTAAATCTTTCCTCTCTCACCCTAAACCTATGCCCTCTAGTTCTGGACTGCCCTAACCCAGGGAAAAGACCTCATCTGTTCATCCTATCCATGGCCCTCATGATTTTATAAATCTCTGTAAGGTTACCTCTCAGCCTCTGATGCTCCAAGGAAAACAGTCCCAGCCCATTCAATCTCTCCCTGTAGCATGAACTCTCCAACCATGGCAACATCCCTGTAAATCTTTTCTGAACCCTTTCAGGTAAGTGTCCCACCATTTTGAACAATATGGAAGGCTTTGTGACCTTTGCTTGCTTCGTGGGATGATTGCCCTTTTACTCCTCTGAGGTACTTGCTATTTTTCCATACCTTGCATAATTTATGAATTCTAATAATTTTGTTTTCTTGGTAACCTATGCTCCCATCACAACCCTTTTCTATCACACCTACTGAATTAACCAGTTGGGCAGACATCAAAACCAGTGCTGAGATTATGTAAGATAAAGTCCTGACTTTCAATTGCAGATTTCTCTATATTACATCAAACTCTCTTTCTGTGTTCATAATTTAAACACTCCATACTGTTATCATTCTGATGAACCTGCACTATATTTCCAACAACACCAACAGGTATTTGCTGAAGTTTGCCATCCAGAATGGAATGCTGTATGGTAATAAAAATGTGACAATATGTTCGAAAATATGCACACCTCCAAGATGACCAATGCTGACCCAGTATAATCAGAAAGAAAATGGTCTGCATGTTTATGGTTTTCCAATTCATTTTTCACCGTTTGTAAAGCCTCTCCACCACATTTGATCTGCAGCCAGCATGCTGAGACTGTCTTCGTTGCAGATGTAGTCTGCTGATCTAAAGACCTCTCCATACTGCTCACAGAATGGTAACACTGCTGCTGATAGCACAGACAGTTCAAGGGTGATACAGTATCCATTGGGTTTATCTGCAAATTCCTGAAACTCAGACAGTAAATACAAGTGCAATGGAGTAACAGGCATCACTGAGATACGTGTGCACGGCCTGCTAATTGGAAGTGAGAGTTGTTTTCATTTAAACTGCACATACTTCTCAAAAAATGGTTTCAGAGTATTTTTTTTTTAAAAATCAGCACAACAAAAGTTCACAACAGGCTTAGCATTGAATGCATTGGTCCATTAAATGGTAAATAGTCAAGAAACACAATAAAAAGAAACTCGTCTATAATAACTTAGGGACTGGCTTCAAATGTTTTAATTATAGGCAAGTAGTCTCCCGATTTTAGGTTGAAGTTGAATCATTCATTTATTATTGAGATTTACTCATACAAAGACCCCTGCCATTAATGATTGACAGATGCTGCACATCACCAACTATCAGTAACTCGGGATGTTTTTGAAACATCTTGAAAACTTCTTACCCTGAGTACTCACCTATTCTTTCCTCAATTTTATTTCTCCACTCTGCTTAGCCAAATTTGTACAACTTTCCGAGACTGTATAAATCAGGAGTTGATTGCATAAATTCAGTAAGTAAATTCAAAATCAATATTGCACCAAATCTGAAACAGATCAAGATTATGTTTTCAGTTTGGCGATATAAACTGTGTGACTAAGTATTTAAATGTCATTTGTTGCAAGTTTGGTTCTTTGATTTCAGGGGTAGTGAGAGAAAAGGGTTTTACTGGGTTTGAAGGGACTAATTTCTGTTGGTATTATGATTTCTGTTAAAACAGTTTAGGAAAGTACTTATACACTAATGGATTTTTCTTGATGTTGAATATCACGTTAATATATTATGATTTGTTCGGAAAGTTAAATCTTTACATGACTGGGCAATATTTTTGCTTCAGCATTAGAATTAAACTGAGAAACACATTGGTAGAAATTACATCTGCTTTTGTAACTGCTGACTCGCTAAAACAAGTTTAATGAAGCACTGTTATAATTTTGAATGCAGTAAACTTGTTTATGTTAAATATGAAGGGAAATCAAGTTACCAAGTGTTCTCTATGTGCTTCAGATTGACATTTTAAGTTGCATTTGCCTGACAAGAGTTTGGCTGTCTGAAACCCACAGGATGTGCAACATAGGATGGTCACTGACCTAACTCACCATTGTGTTTAGACAAAAGGACTTTGGTCTTGTCGCAGGTTGTACAGAAAAGGCTTATATGTTACCCATTTTTAAGAATAACAGCTGTATCTGTTCCAGAACAGTTTCTATCAGAAAGACCCATGCGAAAAGTTATTGAACGATCACCAAGACACCTTGGCAAATAGTTATCCTCATCCAGCATCACAAAGCACATTCTGTTCATTCTTACATTGATGCTTGTGGAAGTTTGCAGTGTGAAAATTGACTGTTGCATTTCCTACTTTAAAATAGTGACTATACCACATTAACTGTAAAGTTCTTGGAGATGTCCAATGATTGTGAAAGCATTATTTAAATGATAGTCATTTAAAGTTGACAGAAAGAGACTATTTTGTACTTAGCTAACATTACTCAGTGTAACAGTCATATGAACATACAAGGTTCAGTGAAGTCTGAACATTTTTATTTGTTGCAAGCAGCTGACAGTGAGACGTCTGAATCGATCACTCCAAGACCCAATTCAACCTACAGTGATTTTATCAATAACTAGTTTAACAATAAACATTTTAAGTGAAGACTCTTTGTCCAGATTATACATTCATCAGCTTTACAGCTCACATTAATTATAATCTTTTCATGTTACATTCTTTTTGGCAGCTGCACTTTGTATTTTATAAATCTTTTAACTGCATTCAGTAATGTGTCAGAAATATGCTTCTAAAACAGTTGCGCCATTTACACTACAGACTTTGTACTGGCATAAATCTGGACGAAAAGTCCCCAGTTTGACACACAAAAACTAGAAGCAGACTGAGACTAGATTAAATGTCATTTCCATATGTATAACATTATTATGTTGTGAAATTAGATGAGTAATATTGACACATTACTCACAGGAAAGGAGACTCAAGAACAAATTGAAAAACATTTGCTTAGAAAACATTTAGAACGTTAATTAGTTCATTGTTTCTTTTCTGTTTCCTCCAATGGCATTTCCATATCCAAAATTGGATTTGAGAGTTCAGGTATTTTTTTCATTAGATTGGGGGATAGGGATAATGGCGATAGCAAAGCCATCAATTACTGCCTTTGCTAAAAACACTGGTTGGCTCACTTTGTGGGATTTTTTAAAAGACAATTCTAAATTGGTCTGTGGAACCTTGTTTAGAAAAATTGCATGAGGTTGGCCGTTGAATGTGTGATCAAGTGACCAAGGGCTCAAAAGTGGACATGCTAAAGCTGGAGAAATTGGCCTGACTGGAAATTGGCCAAAATAAATTAAACGGCGCTATTGGATACAGACAATCATGGAAATCAAGTTTACAAAGGTACAGAGGGAACTCAGGGCTTGACTAATGGAGAAGTATTGATCAGACTTTCTGGGACCTTGACTCTCAGCCAGCACATGAGGACGTGCACATTACAACTCCATGACGTGGCAACAATGAAGGGTGTTAGCAGGACCCAGTTGGATGCTTTATACACTGCTCATGACCCCATTGGCCAAGGACCACTGAACATTTGGTAAGATCTGAGGTGAGGGGTGATAAAAGCACACACCTTGAAAGTGGAGTCGCAGGTCGACAGGATCGCGAAGAAGGCTTTTGGAATGCTTTCCTTTATTGGTCAGAGCATTGAGTATAGGAGCAGGGAGGTCATGTTGCAGCTGGACAGGACATTGGTTCAGACACTTTTGGAATATTGTGCACAATTCTGGTCTCCCGTCCAACGGAAGGATGTTGTAAAACTTGAAAATGTTCAGAAACGATTTACAAGGATGTTGCCAGGATTGTAGGATTTGAGCTATAGGGAGAGGCTGAATAGGCTGGGGCTGTTTTCCCTCGAGCGTTGGAAGCTGAGGTGTGATCGTACAGAGGTTTATGAAATCATGAGGCGCGTGGGTAGGGTAAATAGACAATGTATTTTCCCTGATGTGGGGGAGTCCAGAACAAGAGGGCACAGGTTTAGGGTGAGGAGGGAAAAATTAAAAAGAGACCTAAGGAGCAACTTTTTCACACAGAGGGTGGTGCATGTATAGAATGAGCTGCCAGAGGAAGTGATGGAGACTGGTACAATTACAATAGTTAAAGGGCATCTTGGTGGGTTTATGAACAGGAAGGGTTTAGAGGGATGTAGGCAAAGTGCTGGCAAATTAGACTAGATTATGTCAGGATATCTGGTTGGCATGGACAAGTTGGACTGAAGAGTCTGTTTCTGCGCTGTGCATCTCAATGGCTCCATGACTCTATGATCAGAACGTCATCCCCTCAGCAAAGTCTCACAGTAAGACTCATGGCAGAAGACTGCACAGAATTTTGTGACTGCATCAAGCTGCGAGTAAATCCTTGGTACACAATCGCCAAGTGTCACTACATATCTACCTGTCCTTAGTGTTGGGAAGGATGGGTCTAGCCTTAGTGCCACGAAATGCTCCAAACAGTTGGACCGTTCTGCATCACCTGTCCTTCAAGGAAAAATTGCAAAGAAAAACACCTTTGACCGCAAGTTAATCAGGAAAATGGTCAGCATGCAGCATCCTCGAGACACTGAGGAAAAAGGAGAGGGCGGATCCTGTCATATGGTTCTCTGAGCAGATTGTCAAAGTCATTTGGCAGAACACTTCATCACCAGAACCTTCCAAAACAAACACCAAGAGATCCTTCAGTCTCTTTGTGTCACTGCACACTGCCCTCGAAATGTCTGTGCTGGGGTAGAGATTGTCACATATCTCCTGGATTGTGCATTTGCAGAGAAGGTCTGGAGAGAGATGCAGTGGTTTTTCTCAAGGTTCATCCTGAGCACCTCCATGACACAGGAGTCGGTGCTCTATGGCTTGTTCCTTAGGTTGGACACCGAGACAAACATCAACTGGAGGATCATCAACTCGGCAAAAGACATGTTTGGTCTGCCCGAAACCTATTGGTCTTCCAGTATAAAGAGTTGCTCTTGATCGAGTGTTGCAAGACTGGCACATTCCAAGGTCCAGGACGATGTGCTGAGGGGTATATTAAAGCTTGGGGCAGCTGTTGCCAAGGTGCAGTGGGGATAGTCCACAGCTTAAGGTCTTTCTACCAAATTATATGAGGGATCAAACCCTCTCAGTGCCTCAAAATGAACATAAATAGCTTTCTGCAATAGTTGGAAACACCTTTGTTTTTTTAGCAATTGTACAGAGGCTCTGAGAAATGTCAAAATTCCAATGTTTTGTTTTATTCCTCTCTGTAAGGGTTGTACAGACCTGCTTTGTAACTTAATCTGTACTTACTGATGATTTTTATGAATAAAGTATGTTTATAAAATTAGAAAAAAAGTACAGCAACTGGAGAAAACCTCCCCTGACCTGCAAAGCCCACCATCGTGGAAGACAGCTCCAGCCCCACACTGGAGAGGAAGGAGATTCCAACAGACTAGCTCAAACACTTGGATCATTGCGGACAATGTCCTCTCTCAGAGCTTGGTAAAGAGTAAACATTGTGGAAATTTGGGAAACACTCCCATCGTGTTTTAGTAAGGAACATTTTGTTAATGAAATAGAGTTTAAACGCAAACTGAATTCTGCGAACCTTTGTCATCTCACTGACAAGAGCACTTGGGTAAAATGTTGTTGGTAGACAAACTGATCGAAGTGTCCAAAAGCATGGACAATGGTAGGGAAGAGGAAGCTCCAGATTTGATTTCAAATCTCTTGTCCTTCCCTTTCTCTGTTAGCTCTTCCAAGCTTCCAATACCTCCTGCAATTTGAACACTTTGGGTAATAATGACTTTTTATCGTCAGAATTTTACATTTTCCGGCTAAGTCCAAGATGGATTGGGTTTTTTTTGGAGTGATTTTCACCATCAGGTCTGGTGAGTTCCCACAACATATCTTACCAAAATGTGCCACATCAATTACCTACCATGCTCTTATGATATTTCTCACACCCAATTCCTGCCCCAGCTTACCATGTGACATTCCCAGAACAGTTCAACACTCAGTAGATATGTTCCAACAGACCAGCACAATGTGTGTCTACACCATCTGGACACGCACTGGTATTCTGAAGCTGTCTTGCTCACTCTGATAGACAGGTGCTGACCATGTCAGAGCAGGGAAAGATGGCACATGATTTTCTGGTGGCAAGTAGGTGTCATGGTTGAGGGGGTGATGCAAAGGAGAAGCCTTCTCTTCCCAGAGGACAAGCAGAGGAAGCCATGGTACCAGGCCCTGACAAACTGGTCCCACGTTGCCATTTGGGTCAGTGCTATTTCCAAATTGTGGAGGAATGGCCAGCAGTACATGAAGAACAACCTTCTCCAGTATTTCAGAATAAGTTTCACACTTGACTCTCTGCTGACATTCACTGTAAATCTATTACATCCTCCTTGCAACAAGGCACATGCCCTATTGAAGGCAATGTGATCCTCCAATCTCTGTCACTGACCCCAAAACATCCCACACAACTAAATCTGCCTGCTGTCTCTGCTGTCTTCCCACTCTCCCAGAACACCTCACTACCTTCCTAACACCTGCACCAACATCAACAGCTGTGCCACCCACTACCATCTCATTCAATTCCTCCTTGTCTCTCATTACAGGAGAAGATAGCCCAAAGCAGGGCACAATGTGCCCCAACATTTAACTTGCCATTCCCTCCGAGGAGAGAATCCTGGCTCTTGCAGTAGAATTCTGGGACAGCTGTTGTGGAGTTGCTGAGACAGCCATGGCCCCCCAACCAAGTATTACCCTATTAACCCCATTGTTGGTGTCATTCATTTCACTCCTGCAATGCCATGTTTCTCATGTCTCGTAGATAGAGTCAGCATCACACCTTCTTCAGAGAAATGCCAGGATCCCCCAAAAGCCAGATTCTGGATTTCTGATGATGAAAATCCCAAGGCTTGACTTAAAGCATCGCCAAATTTGCCTCCTGCACGTCCGCCAGCTCTGATATGGATACCCCTGTGGGAGTGTTTGCCTTCGAGACCACGTTCTGGTGAGCAGCTTACAGCTAGCCGAGGACAAAATGTTCTGGGCTGCTGGCGCTCATTGGACCATTGGAGACCAGGCACCAGCTCAGCCCCAAGTAGAGAAGGAGCTGGCAGTGTCAGCAATCAGGGAGGAATTGGAGCAGGGGACAGCTATGTAGGAGGCAATGGCCCTTGGTGGCCCAGAAAGTTAATGGGTTCATGTACATCATGATCCACATTGGTATCAAATCGTGGAGAGGGAAAGTCCACTCAAATGTGGAGAAAGCCTGAGAAAAACCCATAGCAAAGAATGGGGGTAAACAAGAAGAAACTTAATCACAGTAATTAATTCCTATAGATTGGAAACCGTTACAGAAAGGATAAGCACACGAGTCCATGGCAGATTAAACTCAAATAATTCAATGTGAAATTGAAAGCTGGTCTCAGTGATGGTGAAAGTATCATTAATTGTTGTAAAAACCCATCTGCTTCATCAATGTCCTAGGGAAAGGAAATCTGCCGTAATTACCCACTCTGACCTCCATGTGGTACCAAGACTCACAGCGATATAGTTCACTCTTAGCCATCCTCCAAAATGTTCTAACAAAGCCACTCAATTCAAGGCCACTTCAGGATGGGCAATAGCTGTAGACTTTGCTAGTTATACCCAAAATCCCATTGAAAAAATAAATGTTTCTGACGGTTTGATTAGATGGAAGGTATCGCAGTATAGTCATGTGCCCAACACATTGGGAGTATGGTTTCACCACATGAGCATCCATATCAACTATCTGAAGTCCAGCAAAATGTGCCTTTGGATGACTACTGCTGGGATAGAAAAAGCCATACCAATGTGGCACTTTGGGATATAATGACCGACTACAGAAAGAATCTCAGCGCCAATTCAAAAATACCTTTAGGAACTTTCAATGCAGTTGTGTTTTGGATGCAGGAAGGGTGTACACTCCACTGGAGAAGCCCGAGGCCTTGTCTAGGCCCAAGGCGTATGGTGTTTAATAATGAGGTGGAGCATCACTTGAAATGTTTTGTACTGGCTCACTTGGGATCCCCAATGGATGGAAAGTTTATAAAAGCTCATAATGTATGTGTCATATAACCCACAGCCCATCAGACATTCAGCCTCTGTTTAAATTGGGTGGTTCAGAGAGGTTGGGAAAATTGGAATTAGAAGCAGAGTAAGCAAGTCAGCACTTCGAGGGAGGTTGGGGGAGGGAGGTGGTCCAGGGGCAAAATTGTCAGGATGGCTTGTGAGTCTGATCAGTGCTCTACACAAGACCTCATTGTAGATTTAGTACATGTGGCTCAGTTGGAGGAATGCTTATCACTGAGTGGGACGGTTTTGAACTCATTCTACCTAGATTGAGCACAAAATGCAGGTGGATATTCCAAAGAAATATTGTATCATGGATCATGAAAATGATGAATTTCGAGGGCTACAGAGATAGGGCTGCAGCTGGGTAGCTCTTTCAGGGAGTTGGTACAGATACAAAGGTTTAAATGGATTCCTTCTGAACTATGAAATTCTATGATTCCCTCTATCACCTTTAGGATGGCATATTAAACCAAGATCCTCCTGCCCCCTATGGTAGGCGTAAGAGATCCTACACCACTTTTAAATGAAGAGATGTAAAGATTGTTAGTCAATATTTATCTGTTAGATAATATTAAAAACAAATAGTCTAGTCATGAAATTAACTGCTGCATTTTCTAGATTGCACAAAGTGACTGTTTGATAAAAGTACTTAATTTTTATACTTCAAAAAAATACTTCAGTGTCTTACGATGTCCTGAAATTGTGGGAAAAAAACTCATATATATTCTCCTGAATCACAGCAAGTTCCTTTTAAACCCTCAGTGGATGTGTTTGGATCAAGTGCAATGTCAAAATTTAAATGGTATCAAACCCAACCGCAACCTACCTATCTATATTTGGTGTTAAAGGACCATGGCACTCTGAGATGAATATGTTCTTTATGATATTATAGCCACACAGATTTTTTTCTGTTTTCTAGGTTTAATCATGGCTGGCCAGCTTCCCCAGCATTTAAAAACGTGAAGACTGGTGTGTCGAAGTGGTTAGAGTTTCCACCTAAAACCTCCAAAGAAATCTATTTCTCCTCAGAAAGCTTTGGATCCCTCCATGACACCATCACTACTCCAACTGCAGGTTCCCTACCTTCTTCAAACCATTCCTTACCCAACAGTCAGCCACATCTGTCTGGCTTCTAAGCAGGGAAACCGCACAAACACCATTTAGAAAACCATTCCAGTCAAAATTAGTCCGGCATAATGACAGGGGCCTGAGGGAGTTGTGCAGATAGAGTCATAGTGTCATACAGCACGGAAACAGACTCTTCGGGCCAACTTGTACATGTTTCCCACTTGCTTGTGTTTGGCCCATATCCCTCTAAACCTTTCCTATTCATGTTCCTGCCCCAAGGCCTTTTCAACTTTCGAACTGTACCTGCATCCACCATTCCCTCAGGTAGTTCATTCCACACACGAACCACCCTTTGTATGAAAATGTTGCTCCTTGGGTCCCTTTTAAATCTTTCTCCTTCCATCTTAAAAATATGCCCTCAAGGTTTGAAAACCCCCAACCTGGGGAAAAGATCCTTGCAATTCAGGTTATCTCTGCTCCTCATGGTTGTGTAAACTCTGTAACATCACCTCTCAGCATCCTATGCTCTAGGCAAAACAGTCCCAGCTTGTCCAATCTCTCCTTATAACTCAAACCCTCCAGTCCCAGTAACATCTTAGTCAATCTTTTCTGCACCCTTTCCAATTTTATAATATCCTTTCTATAGCAGGATGATCAGAACTGTATACAGTATTCCAAAAGTTGCCTCACCAACGTCCTGTAGAACTGCAACATGACATCCCAACTCCAATATCAAAAGTCTGACTAATGAAGGCAAGCGTGCTAAACGCCTTCTTTACTACCCTGTCTACCAGTGATGCAACTTTCAAAGAACTATGTACCTGAACCTTTCGGTCTCTCTGTTCAACAACACTTCCCAGGGCCCTACCATTAACTGTATAAGTCCTGCCCATTCATCTGACCAAAATGCAACATCTCCCATTTACCTGCACTTGCTTTCTTACAGCTCTGTTAGTGTCATTAAAGGACATTCCAGGCAGAATGTCCATTAAGGCAATACAGGAAGATCAACAGATGTCAAATCGGTGAACATTCCACTAATATGTGCTTTGACTGTCATCATTTTTGTGGTGGGCCTGTTGATGTTAGGGAAGAATACATTCTTGACAAGCAAACCTTAGAAGTAATCTACATTGCTCACATGTATGTTGTGTCAATCAACCACATTGGAGTTAAGCCTCTCACACACCTTGTGAGAACCAAGTTAAAAATCACACAACACCAGGTTATAGTCCAACAGGTTTATTTGGAAGCACTAGCTTTCGGAGCGCCACTCCTTCAACCACCTGATGAAGGAGCAGCACTCCAAAAGCTAGTGCTTCCAAATAAATCTGTTGGACTATAATCTGGTGTTGTGTGAATTTTAACTATATCCACCCCAGTCCAACACCGGCATCTCCAAATCATGACCTTGGGAGAAATCCCTTTACAGGTTAATCATGTACCTGTAAAATAGTACTTTCGATCTTATGATGGATAAAGGCTTCCTGGCAACAGCTGGTCCAATTCAGCAGCATTGGGCATGGTGGACAGGGATGCAATTTTCTGCATACTTAATATTCATGAAAATGTAATATTTTTCTGGAATATTATTCTGCTTTTACTTGTTTCCCCATTTACTTGACCCAGTTACTTGGAGCCTTATATGAATAATTAAAGCAACTTGGTGCATTTCCAATACATAATGCAATAGGTCAAGGTAGAATTGGAATAAGGCTCTGCCCTCTCAATCAATATTTTAAATGTCAAGACCCAAAGCAAGATAGTCTCAACATTTTTGCATATACAACAATTGCAATTCTGGTTGAGTTCATGACTTGAGTGCTACATGTGGAAATAGTCATCTTAAACTTAATCCAACTGTCACGTGAAGTGACACCAGAAGCAAGCAATGAAATGTGCCCGTTGAATTGCGCAGATCCCCTTTAAGTAAAGATTCAGATTTAATGCCATTAGATATTAATTAGCCCATTTACTCAATACTGTTGCTTCAGAACTGAAGTTCTATGCAGAAATTGCCACCCAAGTAGACAGGATTGTTAAGAAAGCATATGGTGTTTTGGCTTTCATTAACAGGGGGATTGAGTTTAAAAGCCATGAGATCTTGTTGCAGCTCCATAAAACTTTGGTTAGACCGCACTTGGAATACTGTGTCCAGTTCTGGTCGCCCTATTATAGGAAAGATGTGGATGCTTTGGAGAGGGTTCAGAGGAGGTTTACCAGGATGCTGCCTGGAATGGAGGGCTTATCTTATGGAGAGAGGTTGACTGAGCTCGGACTTTTTTCATTGGAAAAAAGAAGGAAGAGAGGGGATCTAATTGAGGTATACAAGATAATGAGAGGCATAAGTAGAGTTGATAGCCAGAGACTTTTTCCCAGGGCAGACATTGTTAAAACGAGGGGTCATAGTTTTAAGCTGTTTGGTGGAAAGTATAGAGGGGATGTCAGAGGTGGGTTCTTTACGCAGAGAGTTGTGGGAGCATGGAATGCATTGCCAGCAGTAGTTGTGGAAGCGAGGTCATTGGGGATATTTAAGAGACTGCTGGACATGCATATGGTCACAGAAGTTTGAGAGTTCATACATTAGGTTTACCTTACATGAGGATCAATGGTCGGTACAACATCGTGGGCTGAAGGGCCTGTTCTGTGCTGTACTGTTCTATGTTCTATGTTCTATACTTGAGCGCAAAATGCAGAATGCATTTCTTGTTAACCACTTGCTGTACAGTCAGAAGTGTCACTTTTCTGAGGAGATTTTAAACTGAAGGCCTATTTGCTCTATTGTTTCAAGAAATCCATCTGAGTTCTCCTTAGTTTATTTGCCAATATTTATTCCCTCAACCAACAGCAATAAAACAGATTAGCCGGTTATTATCAGATTTGTTGTTCATGGCATCTTTACATGCAGAACCTAAGAAATAGAAGTACATGGAAGCCATCCAGTCCTTCATTCTGCTCTCCCATTCTCGATGATCGTGGCTGAGTTTCTTCCTCCATTGCACCTACTCACACTAATCCCAAAATCCATTTGATTCCAAAAAAAGTGTCCATCTCTGCCTTTAACATATTTAACTACTGAGCATCCACAGTTCTAAATAATAGAGAATGCCACATCCTACAACTCTCTGAATAAAATAAAATTTCATCTGCATCGTAAATTGTGAATCCTTTATTCTGAGAGTCCCAGTTCCTAAATCCAAAGCTAGAGAAACATCCTCCTGGCATCTACCACATCAAGGCCTCTTAGGATTTTACATATTTACTATTCCTCAAGTATATTTCCATCTCCGTTAAAGGTGCTGGATATATTTAAGAATTTCTTAATTTCTTTCATTAAGCCTATTAAAAATAATTGGCTAAATAATCAGACATGATTTGGGGAAACATGATATTAAGCAGTTAGTTATAGAGTCATACAGCATGGAAACAGGGTCTTCAGTCCAACCAGTCCATGCAGACAATAATCCCAAACTAGTCTGCACTTAGCCCTTATCCCTCTAAACATTTACTTATTCATATACTTATCTAAAATGACTTTTAAACATTCCAGCTGTACCCGCATCCACCACTTCCTCTAGATGTTCATTCCACACACAAACCACCGTCCGTGTAAAAGGTTTGCCCCTCATGACTTTTCTGAATGTTGCTCCTTTCACCTTAAAATATGCCCCTCAACTTGAACTGCCCGACCCTAGGGAAAAGTACCTGCCATTCACCTCATGAATTCTATAAACATCTGTAAGGTCACACCTGAACCTCCTACCCTCCAGTGAAAATAGTCCCGATCTATCCAGTATATCCTTATAACTCAAAACCTCTAGTAACAGTCACATCCATGTAAACCTTTTCTGCATCCTTTTCAATTTTAAAAGTACTGCCTGAATAGTTTGCAGGAGAACAACTTTCAAAGTTGAATTGGATTGTAAAAATTGGTAGAGGCCAGGGGGGAAAGCTTAGGGAAATTGATCCAATTGGATCAATCTAGTTTAGACTAGATTCCCTACAGTGTGGAAACAGGCCCTTCAGCCCAATAAGTCCATACCAACCCTCCGAAGAGTAACCCAACCAGACCCATTTCCCTCTGACTGATGCATCTAACACTATGGACAATTTAGCATGGCCAATTCTCCTGGCCTGCAGGAGGAAACCTACACAGACATGGGGAAAGCGTGCAAACTTCACACAGACAGTCACCCAATGCTAGAATTGAATCTGGAATCCTGGTGCTGTGAGGCAGCAGTGCTAACCACTGAGCCATCCTTATTGCAAATTAATTAGTTGCATTTCAAATAGTCAACATAAGCATAATGTGCCATTGATACTCACTTCACCAGCTCCTTAGAGCAGCACGTTCCAAACCCACAACCACTCCCATGTCAAAAGACATGGAGAGCAAATGCATGGGAACATGGCTCACTACAAATTCCCCTCCAAGCTCCTCACATCCTGGCTTGGAAATATATCATTGTTACTACAGTTGCTGTGTCAAAATTCTGGAACTTCCACTCTAATGGCATTGTGAGTCTAGCAACACCAAATGAACTGCAGTGGTTCAAGAAGGCAGCTCATCATTACCTTATCAAGGGCAATTAGGAATGTGCAATAAATGCTGGTCGAGTCAGCAACACCCATGTACCATGAGTGAATGAAAACAAATCTTTGTTTATATTTCCACTTTTCATAGATGTGACTGATTGCTGGTTAAATTTTAACATGAAAAATGAAACTTGAAACATGATCTTGCACTGATAAGTGCACGGCAATATGACAGAGCCTGCTTTCATCCTTTATATTTTGCTAAGTTTTCTAGCTCTTGCAAATTTGAAATAATTGTGACTTAAGTGGCTTCATTGAGTGTAGTCCTTGGAGCTTTCCATGTGGTTGGTGGACAGATATATTAATCACTCAACACATGGCTGCAGGGCAGCAATAAGATGTGGATGTACACCCCCAAAAATAGTTCCTATTCCTTTACAAGTAACAATATAACATATTTGAACTAGAAGTGTATGGTTTTGAACTGAATTCCAGACTCGTGCCCAATCACAGTTCAAACTGAATCATCATTAGATAAGGCATCTCAGTCCAGAAGTTAACACAAGGCAACCTTGGTGTTTATCTATTCATTTTATTCATAAATCATCAAGAACAATCATTCACTGTTAAAGAAAACATTCACACTCTCTCTTCCTCCCTTAGCTCAAGTCTCAATTTCAAGGAGTTGTGCATACATTTTAACCAAACTGGACAAAAGTCATATTGAAGAAACAATACAAGTTTAGACTAGATTCCCTACAGTGTGGAAACAGGCCCTTCAGCCCAATAAGTCCATACCAACCCTCCGAAGAGTAACCCAACCAGACCCATTTCCCTCTGACTGATGCATCTAACACTATGGACAATTTAGCATGGCCAATTCTCCTGGCCTGCAGGAGGAAACCTACACAGACATGGGGAATGCGTGCAAACTTCACACAGACAGTCACCCAATGCTAGAATTGAATCTGGAATCCTGGTGCTGTGAGGCAGCAGTGCTAACCACTGAGCCACCCTTATTGCAAATTAATTAGTTGCATTTCCAAATTGATTTCATTAGTGCAAACGGTTTGAACAGAAAAAATGTTTGTTTTTAAAAAGAATTCATTGAGGCAGAGTATGCAAACTAAACCAAATTCTTTGCTCTCAAATCACTTTAAAACAAAATGGTGATTCCAGCAATGTTTCTTTTTTTAATAAACTGCAAATGCCGTCAGTTGTGCAAGTACATTTTGTTCCTTCACTTATATATAGGGTGCAGTCCTGCCTCTCCACACCTGCTTCTTTATCTCCCAGTCTGCATTCCCACTCGCTATCTGCTGCACCTGTGCTCTAACTTGTACCATCACTCACATAAATACCATAAAAGGCCTTGACCCGAGCAACTCGGAATAAAAAGCATTTAACTCCTCACTCTCCAAATTAACAAAAAAAAACTTTAGCAAAAACAGCAGAAGGACTCTCCCAGAACTCACTCATCTGGGCTAGCTGCTGGAAATGTTCAATATTAAATCAGAGTGGCTCTGCGTCCATGTACACACAGGCACAAGCCAAACAACTGTATTAATAATTAATGAGTTTATCAGTGACTAGTTTTTCCAATGTGAAATGTAAACTGAAACATTAAAGCCAAGTAACTAATGCTGACCAAACTAGAATTATCACGAACCTGAGAAACATTTTCAAAAGGCTTCAGCCTGATTTGAGCTGTTATATGATATCCTGATCATTATTTTAAAATGAAAGTGTATATTTTACGGGATTTTTTAAGTTAGGGGATGTTAGTTATAAATGAACAATTAAAACCAGTTATCTTGAATGTCTACCATGTTGAACACTGATTTGTGCCGATTTGCCCCATTTGCCAGGCTCCTGATCTCATATGGCAAGCAAAGATGGCATGTCTCACAGCAGAAGACCACACCTGAAAATATCTCTTCAAGCCGTGTTTGCACACTTAGAGTCATACAGCACCGAAACAGATACTTCAGTCCAACTAGTCCATGCCAAACATAATCCCAAATCAAACCAGTCACACCTGTCTGCGCTTGACCCATCTCCCTTCAAAAATATTTCTTATTCACATACTTTTCCAATGACTTTTAAGCATTGTAATTATACCCACCTCTGCCACTTCCTCTCAAAATTCATTCCACAGTTGAACCACTCACTGTAAAAAAAGATACCTCTCGTGTCTTTTTTAAAACTCGCCTTAAAAATATTCCCCCTAGTTTTGAAATCCCCCAAACTGGGGAAAAGACACTTGCCATTCATTCTATCTATCCTTTCCATGATTTTCTAAACCTTTGTAAAGGTCACCCCTCAAACCCCAACACTCCAGTGATAAAAGTCTCAGCCTATTCTCATAACTCAAACTCTCCAATCCAAGCAACATCCTGACAGGTCTGTTCTGAACCCACTCCAATGTGATAATATCCTTCCTATAACAGGGTGACCAGAACTGGACACAGCACTCCAAACGAGGCTTACGAGCAGATCCATCACTAATACGAAACTACTCTGAATCAGGAGGCCTGGGCTCAAGTCCCACCAGCTCCGGAGGAGCGTAGCAACATCTCTGAACAGGTTGAGGAGGAAAAATATCTGTTACAAAAACTATGGAGTCAGAAGTGAGGACAAAATTAGCAGAAAAATCATAGCCTGTGACTTCGATTTGAACTTTCCTCAGGTATGATTAGAGTATAGGCTGCATCAAATAAAATATCTTTAAACATGGTGACATTTTAATCATAAGTAAGTTATGACCCAACTATATGAATAAGTATCTGAAAGTTTTCATGTTGTGTCAGAAATCCATTTGCCTTGATTATCCCTGCTCAAAAAACTGGCAATACATGAAGTTCTGCTGTTGTGTCTATCTCTGAGAGTAGTGTGGAGTGTTTACCACATAGCACTCAGGCAGTGAAGTTATTTCACCGTTTATCATACCTCCAATAATTGAAACCCAATGCTGTTTGTCTTTCTCTTACTGTTGTAGTCACTTTAAATTTCTTCAAAATCAATTTAAATGAGCCCAAATTCAGTGATCAATCCAATGAGTGATTAATTTATTCAGGAGAATAGGACACACCTATTGGCTGCTGGCCCCGTTTCTTATTTACCAAGGGTAGATCAAAGCAGGGGATTGAAGCCAATTATAAAGTAAGGCACAGAGCGTTAAATCAGTCAGTAAAAGAATACTTCATTTCCAAGCAATGTCAGTCCTCTTTGTCATGTTTTGTTGTAGTCACAAGTTTATTACAATAGCTGGCTTAATTATACTGATCTACTGAGATTTTAGGTACGCGCTTATGCTCATAAATTTGAGGATGGACCAGCGTCTGGCATTGCCTTGGCAAAACTAACATATTATGCAATGTATGTTTGGCATATATAGATGATATATTTGGAAACACATAATCAGCATCAGTTCATGAGTGTGCGCCAGGTTGGAGCTGATCAAATTCCTCATGTGTTTAAAAAAAGTTCACAGTTAAAAAGAGAGAAAAGGGGGATTTAAAAAGTCCCCTCAACTCTTATTGTTACCTAATAATCCTTTTGGGTAAGGATTTATTGTGTGTGGTAAGAGGTGTGGCGTTTACCTGTAGCAAGTCAAAAAGGTTTAGACAATCCTTGATAATCCAATGCCAGAATGACCATCACATCCAGAGAAATAAATTGATTGACAGGTACGCCATTTCAAACTTGGCAGCCTGAGGGCTGAGACTGTGCCAGGTGTCGGGTTTTGACGGAATTCAAATTGGGTAATTTTGGGCAGATGCTGATTTGGGGCAATCCAAGCGAGGTCGGGTCAGGGTTCACTTGTAGTGTGAATATAGATCAACTTGCAAGCAGTGGAACAAGTAACATGCAGTGACTGACCAAATTATTTTAATTGAGTAAAATAAAAATGAACTAATGAATGGCACATTCCAAAAATGCCCAACCTTTGGGCAACATTGGTTTTCAGACAGCTGGTTTGGAGAGATCATACCTGTAGTTGTGAATACTTGTGCAGGTTCTTTGATCTACATGTAATTCTTATTAACATTGCAAATCTGCTTTCATTGTGATAGGATGAGTCGATGAAATATGAAAATATATTTACTAAAAACGCTGGAAATCATAACAGGTCAGGCAGCATCCGTGGAGAGCGAGCAAGCTAATGTTTCTCGGCTGGATGACTCTGATCAAAATGTTAGTTTGCTCTCTCTCTTTCTCTCTCTTTCTCTCTCTCTCTCTCTCTCTCTTCACAGATGCTGCCTGACCTCCTGTGATTTCCAAAATGTTGTGTTTTCAGTACCGATTCCAGATTCTGCAGTAATTTGTTCCTACATATACTTACTGATGGAAAGTTTTATCAATCACATGAATGTCTCCTTCACTGAAATCTCTAGTAACATTAGTGTTCGCTTATATCTGTATTTCTTAGAAGTTAAGATAAGATGGGGGCTCCACATATGATACCAACTCACTGAATGCAGTCCACAGGGCTAAGTTAAATAGATTTAGTGATTTTTAAAGACTGAAGCTCAAATAGAACACTCCGACTGTGGAAGTTCCACCCCCAATACTTACTGGTTGATATACCCAACAGGAAATTCTCTCATTTGTACATCAGCCCAGCTGCCTGGAAAGCATGGTCCAAAATACCAACATTAACTTGGTTTTCTGTTGTGTAGGTTTGGACAGGGGATAAGACAAACTCAGTCTGGGGTTAGGCATTAAAAAGCATGTGAAAGAAGCAGAGATAGATTTGGAGAGCAAGAGAAGTCTAGGGAAGAGCATTCAGCATTAAGAGCCTAGCCAGCTTCGGATGCCGACAGTGGAGAGTTGGGTTAGTGAAGAGTTTTTTGAGGTTGTTAGACTGAAGGAGGTGGCAGCGAAAGGAAGTAGGAAGCACCATGTGCAAATTTGAACACGATGTTGGTGCACAGGGTGCCAGTCCACATCAGCAAGCACCAGAACGAGGGGATGGGATAAAGAATTTAACATAAAGCCTGTGAAACTTGAAATTAAATCAGAGGTTTTATGAAAGTTCCACTTCACTACTTCTTTTAGGAGTTAATAAGGTTTCATAAATTAAATTTAAAATCTCAGAGGAATTTTAGTTACCTCTCCAGTTCTATTTCAAAGTTGTTATCAGTTACAGATAAACAACTCCCTCAGATGTGTGGAGTGGTGAAAGAAGCTAATTCTCTGACACAAGCAACATATAATCTTACACAGAAATATTACTCCTGACAAGAATGCAATATTTTGTAGAGTTAAATATATTTTTATATATTTTGATGGGTGATTATTGTACATTCGAGAACAAGTGTCCTGAGGATGTTCAGTTCCTTAAGATGTGCCCGGACAGTAAATTAGAAATTGCAGATCTATTCCCTGTATTGAAACATTTATAACATTAGAGTCAGTAACAGAGAAGAAAAATACTCTGATAAAATCCAAAGCAAATCTGGCAAAATATTTTTTGCAAATAAAGACCAGATTAATTTTTGTCACAAAAACATTTGCATTTATATAGCAACTTTCACAAAACAAGACATGCTTTACAGCCATTGAAGTTTTCTTTTCAACATCAAACCAGTTGGAATGTAGGAACAGGAGGAGGCCATTCCAGTCCCTCGAACCTGTTCCACCATTCAATAAGATGATAGCTTCTCTGTCACCTAATTCCATGTATGGCCTATGGCCCATACTCTTTAATAGATTTTGCTTAAAATTTATCTCAGATTTAAAGTGAACAATGATCCAGCATCCACTGTCGTTGTGGAAGCGAGTTCCAAAAATCTCTCATCCTTGGGGTATAGAAGTGCTTCCTAACATTTCTCCTGAAGGGTCTGGCCCAAAGTTTCAGGTTATTCCCTACAATTATAGAATCTACAAACAATGGAAATATTTTATCTTTGTCTACCTTGTCTTTCCCTGTTAATATCTTGAAGACTTTGATCAGATCACTCTTTATCCTTTCAATTCTAGAGAAATCAGGCCTCAATTGTATAATCTCTCCTCATAACTGAACCTCAAAGTTCAGGTATCATTCTTGTAAACCTGCACTGTATTCCCTACACCGCCAATGTATCTTTACTATGGGTGGTGCAGGTCTGCTCACAGCACTCTAAGTGTGATCTAACCAGGGTTTTGTATAACTGCAGCATAACCTCTACACCTGATACTTCAGTGCCCTAGATAGAATCATAGAGTTGTACAGCACAGAAACAGACCCTTTGGTCCAACTCATCCATGCCGATCAGATATCCTAACCTAATCTAGTCCCATTTCCTAGCACTTGGCCCATATCCCTCTAAGGAGGGATATGGGCCAAGAAGGGCTTATGCCCGAAACGTCGATTCTCCTGTTCCCTGGATGCTGCCTGACCTGCTGCGCTTTTCCAGCAACACATTTTCAGCCCATATCCCTCTAAACCCTTCCTATTCATAAACCCATCCAGATGCCTTTTAATTGTAGTAATTGTACCAGTCTCTGCCACTTCCTCTGGCAGCTCATTCCATTCACGCACCACTCTCCATGTAAAAAGCTGCCCCATAGGTCCCTTTTAAATCCTTCCCCTAAACCTATGCCCTCCGGTTCTGGACTTCCCCACCACAGGGAAAACACCATGTCTATTTACCTTATCCATGCCCCTCATGATTTTATTAACCTTTATAAGGTCACTCCTCAGCCTCTGATGCTCCAGGGAAAACAGCTCCAGCCTATTCAGCCTCTCCCTGTAGCTCAAATCTCCCAACCCTAGCAAAATCCTTATAGATCTTTTCTGAACCCTTTCACAACATCCTTCCGATAGGAGGGAGACTAAAATTGCACTAAACAGTGCAAAAGTGGCCTAATCAATGTCCTGTGCAGTCAACTCTTATACTCAAATTTCTGACCAATAGGAAAAAGCACACCAAACGCCTTCTTCACTATCCTATCTACCTGTGACTCCACTTTCAAGGAGGTATGAACCTGCACTCCAAGGTCTCTTTGTTCAGCAACACTCCCTAGGACGTTACCATGAAGTGTATAAGTCCTGCTAAGATTTGCTTTCACAAAATGCAGCACCTCGCAATTATCTGAATTAAACTCCATCACCACTCCTCAACCCATTGGCCCATCTGATCAAGATCCCGTTGTACTCTGAGGTAACCTTCTTCGCTGTCCACTACACCTCCAATTTTGGTGTCATTTTGAAAAATTACTAACTATACCGCCTATGTTCACATCCAAATCATTTGTATAAATGATGAAAAGCAGTGGACCCAGCACCGATCCTTGTGGCACACCACTGGTCAAAGGCCGCCAGTCTGAAAAGCAACCCTCCACGGCCACCGTCTGTCTTTTATCTTTGAGCCAGTTCTGTATCCAAATGGCTAGTTCTCCCTGTATTCCATGAGATCTAACCTTGCTAACTAGTTTACCATGGGGAACCTTGTCGAACTCCCTATAGATCATGTCCACCACTACTCTCATCAATCCTCTTTGTTACTTCTTGAAGAAATCAATCAAGTTTGTGATACATGATTTCCCATGCAGAAAGCCATGCTGACTATTCCTAATCAGTCCTTGCCTTTTCACATACATGTAAATCCTGTCCCTCAGAATTCCCTCCAACAACTTGCCCACAACCTATGTCAGGCTCACCGGTCTATTGTTCCCTAGACTTTCCTTACCATCATTCTTAAATATTAGCCAACCTCTAGTCTTCAAGCACCTCACCTGTGACTATTAATGATACAAGTATCTCAACAAGGGGCTCAGCGATCACTTCCATAGCTTCCCACAGAGTGGGAAGAGGTGATTTATCCACTTTTATGTGTTTCAAGACATCCAGCACCACCTCCTCTGTAATAATTACATTTTTCAAGATGTCACCATCTATTTCCCTACATTATATATCTTCCATGTTCTTCTCCACAGTAAACACTGATGCAAAATACTCAGTTAGTATCTCCCCGATCTCCTGCAGCTCCACACAAAGGCTGCTTTGCTGATCTCTGAGGGGCCCTATTCAATCCCTACTTATCCTCTTAGAACATAGAACATAGAACATAGAACAATACAGCGCAGTACAGGCCCTTCAGCTCTCAATGTTGCACTGACCTGTGAACTATTCCCAGCTCATCCCCCTACACTATCCCAACATCATCCATGTGCTTATCCAAGGATTGTTTGAATCTCCCTAATGTGGCTGAGTTAACTACATTGGCAGGTAGGGCATTCCATGCCCTTACCACTCTCTGAGTAAAGAACCTGCCTCTGACATCTGTCTTAAATCTATCACCTCTCAATTTGTAGTTATGCCCCCTAGTATAAGCTGACATCATCATCCTAGGAAAAAGACTTGCACTCTCTACCCTATCTAATCCTCTGATCATTTTGTATGACTGTATCAAATTCCCTCTTAGCCTTCTTCTTTCCAATGAGAACAGACTCAAGTCTCTCAGCCTTTCCATATAAGTCCTTCCCTTCAGACCAGGCAACATCCTGGTAAATCTCCTCTGCACCTTTTCCAATGCTTCCACATCCTTCCCAAAATATGGTGACCAGAACTGTGCACATTTTTCCAAGTGCTGCCACACTAGCGTTTTGTGTATTTGCAGCATGAAAACAAAGAAGGGAGTGCTCAAGCAATGCTGCTTTTGCCAAAACCCAGGATTGAATCAGGGACCTTCAGATCTTCAGTCTAATGTTCTCCCAACTGAGCTGTTTCAGCTTGTTTTTACTGTATTTATAAAATCCCTTCGGATTCTCCTTAACCCTAATTGCCAAAGCTATCTCATGTCCCCTTTTTGCCCACCTGATTTCCATCTTAACTATACTCCAATTGCCTTTATGCTCTTCTAAGGATTTACTTGATTACTCCTGCCTATACCTGTCATATGCTTCCATTTTTTCTTAACCAAAACCTCAATTTCTCTCATCATCCGGCATTGCCGACAAATTGTGCACAGACAGCAATGAAATAATCACCTGGCAATCTGTACCTTTAGAGACTGCAGTTGAGGAATAAGTATTTGTCAATATCCCTCTCCTCTACGTTTCTTTGAAATAGTGCCATTAAGTCTTTTATATACACCTGAGAGAGATGGTAGGGTCTGAGTATAATGGTTCATTCAACATTCTGCATCTCAGATACTGCAGCACTCCCTCAGTATGGGCACTGGGAGTGTCAGCATGATTTATGTGGCAAGACCATGGGAACACGATGTGAGCTCATGGCTCTCTGGCTGAGAAAATGAGAGAAACACACAATCATTAATGTTGTTTTCACCATCCAGTTCATTTTAATCACGTTACCCTGAATTTCTTTCAATGAAGTATTATCTCATGGGTAATGTATTGAGTCTTCTGCCTCAGCAAGTGGCATATTTGGCTTTGGGGAGTCATGAACCAATGCCAATCTCCAGCAGTGTGATATTAACTCAGGGTGATAAGTAGAAAGCACTATATCATTTTGTAAGTGAGTTGCCTACTGTCCTCCTTGCCCTCTCCAGACCAGCGACCTGCCTACCTCTACATCATGCTGACACAAAACACTTGCACACATAACTGTACTACCCCGTGTGAGAGAGTACAGCTCTCAATGCTTTTGAATCCATTCCGAAAAATAGTCATGTGCCATCATCTTACTGTTACCAGACTGACAAGCTTCTATCAGCTGGAGTTGAAGACAGCACTGGAGGGAGAGCTGCCACTTCTTGGCTCACAGCCTCTGTGTTATCTTTAACATGAAGAGGAAATCTCAGACCCACTAGAGAGAGCACAAGAAAAGCTCAGTTCTAACAAAGTGCCTTATGTTGTTTTTTACCACTGTCTGGTTTGGTTACTAAGCAGGAGCTTTGTCCCCTACCAAAGTCTCAGGATACAATCCTTGTTGAACTTCAAGTGCCCAGAAAAGAAGTCTTTACCCATGAGATAATATCAATGAATTTGACCAGCAGTTAAAAACAAAGCATTGGCTTGTTTTCTAATCAGCCATCATGGCTTATTCTGACAGAAATCAAAGGAAAACGGGCAAACAATTGCTGGTGTGGTTAAAAAGGCTCAGTATAAATCGTAAAGTTGACTTTTCTCACAGGATAAACTTCCTTTAGACTGATTGAGACTAATGAGGTGCCCATCTGCTTTTTTTTTATGATGACAGCTTTTTAATATCACTGAATCAATACGAAAAATGGTGAGCACCACATCAAGCTTTTAGTATCTTTAATATCTTTTGTCTCTAATTTTCTCGATTGTCTTGATAGTGATCATATTAGTGAACTGACCATTCCTTAATGAATTCAAATAATGTGAACAGTCCTTCAGGTTTCCCCCTCCCCCCGCCCCATAAACTTGTTAGTTTGAGGGCATAGGTGCCAAAGTGTAGAGTGCTTTCGGAACACAGTGGCTGAGTTGTTACTGTGCCTGTTCAGTCCCTAAAAGTGAGAGTGTCTGCATAGGAACACAAGCTTGTGTCCTATGATTTCCCCTTTTAATATTTTCTGCGGTTTAATTTTTGTTTAACTTCTTCAATAAGCAATTTAAAATTTTACAAAAGAACCTTCATGTAATTGTATCAATCTAATACTGTAAACCTGAATGGACTGTTTATTTACTTAACTAAGCAGCTTCTAATAATATCTATTGTAATTGACTAAAGTAATGCTAAAAGCAAGAGTACTGTCACTTCATAACACCCCATTAAAGTCACTTACATCCTCTCCATGTCAATACTATTTACTGCAGCTGTAGAGCTTCATAGATTCTGCAGTTTAAGATAGCTCTCTTCCCTTCTGTCCATTAACTTGCGATTATAACTGCAGCACTAAAGCAAAGCTGATTCTCTCTACATTGCTGTTACTCTAATAATGTTTCAATAGTTAATTCTTTATTGGGGTGTGGGCATTGTTGGCAAGGTTGGTATTTATTGTCCATCCCTAAATGTGCTTACAAATGTGGTGGTGGACTTCCTTCTTGAATCGCTGCAGTCTTTGTGGTGAAGATGCTTACTTTAAACTCAAAGGTAATTAGTTATAGAATTTTGATTGGAACACCAACAAATGTCCAAATTGGAATGATACGTGACTTGGAGGTGATGGTAAAAATGCAGCAAGAGAAATTGGAACCTGTCTTGAACACAGAAAATGGGGATTAACCGGGACGTTGATGGCTCCTCTTTGCTTTTTTGGTGTGCTGTTAGGATCTTGACTTCTTAACTACTATTACTCAAAGCTGAAATTGTTTTTCACTGATGCTGAACATATCAGTCCCAAATTTAATACCCTGTTTGGTGAGAACAGTATGTACATAGTGTTAAAGACAGAGAAATGTGCTACACGTCCATGATATACTCCTCCTCCATTACTGTTTCGACAGATGCATTTTGGGCAGCGTAAAAGGTTCTTCATAAATGATCAGAAATCCAGTGACATCATTAAGACACCAAAAAATATTTAATCTCAGGTTCCCAAACTCTTTCTAAACGCTGGACACACCCCAAAAACTGGTGGCAATTGAATGCAATGATGGAAGAGACCTAGTGCATTAGGTTTTTATTTCTTTAAAAATTGACTTTTTTTATCAAAATGCTCCTTTGAGATGCACAAGGACACCTTGAGTCTTTCCTGGCCAGGCATGAGCTCTCACCTCCCCCAACCTCTCTCCATTCCAATGCCTCGTGCACATTTTAGTACGAGGGATTATTGCCACCATCCACCAATGGTGAGGTCCAAAGGCCCGAAAACTCACCCCTGCCTAGTGATTTCTACATGGTTGCCATGGGGGCTGAAATGGAGGTAGCATTGATGAGTTTAAATGAAACTCAGAAGTTAAAATGGCTCAGGCCTCATGATATGTCACAAATGAGCCTCTGGCACACTTTAGCTCTTCATGAGACACTACTTTTTCTTCATTCACTCATGAGACATGAGCATCTCTGGCTGGCCAGCATTTATTGCCTGTCCCTAATTGCGCTTGAGAAGGTGGTGGTTTGCTGTCTTCTTGAACCGCTACAGTCTATGAGCTGTAGGTTGACTCACACTACACTAAGGGAGGGAATTCAGGATTTTGGCCCAGCGATGAAGGAATGATGTATTTCCAAGTCAGAATGGTGAGTGGCTTGGAGGGGAACCTGCAGGTGATGGTGTTATGTGTCTGTCGCCCTTGTCCTTTTAGATGCAAGTGGCTGTGGGTTTGGAAGTTGCTGCCGAAGGATCTTTGGTGAATTGCTGTAGTGCATCTTGTAAATTGTACACACTGCTGCTACTGAGCATTAGTGGTGCAGGCAATGGACTTTTATGGATGTGGCATCCATCAAGCAGGCTGCTTTGTCTTGGTTGGTGTTGAACTTCTTGAATGTTATTGGAACACCAGCTGTCCAGGCAAGTGGGGAGTATTCCATCACTCTACTGACTTGTGCCTTGTCGATCGTGTATAGGCTTTGGGGGAGTAATGCTGGAGGATTCCTAACCTCTGACCCGCTCTTGTGATCACTGAGTTTATGTGATGACTCCAGTTGTGTTTCTTGTTAAGAATATTGATAGTGGGGGATTCAGCGATGGTAACGCCATTAAATATCAGGGCCTGGCAGTCAAACTCCCAGTCTGCAATGAAAACATGCACAAAAATGCAGCTCAATGTCACTCCAAATCTACAAACACCTTCAAAATTCAACCAGCTACTGGTTACCATCATTTGAGTTATAGCCAGCATCATTTCCTTCAATCAGGAATGCCATCATTTCCTTCAAACAGGAATGCCTGCTCATCTCTGTCTCAGATTCTATGGCACCTTGTTTAGCCAGATCCAGAAGGAAGTGGATTCCTCAGAGTTGTGCAAATTTTTGCATTATAGAAGTGTCCTCAAATAATCAGTAGAGTGTCCAAACTAGGAAAAGTAGATGTTAGAGCATGAGGGTTTAATGGAGCATATGTGTGTTAGGTATCCATCATAGATTGTTTGTAGGCAAGTGAAGAGGGTAAGGTGAATTGACGAATGCTGAGGTTACTGGTGCAATATAGCATCAAAAACAGTGCTCACTGATCTTCATTCATGCAAAGTTGTTAAATACTTTGTGGCACTGCCTCCAGATCCTTTGAACTGGCCTCCAAGTATAGATTGCACCCCTATCTGCTTCCACAGCCTTTTGACAATTTGTCTGGAAGGTCTCTTAGCCAACCATGAATAAAGAATATCTCTCCTTCTTTCCAACACCTTCATCAAAATCTCCAGCAGTGTCTGAAAATCATGGACCTCACACTTTCTCATGTTATACTATTCTTCCATTTGTTCAAGGCCAGATTTACTTGCTGCACAACTCCCAGAATGTATTCCAGCCTAGTATACCGTTGCTTGAAGAGATGATATTATGTGAAGCCAGCAAACAATAGGTTGAACACTACTTACACACAGTCATTTGGTGACTACACTTCACAAAGTATTTTCTTGGTTGTAAAGTGACATGGTCATAAAATATCTTATGAATGCAAATATTTTCTTCCATTGTTTCTGATGATTTCTACTATTTCATACGGTCGACAAAATTGTGACAGAGTTGATCATTTCATTAGCTGACATGAAGAGGGAATGACTTTGCAAATGCATTTGCTATGTAATGATACATAGTGCAAAAGGAATGTTTTCATCTTGTTATATTCAGGTGATAATAGATAAAGATTAGCTTAGTTAGTTAGTCATCTAGTTCGCGATGAAAACTCACACTAACAGTGTGGCCTTAGTTCCCACTCTGGCTGAGGCTATTGTGAAGGATTCTCTTTTTCAACTTTTCCCATTGCCTGAGGCACGCTGACCCTCAGGTCATCTCTCTCTGTAATGGGAGAACAGCCCTATGGTTCTCTAGGAATGTGGCAATGTTACCCTTTATACTCAATTGATAAATCATAAAATTAAGCTTTTGCAACATTAATTTTCATGTACTGTACATAAGTATATTCTTTGGGAAACAAGTACACTCCAAAAAATGCAGAGATGAAAAGTTTTATTGCCTTTGGAAAGCAGAATTTACAAGACCAAGACATAGACAACAAAGTAAAACTGGATACTCTTGCATTGTGATGAGCTTTCTGATTGCTTAGCCCAGTAATACACTCTATTGGGGTTTGTTTGTGAAGAACGGTCACCAGGGGGAAGAAGTCAACGTCTGGGGCAAAAGCCCTTCATCAGGATGAAGGGCTTTTGCCTGAAACGTTGATTTTCCTTCTCCTCGGATGCTGCCTGACCTGCTGTGCTTTTCCAGCACCACTCTAATCTTGACTCTAATCTCCAGCAGCTGCAGTACCCACTTTCACCATGGGGAAGTATCAGAGTCACAATCTAACATGAGTAAAAGAACAGCGGATGCAGGGGATCTCAAATAAAAAGAGAAAGTGCAGATGAAATTGAATAGGTCTGGCAGTATCTGTGGGGAGAAAGCAGAATTAATGTTTCGAGTTCAGTTCACAAATGCCTTCACCTGCCTCCAACAGTCTCCTTCTACCCAAACCCTTCCCTCTTGCTTTTTACCTGCACTCGGCTTGGTCATTCAGAACTGTCAATGTGACATCGGTTGCCCTAATTTCTCCGCACCACCGCTCCCTGCCCCTGCCATCTGATTGAATCTACCTCCCACTCGCTCTGTGCTCCAAAGTCCAAGCTTGACATTGTCATTAAGCCTGCCGATAAGGGTGGTGCTGTTAGTGTCTGGCATGCTAACTCTTCAATGCAGAGGCTGAGCGCCAGCTCTCGGACACCTCCTTCTGTGTCCCCCTGGACCATAACCCCCACCATCAAAAACCAGGCCATTGTGTCCATGCCTGTCACCACCTCATCTCGTCTGGGATCACCCCCGATAGCCTCTGTAAATTTGAGTAAACTTCCCCAAGATTAAACATATGGAAGAAACTCTGGATTTGTGCGCAAGAACCCGGGGGTTTCAAAATTTTTAAAAGGAAAGGGACAGCTGGACTGAGTTCTATGGAAAATATACAACACTACTCCAAAACAGAGATTGCTGTCTGGAACAATTGTTCACACTGGAATCCCAAATGACACTTCCTCTCTAAAAGAACAATCAACCAAAACGAACAGACCATATCCCAAGACAGCTTTTACACCTCAGGCTGCACAGTGCAGTTTGGGGCCTACAGAGACACTGAACACTCAGCCTCAATCAAGACCCATTCACACATCGGAAAGCCAATTAACTTCAGAAGAGAACATCAAGAGCTCAATGAAAACTACAGATTTCAGTGGAGAATACAGGACCTACGGTCAATATCTACTTCAGGGTGGCCTTTTTCAACAACAAGCTTCTGCAAGAACAGCTTCCCCACAGACTTCCACCCTCCAACAAGCAGCATCCCCACAGACTTCCACCCTCCAACAAGCAGCATCCCCACAGGCTTCCACCCTCCAACAAGTAGCATCCCCACAGACTCCCACCCTCCAACAAGCAACTTCCCCACAGACTTCCATCCCCAACAAGTAGCTTCCCCAACAAGCAGCATCTCCACAGACTTCCACCCCCAACAAGCAACTTCCCCACAGGCTTTCACCTCCAACAAGCAGCATCCCTACAGGTTTCCACCCTCCAACAAGCAGCATCCCCACAGGCCTCCAGCCCCAACAAGCAGCTTCTGAAGCAAGACCCAAAAGAAGCCAAATTGAGAGACAGAACCAGGAAGAGGGAAGAGAAACCAAGGGCCTCATTGGAATAAATGATATCTGAGAGAGGGGGAAGCCAACAGGGACTTGAAGCCAACAAGTGCATTCAAATTTGGGCCTCTCCAAGCCAGGAACACTGATGGAAAGAACCTCAACAAACCACCATGATCATCAGAAGTAAAACCCCACAACTCAAAGCAACAACCAACTCAACAGATACCACAAGTCCTCAGATACAACCTGAAGTGAAAACCAGAAGAAGTCGAGAAGCCAGGTACTTACCCGATAGATCAAGTACCCGTCTTACTGCACCAGCGGACTCTACCCAAACTAAAATACCCATGCAGTCCGAAGTCTTCATCCAGGCTCCCAGTATGGCAAGCCAGTACAGCCAGGCACACTTCAAAACCGTGTTCTGAGTGGTGAGCATAAACTCCCGAGATCCTAAATTTCTGACCTCACTAGCAGGGAGGGGTAGGAGGATGGTTATAGTGCATTTAGAACCTATTGGTAGGAATTCTGATGAAGACTCTAAAATTTAATACTGTTGTTATTGTGTGTCCATAAGATAGCGTCTTGAATCTGTGCTTCGAAAGCTAGCGCCTCCAAATAAACCTGTTGGATTATAACCTTGTGTTGTGTGGTTTTTAATCTCACTAAAGGTGTTGTTTAATGTACTACTGTTCTCCTGTATATTAATTATGTTAAATTCATTGATTTATCACATTACCTACTTTTTGTATTATAATTACCTTGTCTACCTTAAACAAACATAGAGATTATTTTGCCCCTTAAACATCTGTCTACTGTTCTTCATTCACATCCACAATGTGAGATTCTAACCACTTAAAGATCAGGAAAATAACTGATTGCAAACCAGAACCCTACACCTCCCAGCTCATTGTCCCACAACCCCACACAGCCGGCTTCCAACTTCTCCTCAAAATACACAAATGGTACTCCCCGGGCAATCCCATTGTTTCTGCCTGCTGCGGCCCCTCGGAACGTATCGTTTCCTACCTCAACTCCTTTTTTGTCTCCCCTTGTCCAATCCCTGCCTACTTACATTTGACTTTTTATATCAATTTCAGAATTTCCAGATCATGGGCTCCAGCCACCTCGTCTTCACCATGGACATGCAATCCCTTTACACATCCATCCTCCATCGGGACAGTCTCAGGGTTCCCCACCTCTTCCTGGAAAAAAGTCTGAACTATCCTCATCCACCACCACCCTCCTTGTCCTCACTTTGACAACCTCTCCTTTAACTCTTCCCACTTTCTTCAAATCAAAGGGGGAGACATGGGTTCTCTCATGGCCCCCAGTTATGCCTGACTTTTTGTGAGGCATGTGAAACATTCCTTCTATCAATCCTACACAGGCCCCTTCCCATAACTTTCTCTCCAGTACATCATTGACATCATCAATGTTTGCCTCCCTCTCTCATTCTGAACTGGAGAAATGTATCAATTTCACTTTCACCATGCTCTCACCTGCTCTGACTCCTCCCTTCCCCTTCTCAACATCTCTGTTTTCATTTTTGGAGATAGTTTGGCCACTAATATCCACTACAAATCCACCAATTTTCAACAATATGTCCTCACACCTGCTTCCTGTAAAGTACCATCCCATTCTCCCAGTCTCTCTGTCTTCGTCACATCTTTCAAATGATATTGCCTTCCACAGGGGAATAACCGAAATATCCACCTGCCCTCTCCTCTTCTCTTCCCTCCACAATATCAATAGGGTTCCCCTCGTCCTCACTGACCACCTCTTCAACCTCTGTATCTGCAAAAAAAGAAGTTCAGATGAAAAGTTGCTGGACGCAAGACATCAACCCTGCTTTCTTCCCACAGATGCTGCCAGACCAACTGAGATTCCCACCAATTTCTGTTTTTGTTTCATCATCTAACATTATGGGTTGTTTACGTTCAAGAACAAAAGGAGGGTGAAAGACTAGAAGGAGAATAGGTCACCATTAATGCACTCAACCTATAAGATCGTTCTTTCCAAAAAATGGTTTCACAATTTTAAGAGGCCACGTCATTGTACTTTCCCTGAAACTGTATTAGGGAGGATGTTGGCCTGGAGTAAGTTGGAATTCAGGAAGATGATAAGTGCTGAAAGTGATGTTTATAGATCAGGGAAGTCTAACAGTCCAGCGCACAAATGAATATAATATTCCTAAGAGATGTTTGAATGGAAAACTAGTTTGCAATTAAATCACTGCATAATTTAGATTATCTCCTGGAACATCAGTAAAGCAATACTCCTAGCATTATAAAGTATGTAGAAAGCTACCAGTGTCTCTGTAATACACAGTAAAACTGGCCATTGTAAAGGTCGACCTACCTCAGCAGCTATCATTTTCTTCCTTTCAGTGGCTATTTTGTCTTGCAGATATAGTGATGTTGAAAAATTTCACTGAGTTATAAAAATGATTAATAAAAAGCTATTCACAATATACCAGAAAATTAAAGACTTATTGTCACTTTCTGTGACCTGTTTAAAAAATAAATCAATGTTATAAAAGGACTCTCATTAATAGTAGCAGCCTTTTGTTTCTGTCTAAAGTTTCGGTCAACATTTTTGAGGATCATTTTCTCCATGTTAACCAATGATGGAAGTGTTAAGTTTACAGACTGAAATGAACAAAGAGGCTGAACTAAATTGGCCGCGAGCTTTCCTATGACAGCAGCTGCATATAAAAATACTACATTGCCTAGCCTGAGATTGTGAAATGTGCTATATAAATCTTAAAATTAGATAAAATTCATAACCATGCGCACTTCAACCTCCTTTCTTCAAATTAAATCAATTCCTTAGAACCATGTGTTTTCCAATTAGTCCAAGCATGAATTCTGAGGATATTCTTTTAAGCAAAGACAATGTGAAGTAGCGGAAATAAATGACAAACTGTTAAAGGTGATGATAATTCTGAACAACAAATTGCTTCAAAGAAGACTCTGAACTAAAATTTTGACACGCTACATTGCTAGTTGAAATTCTTGATGACTGAATTCATTTTGCTATGGCTTGGAGGTGTCAACTTTTGAATGAACGGGTGACTGTAAAAATGTACAAGGTATTATTCGAAGAAAAGCAACAGCAACAGTATCTAAAATTTATAGTGCCTTTAATGTAATAAAATCATACCAAGGAGTACTGTAAAACATCATGCCCCATAAAGAGACATCGAGGCAGATGAGCACACATCCATATGACTTTAATGAAAGCCATTTAAAAACAGTGGCAGGTTGGAGGGGATTCATACTTGGAGTTCTAAAATTGATGCACGTGGGTTTGGGAGATGAACACATGTTCAAGAATTTTCGATAACATCCAAAAGAACGGCAGATGCTGTCAATAAGAAGCTCAGAGGAAAGGTCACTCAACCCGAAACGTTCACTGATTCTCTCCACAGATGCTGCCTGAGCAGCTGAGTTTTTCCAGCAATTCTGTTTCTGTTCAAGAATATTAGTGTGGCGAGGGAGGTTTGAGATTGGATTGTAGTTTGGAATGATGTTGCGTAGGAGGGCTCAGTTTTGTATGAAAAGGGAATTTACAGCAAAGTTTAAAAAAGGAAAGGGACAACATCTGATTAAACAAAACTGTTGACAATATTGGTTAACATGGCAACTGAGTTTAATTGTTTTAAGAGCTGTGTTGCTTTAAGAACTGGATATATTCGTAGAAGGAAGCTAGCAGGAAGTTGAATACATAGTCATTTACAAATATAAGTTGTAATATTAACTGTTCAAATAAATCTATATAAGATTTACAAGTGCACTGAATCCACGTTACTTCATATTTGTTATGATTTGGAGGTGTCGGTGTTAGACTGGGGTGGACAAAGCTAAAAATCACAGAACACCAGGTTTTAGTCCAACCCATTTATTCAGAGGCACTAGCTTTCAGAACTCTGCTCCTTCATCGGGTGGTCTTCATTGGGTCACAACCACCTGACGAAGAAGCAGCGCTCCGAAAGCTAGTGCCTCCAAGTAAATCTGTTGGGCTATAACCTGATGTTTTGTGATTTTTAACTTAATCTTTGTTTTTTATCAACAACACAGAAAATACAACAAGAAGTGGTGGGGCAATAGGCCATCAGGATTAGGATTGAGGGAGCAAAAGGTGGGTCTTGTGAGAAATACGAGTGTATAAAGGGAGAAATGTTAGGACATTTGGGTGGGTGACAGTGATGGGGGAACAATATCTTTCAAGGAATAAAAGCAAAAAGCTGTTCTAAAGATTCAAAATGTTAATGTTGTTTCTGTCTCGACTGATATGCCTGATCTGCTGAGTTTCTCCAGCATTCTCTGTGTTTGTTTCACCTTTATAGGAACTTTGGCTCAGTTTTCTGGTGGAAAGGAGGGACATGGCTCAGAGATTGCTGTTGATATGGTACTGATCTTGAAATGCTCGAGCACCTCGCTTATTGTTGGATTTGAGGGTTCAGGGGATAGGGGACGGGAGGGTTAGGAAGAGGTTTTGCAACAGAGAAAAAGGGTAAATTGTTTCCTGTAGTATTTTCTGGATGGTCCTGGAATAATGAGCAGTTTTAGTAGATGAGTATAGGCTCCATCATGCTTTCCACAGTCCACAGGGCGGTGTGGTTGATTGGTGCGGGTGTCTCGGAGATGTTCCCTAAAGCACGCTGCTAGGAGGCGCCCAGTCTCCCCAATATAGAGGAGACCGCATCGGGAGCAACGGATACAATAAATGATATTAGTGGATGTGCAGGTAAAACCTTGATGGATGTGGAAGGCTCCTTTAGGGCCTTGGATAGAGGTGAGGGAGGAGGTGTGGGCACAGGTTTTACAGTTCCTGCGGTGGCAGGGGAAAGTGCCAGGATGGGAGGATGGGTCGTAGGGGGG